>NC_054481.1:35435358-35735358 GCF_017639515.1 Carcharodon carcharias | reverse complement strand
CACATCCACAAATATTCACTCCCTCCACCACCGATGCACAGTAGCAGCAGTGTGTACCATCTACAATATGCACTACAGGAATTCACCAAGGCTCCTTAGACAGCACCTTCCAAACCCATGACCACTACTATCTAGGACAAGGGCAGTGGATAAATGGGAACACCACCACCTGGAAGTTCCTCTCCAAGTCACTCACCATCCTGACTTGGAAATATATCGCCATTCCTTCATTGTCACTGGGTCAAAATCCTGGAACTCCCTTCCTAACAGCACTGTGTGTGTACCCACACCACATGGACTGCAGCAGTTCAAGAAGGCAGCTCACCACCACCTTCTCAAGGGCAACTAGGGATGGGTAGTAAATGCTGGCCCAGCCAGTGAAGCCTACATCCCATGAATTATTTTAAGAAGTACACGGTGTTCTTAAAGCTGAACTCAACTGTGCGAGGTCATAAGCTCAGTGAATACAGATTCATGCAGTGGTGGTGTGTCTAGATCACCTTGATATAGTGCTGCAACACAAACATCTATGGTTTCCTTAAGTGGAACATTGGTGAATAGGCTAGAAAGGTCATAGCATTGCTATCAATATACAAGTCCTGTATGGCCTTCGCAAATATGAAGAAGTTCTTCACCATGTCCCTCTTCTCATACATTACAAAAATGCTGTTTCCCCAATATTAGCATTTTCTTGTGAGTTGCCCTGATGAGTTCAAAGTGGGAAACTCAACAAGAAAGTCTCTTTTTTCAGCAATATTAATTTTTGTCTGGGTAAAAGCTAAAAGCGAGAGACCTCTTGATTTTTCCAATGTGGCAGACTTAAGAGGGCAGTGGCTCATGCGGTGAAACTCATGTGGCCATACAAGCTCCTTTCTAGTTTGCTTCATTTCCACCTAAACACTTAAAATCCCACAAAGCTGTTAATTCATATCAATTATATTACTAACCAAAAGCCCAACTTAAAAGGTGAAAATAAATAACAAATTTCGATTACAAATTATCCTTCATTAATTAGTTGCTTCAATAACTGATACAAAAGCAAAATACTGCAGCTGCGGGAAATCTGAAATAAAAAAACATGCTGGAAATGCCCAGCAGGCCGGGCAGCATCTGTGGAGAGAGAATCTCAGTTAACATTTCAGGTCGATGACCTTTCATCAGAACAGAATCAAGACTGAAATGTAAGTATTTTTAAACCAGTAGAAGTGGGGAGGGGGCAGGAAGAACAAAAGGAAAAGTGTGTGATTGGGTGGAGGATGGGAGAGATTAACGAACAGAAGATTCCATGATGTAAAAGGCATAACGAGAGTAGTTAAAAAAACAAGTTTGTGTCCAGATGAGGCGTGAATGGCTACGTGGCAGCCATCTGAATGCAACATGAAGGGGTAAAGAAAGGAACAAGCCAGCAAGATGGAGGCAGACATTATGGCCTGATGCTGTTGAGCTCAGGACGGAGTCCAGGAAGTTGAAGAGAGCTGCAATGAAAGGTGAAGTGCTGATCCTCGAGCTTGCATTGAGCTACACCTTGGCTCAATCACTGGTTCCCTTTCAGTTCAATCCCATCCACTCCAATCACGAGAATTAGATTGTGTGGCGCTTTTCTTAGGAAAGAGGAAATGAACATTGGAGCTCACCACCTGGTGAAGTGGGAATTGGGTGAAAACGTTCTCCTCAGGCTGGGGTTTCAAATCACCTTCTGAGAATTTAGATCCTCCAGCTATCCAACGCTATTAGCTGAATGTGTTTATAGTAATGGCACTGTCTGCTTATAGAAGGCATATATAAGCCATGGCCAGAATGGAGATGATTGGGTTAATCTCCTATCAATCATTCCTGAGCACTATGCTGCTTTAAGGGACAAAGATTAATTCCACACACATAATTTGTAATATGTAACAATCCGCCACTCGACTTCACTTTTCTTGAGATATAATCTGCTTTTATTGGAAGATTTTGGTCATGAGTTCTTGTAGCTTGTAGAGGCCCTGGGCAGAATCATCCATGCCCACTGGCATCGGGCATGCTCGGCAGCATGAGCAGATGATATGGCGAGAAGGCCAAAAATCGGCTTCACGACATCATGAAACCATTTTGCGATCGTCCACTCAGCCCATCAATGGCTGGAACCTCATTGTAATATATCTGCATATCATTATAAAGCCAGCCTGCCAGAAGCTTCCCCCCATCCCCCAATGGATCATCTGCTCATCACGCCGAGATGTTTCACAACTGCATATATAAGGCGTGCACTTGACGGGTTACACTTTGAGGGGAAATCGGAGGTGAGTGCACAGTAACGTTGTGCAGTGCTCGCCCAGGTCGCATGTTGGACTTCAAGGTTGAGGCACGTTAGAGGCGTGAGGGCAAGAGCTGCTCTGCGATTGAGGCAAATTGGGGATGGAGGCAAAGGCTGCCCTGTGGTTGAGGAGAGTTGCGGTGGGAGCAAGGGCTGCCCTGCCGTTGAAGGTAGTGCACAAGCACATGCAGGGTGGGGGGAGAGAAGTGCCTGTGCATTAGAGACACCTTGTATAAAGTGACCATTCCTCTGCAGCTGAGACAGTTCAGGTGTACCACATTGATATGATTGGAGTCAGGCTTCTAGCTTATCCGCCCACTCAAGCAACTCAGAGCATCAAAGTGCCACCAAATGTTTCAGAGCTTTTCACCCCTTGGACACAGACAGCAAAGCACTGAGCGTTTTAGTGGACTGCAGAACAGTTGGACGACTAGGCAAGTTGTACAATCTCCCTGCTAAAGGAGGCCATGGAGCAGGCACTGGTGGAGGTGCTCACAGCCCCTTGCAATGTCATCATCCTGGTTTGCAACAGCCTCCCCCATGGTTCAAGCTAACAGTGCAGCCTTGCAGTGCGGGTTAGGAGAATGCCTGTGCCTGAGTTGAGAGCACAGCATGCAGTCCAATGGGCAAAGCTGCTGCCAATCGGTCAGGTGGAATTGGATGGTGGAAGGTGGGGGTCTCGGGCAGCCATGCAGCGCATTAATATCTGGCCATCTAAATGGTGGCCAGCGCTCTCTGGGATGCATTAAGGGGCCTTCACACTTAAACATGACAGGTCCTTAGTACACCCATGCTAACCCATGCGTCTCTCTCCTTCATCCTGCAGGAGGAGTACATCAGGATCATGGAGCCTGGTGAACTAGTTATATGCCTCATGGGGTACAGAGAGTGGGGACAATGGAGAAGAGAGTGACTGAAGCTCCTGGCTGTGCAGAGGGAGGAGCAGCACCCTCAGGAAGAAGGGGCAGCTGGGGCTCCCACACACACCACTGAAGAGCCACAGTGAGCCATCGCTGGTTGGTGCCTAGCTAGACCCAGGATCTATAGACGCCGCCATTCACTCCTGCAGATGACCAAGAACCAGTGTTGCCAAAGCCTGCGCATATCTAGGGAACTGGGCGGTCACATCTGCCAGCTGTTGCAGGATTTGGCGCCACGGGGACATGGAGGGAATCCACTGCCCATGGCCGTGAAAGTGACTGCAGTGCTCAATTTCTATACCAGTGGCTCCTGCCAAGGCTCCACAGGTGACCTATGTGAGATATCACAAGCCTCCACCCACAAATGTATCCATAAGATTACAGATGCCATCTTCGGGAGGCCCACAATTTTGTGCATTGTCCCCTTCACTGTCAGGTCAGACTGCCTGAAGGTGCTGGGGGTATGGTTCGGAGGGACCAGGGCATACGTTAGAAACTGGAAGGGGCGAGTAAGTATGGCCAATCGAAAGCTGGACGTGTGGAGGCGATGCTCCCTCTCCATTGTGGGTAAGAACCTGGTTATCGGATGTATGTGTTGCTGCATGTGGTGCAGGTCTGACCCATTCCTCACTCAGCACAGGACTGGGGAATCAACATATATAGCAGTCACCTGAGCCATCTTTTGCATTATCTGGAGGTCAAAAATGGACCATGTTCGCAGGGGCACTATGCACAAACCTCCAGATAAAGGGGGGGAAAACATATCCAACATTGCCCTCATCCTGATGGCCACCATTGTGTAGACCCTCAGTACACAAACACCAAGGGCAGAATCATCCCATATAGAATCATCCCAGATTTACACTAAATGCAGTAGCAGGCGGGAAAAACGTTTTACCCATCGGCCGCAATGGCGGGTTTTCACGCCGTATCATCCCAAATCCGCCTCATTAATCATGCATTCCCAGGAAACACAATGCCGGGCAGCCTCCGTTTAGCCCACCATGCTGTCACCTCGCTGTTTCATCACGCTGGGTGGCATATTTAAAGTGCAGCCACGCGCACACCTCTCAGGCCTTCTAGCCCAGGACTGCTGCACAGAAGACATGGCCCTGAAAGGCAAGAAGACTGCAGCCCCCAGATTCAGTGACGCATCCCTGGACGCCTTCTGGACACCGCTGGAGCCCGCTGAGATATCCAATACCCCCGCTCAGGCCACAGGAGGCTCATCAGTCTCACCACTCCAGCTTGGGAGGGGGTGGCAGTGGTGGAAGATGAGGTGTTGTTCCTCCAGTTTGCGGTTTGCAGAACACCTGCGGTCTGTCTGCAAGAATGACCCAAACCTCCCTGTCGCTTGCCATTTTAACACTCCACCCTGCTCTCTTGCCCACATGTCTGTCCTTGGCTTGCTGCATTGTTCCAGTGAAGCCCAACGCAAACTGGAGGAACAACACCTCATCTTCTGACTAGGCACTTTACAGCCTTCCGGACTGAATATTGAATTCAACAACTTTAGGTCGTGAGCTCCCTCCCCCATCCCCACCCCCTTTCTGTTTCCCCCTTCCTTTTTTTTCCAATAAATTATATAGATTTTTCTTTTCTCGCCTATTTCCATTATTTTTAAATATCTTAAAATCTTTTATGCTTTCCCCACCCCCACTAGAGCTATACCTTGAGTGCCCTACCATCCATTCTTAATTAGCACATTCGTTTAGATAATATCACCAACTTTAACACCTATGTGTTCTTTTGTTCTATTGTTGTTGACATCTTTTGATGATCTGCTTCTATCACTGCTTGTTTGTCCCTAAAACCACAGCCCCCCCTCCACTTCTCTCTCTCTCTCTCCGCACCCCCCCCACCCCCCCACCCCCCACCTTAAACCAGCTTATATTTCAACTCTTTCTTGGACTCGAACTCAAGTTCTGTCGAAGGGTCATGAGGACTCGAAACGTCAACTCTTTTCTTCTCCGCCGATGCTGCCAGACCTGCTGAGTTTTTCCAGGTAATTCTGTTTTTGTTTTGGATTTCCAGCATCCGCAGTTTTTTTGTTTTTATCTCTGAAGTACTGGAACTTGAATTAAGCTATGTAGAATGTGTAATTTCACTCTTTCTAGCCCCACAATATAACCCAGCGCATGAGTCAGATGATGATTTACTAGCAGTGAGCAAACTGGAGTTGCATTGTATTTAGATGCCCCTCACATTGTGGGGAATCTACACAATAGCAATAGAATGATTTTCTCAGCCAATACCTGTTTGCTGTTCTTCAGCTGCCAGACTGCATTTGGCAAAGGACAGCTCTTGCTATATTTGGCAGTCATGATTTAGTGTGATAAGTGAAGAAAAGAGAAACGCTTTCCCTGTCGATTGCCCTGCCATAAGTAACCCTATTCCTTGTGCTAATGACTAGCATCCCCAGTGGGCTATCTGCTTGGGCAATCCTGAACTCTGACCTTTCTGTTTGACTTGCAGAAAATGTAATTATTCAGCTTTACATCTCTATGGTCCTCAGCTACATGCATCCAGCTCAACAATAATTTCATAGCGAGTATTGTAATTTCACTTTAAAGATGTGGAGGTTATACTGAAACACCCTATAATAGCCAGCTTGAATTAGGGCAAGGATTTTATATGTTGTAATGGAGTTTCATTTTGATGCCCATAATGTAATTTTTTAAATACAATGTTGAGCTAACTGTCCTTGATTTGGATCTCTAGTTTTGTTCATGGTCTACTCGCCCACACCAATCACATTTTATGTGAAAATCAGCAAGATCTTCTCACTAGTGCATCTGTTAGCTTATTGCATGGTGTCTAATGGGATCATGCTGTCATTGGTAGAAATGGGATAGACAGTATAGTTTGTTAAAATACTCACAGGTAAAGGGTACCCTGGGTGGGGTAGCAAGAGAACAATTCTTGTATCTGAAAGCAAGATTTGCATTTATACAGTACATCTCACAACCCAAAGTGTCTCAAGCAAATACTTTTGAAGTGTAGTAGCTGCTATATTTAGGAAATGCAGCAGGCAATTTGTGCACAGAAATGACCCATATTTAGCTATGTGATAATGGCCAGACAATCTGTGTTAGTGATGTTGGTTGAGGGATGAATATTGACCAGGACACCAGGGAGATCTCCCTCCCATGCTCTTATTTGAATCGTGCTGTGGAACCTTTTATGTCCACCCGAGAGGGCAGGGAGGGCTTTGGTTTAACTTCCCCAGTACTGCACTGGAGTGTCAACCTTAATTAAAGCAATGTGTCACTCTTTTGGCACATGTGATGACTGCAGACCAGAGGCATTCTCACTGGCTTCCTGGGGGAGTCCTATCTCACCTCCAGGCCAGGCAAGGCCCTGCGCATCCCCGGCTATCTCAGTGGTCTGCTCCTCAAAAGTGTCGAGTACTCAAATATCCAGAATGCCACCTCCAGTCTTGGCCCGCTCCCTCTTATTGTGGGCGTTTTTGCCCTGCAGACAGACAGGAGGATTGATTGTCATCCCTATGGCTGTATGAGCAGCTTAGCAGCATGCAAGTCTATGGCAGCTGCTGAGCCCTCCCCAGTAAGGGATTAGCAAGCAGAAGGTCCTGCAACTGATAGAAGGCTGAGAATATGAAATGGCTGGCGCACATTCAGAGCACATGTCTCATCTGTTGCTGAATCCTGCAAGCCAAGCTCCTGTCTGATATCCCTGGGCACTTTCATACTTACACTGATTTTGTGCTCAACTCTCTTGAGTGGGATTTGAACCCACAGTTTTCAGACTCAGAGGCAAGAGTGCTACCATTGGGGCATGCTAACACCTGAAGCAACACCTGAGTGAAGACTCCAGAAATGGCATTTCCAAGTCTTATATTTTGAAAGACAAAGTTTAAGCTTATTTCCTATTTCATTCTTAATCAATCAAGAGCATCCTCCAGAAGGGATAATTGCTGTCATTTTTCTCTCCCTTTGCTCATTTTTATCATGCCATAACTATCACTTAGAATGACATGGCAGTCCAGTACTTCCTGGGCTTTAGCACTTGAACCAAGTGCTGCCTGTAAGTGAGATCACGTTATATTTATAGACTGAAATATCACAATGGTGCAAATTGATGACACACTCCTGGAGTGGTGTGCTTTGTTGCTCTGTGTTTATGAACTGACTATTCTTTTACCATCTACAGTGAAGTGATTGGTATTGGGAAACTGTGGGCAGAATCTAGCCCTTGTCGGGCAGGCTTGGCAGGGGCAGGCGGAGGCAGTTGGGAAGCCAACCGCTGCCCGCGATCGGGGCCAGGCTGTGATTTCATGCTGCCAGGCCAATCAAGGCCTGCCCAGCGTAAAACATGAGCTGCAGCGCTCAACGCTACCTGTGTGGGCTGGGCGGGGGTGGGGGGGGGAATGCGAGTGCAAGCTCCACGCATGGGCACAAGTACACGCTTGCAAATCCCCCTGAGGCACAGAGCTGTCTCAGGCAGATGAACATTTTTCCAAATATAAAATAAAGATTTAAAAGATATAATAAAACATGTCCCCTTATGTGACTCTGTCACATGAGCAGGGGCATGTTAAAAATGAAATGTAATTTATTTTATTTTATTTTTATTTGTTGTTGGAAACTTCATCCTGCCTGTGGATGAGGATTCCTAAAAAGTGCAAAGGCTGCTTGGCCTTTTCGCCTGCCCACCAACTTCAGTGGGCCTCATAGACATGGCAGCTCCAGGTTATGAGGGCTTGCAGTGCAAGACCAATTTACAAATGCTTAATCTGTACATGGCATAAAGCTTTAATTTTCGAAAATGTTTCTCTGCAGCAGACATGAGTCTGGGTGAGAGAAGTTTGGTCAAAGAGGTCAGTTTTAAGGAGCATCTCAAAGGAGGTGGAGGTAGCGAGGCCTGGAGATTTCAGGAGGGAATTCCAGATTTTAGAGTATTGAAAGCTAACCCTAATGGAGTAAAGAGAGTGGGCGATTGACAAGAAGTCAGTATTCTTGGAGTAGTTGTTGGAATGTTTCAGAATTGCTGGCTGCAGAGCTTAGCCCTCAGAATGTTAATGGGTATGTCAGGTTTGTGTTAGAATGACTATGGACTGCACTTTCACTGTTAAAGTGCAAATACATGGAACAAGGAATACGCATAGAAGTGTAAAATATCGTGTGCTTACTAATTGATGTCTGTTGCCTCAAATGCAAAAACATCTCTTTGATGTCATTGATGACAACATATGAATGTAGTGTCCCTTCAAAATGAAGCACCATTTCTACATACATTTGTCCTGCTCCTGATCAGAGAGATTCAAGCCAATCTTTCCCACACAACTGTCACAGTTAGAAAGAGATCATAAGTTATCCAGCCTTTAAGGAGTGACAATTAATCATCAAAACCAGGCCACACAGATGCTAAAGAATGGCCTAATGTGTCATTTATAAGCAAATATCAACTGTTTAAACTCCTGGCAGCGATGTGCCTGTGAATGATTCTAGTATAATGAGGACAAGAGGAGGGGAGCAGGTCTGGCTATTTTATCACAGAGATACAATCTACACCTGTGTTCTGTTGGTCTCACCTGCAGCCCACACACCTAGAAATCCCACTGGATAGCAAGCAACCAGGAATGGGAACCACTTGTGATTCCCGCGCTCTCTATCCCCATCTCCAGTGTCACAAAGGTTTACTGTAATGCCTGTATGCTCGTTGATGCTGGCTAATCATCAGTGATCAAACCCAGGATTTTAATGATCTGTATAACCCAGTATTAGCCCACATGGTGAGGGGAGCACTGTCTTAAACCATCAGCATAGCCCCTGAGAGAAGCTATTCTGGTAAAACCCGAGCAATATATTTTCTTCAATTACAAAATGATCTACTTAATTAAGGTTAACAGCGGGAGATCCTGCAGTCCACAACATTATGCTCCTGTACTGGGAGCTCCAGCATTGCATTGTTTGACATCAATATTGTAAAAAAAATACTATGTACACTGAATCTTAGACAAATTCAGTTACTATTTGATCCATTAAACAACTCATAAGTGCAGTGGTGCAGTGGTCAAATCTTTCTGATCAAGCATGTCTGATAAAGATATTTTTATAATTGGGTTTGAACAGAAAGTCCTGTTCCGGAGAAGGCATTCCCCCTTTAAGTATTTTTAAGAATTCAGTGTGTTGCAGTACAATCTTCCCTGAAGCCAGCAGAATCTGCTGAGATAGCAGAGGCAAGTTTATAAGTTGGCGCTGTGAGCTCTAGCAATAGGGGACGTGGGGTGTTTCTTGACTTCAATATTACAATATAAAAATACTGCTTGCCAATTGTTGTAAAACCCAGCTGGTTCATTAATGTCCTTTTGGGAAGGAAATCTGCTGTCCTTACCTGGCCTGGCCTACATGTGACTCCAGATCCACAGAAATGTGGTGGACTCTTAAATGCCCTCTGATCAAGGGCAGTTAGGGATGGACAATAAATGCTGGCCCAGCCAGCGACACCCATATCCCGTGAGCGCATAAAAAATAAATAAATAAAATAAATACTTTGGTCATTGCAGAAAAGATAATGAAAGTGGATCCATTTTATTGCCAATGAAGGTGACAGAAGCTTGTTAAAGTTAAACTGTTCTTGGCGAGCCCCTGTTCTGCATGGAACTGTGACAGGGCAAATCTTTTTGACCAGAACTTACTAAAATCTAACAGATTTTTGTTTGGGTTGCATTCAGATGAAAAGAAACTTTACAGATCCACAGAGCTGCTGAATCTATCCTTCTGGTGTATGGTTCTTCCTGTATATTTTATGTTTTTTATGCTATAAATTGAATTGGTTGAAAAAAATCTAAATGTAAGCAACAGTTTTAAAAAAAGCTTAGCTTACAAGATGGAATATTGTTTGTGCTCACACTTCTTCAATGTGAAAAAATCCTACCCTGTGGGAAAGGGATCATTCCCCTGGACAGTTTTGGCTACATTGGACCACTCTATTTAAATAACACGTTAATGAAGAATATACATCATCAGGCTTACCACTGGGTGTCAGAAATGCTGTGGTGAGCCAAGCTCCCTAAACTCTGGAACTTCCCCCATAAACCACTTTGTCTCTATCTCCCTCCTCTTTGAAAATGCTTCTTAAAACTGACCTCTTCGGCCAAGCTTTTTGTCCCTTATCCCAATATCACCTTATGGTGTCTCAGTTTTCATAAAGCTCCTGTATGAGTTGCTTTATGATGTTAAAGACACTCTACTAATTCAAGTCATTATAACTGAAATGCTAGCCCGGCAATATAAATGTAACAAATAGTGCTTTGGATTAGTCACCCATGTTCTGTTGCTGCAGGTTCCCATGAGGAAGACTTCCAGCACCACTGGATAACCCACTAATAATATGTAAACGTAGCAGACCCCAAAAAATGCCAGTGTCAAGAGATAGAGGTGGGCAGTAAATCAGTTCTGCAGCAGTTCCAGCAGGATTCCTGCTGAGGATGGACATGTCGGCTTGTATCTCTGGCTTGAATTTTCTGGTGTTGGACGTCCTGGCGGGTGTGAGCGGACAATATGGAGAGACGGCCAAAAATCAGTTTCATGACATTGTGAAACCAGTTTATGATCATCTGCTCCACCCATCACCAGCAGGCCCTGTTTTCTACTGGTGGATTTTAATACATCTGCATATAATTATAAGCCCTGCTCGCCGGAATCATTCCCCCCACGCTGGATCACTCGGGCGCGCCAACGTGTTTCACAGCAGCATTTAAAAGGCATGCACTGGGCGAGCTGAACTTCGAGGGGAACTCGCAGGTGAGTGCACACTAATGCTGTGCAGTATTTGTGAGGGTCACCCGTTTAACTTCAAAGGGAGAGACCGATGTAAGAATAAACAGTGATGGATTATTTAGACCATAGGTGCTCACTCAGAAACCTCCAGAACTAGACTTACAGTCCCTGGTTGCCTGCGCTGTACAGTGATTTGTCAGGGCTGTCACATGATCAGTACACTTGCATTCTCTTAAAGGGAAAGGGTATCTCACTTTACCATGCAGCCAGAAATCAGGAAAGCCAGGAAGCAAGAGCGCTGGGATTTGCTCAGATCTCAGGTTTCCTACAGGCGCAGGGTGCCATCAACTGCACTCATGTGGTGCTCAGATCTCCATGGCAACAAACAGTCAACTATGTCAATCACAAGGGCTTCCACTCACTGAATATTCAACCACCACAAATGCATCAAGCAGGTCTGTGCATGGTTCCCAGGGAGTGTCTATAACTCCTACATCCTCAGGAGGTCAAAGATCCCTGACATCTTCCAGTGTCCACAGAGGCTGCAGTGATGGGGACAAGGGCTAACCATAGAGGACACCGTCTAAGACTGCAGCAGAGAGAAGGTACAATGTGGCTCATGCTGCAACTCGCACCTTGGTGGAGGAAACCATCAGGTTGCTGAAAATGAGGTTCCGATGTCTGGAGTGGTCTGGTGGAGCCCCGCAATATAGTCCACAGAGGGTGTCACACATTGTCGTCGCCTGCTGTGCCCTTTACAACCTGGCACTGCAATGGGGAAGGAACTGGCTGAGGAGGAGATGGAGGAGCTGGAGGTCTCCCCCAATGAGGAGGACATTGATGGGGCTCATGGTGAGGAGGTCCTCGAAGGTGCAATGACGTTGATGAGGCCATTGCACTGTTCAGACGAGGCAGACATGCTCGGGAAGCACTCATAGCTGTTAGATTTGTGGAGGATGATGACAATATGCTGTGAGGAGACACCATACATCCTCACGTTGAATCTGTAAATGTTTGACTCCTGTCTGGCTGATGGCAGCATGAATATCCTCTGTGATAAGGCTCCTGTCATGGAGGCACAGCAGATACCCATTGTCCCTGCATTCCAGGAGGATAATGATGATGTGCAGTGAGGATCCATAGATCCTCACATTGTTTATGTGAATGTTTGACTCCTGTCTGGCTGATGGTAGCTCTGTGAACAGGGCCATATCATGGAGATGCAACAGGGAAACTTTAACTTCTCCTAATCCTATGGCATCCTTCATGAGCTGAACCCTCCAGGACCACACTATCACCGGACACAGATGCTGAAGAGATGAGGGCCAGCCACACCTCAAAGGTACTGGGAGCATACAGAGACAATGATGGAACTCTGTGCCGCCGGTCCAGGACATTCTGGCAGCACTGTTAAGCCCCATCGATGTTCAGGCAAGACTGATATGTCCAATGACTGGCAAGGTTGCACAAAGCACAGGGGAGAGGCCCTGGACTGAGACACCTGCCTTTATCTTGTGCAGTTAGGTTTTACATCTGAGTGACTTTAACACTGCTCATCTGAACAAGGAGTCACAGGCAGGGAGACATTCTTGGGAGTTCATTTATAATAATGAACGTTATGTACGAGTGATTAACACCCAAGCCCAGGCTTGTTAACGTCCCTAACCCTGCCGCTAAATCTTGGTACTTCCCTGACAGTGGAGGTGGAGGCAGTCTGCTGACTGCTACAACCTGTTGTTTGTGATGACCTTGGCAGGCGTCCTCTGGAGGGCCAAGACTTGGAGGGCTCCGGCCTGCTTTTGGGATCCTGCTGTGTGGCAGTGGCACCCTCCTCAACCTGTGGAGCTGGAGCTGCTGAAGTCACAGGAAGAGGGGATTCAGATAGGCTGGACATTCCCAAAGTCACCTGGGTGGATGGCCCCAGGGTGTGCACCTGATGATCCTCCTCCCTATGGGTGCCTGAGGGCCCCTGGCTGACTCCTTGTGGAGAAGGAGAAGCTGGGGTAAGATCGAGCTGCCCCGCACCCCTCTCGTGTTGACACTTTGGAGACCAACTAGGGTGTCAGCCCACGCAGCAGTGCAAGACCAATGTCCTTCACCAAAGCCTCTATGCCAGCTGCCATCCTACCAGTGTTGACCTCGGTGCATTGGCATGCCGGCACTATCACCTCAGCCTGAAGGTGGACAGATTTCTCCATCGTGCCTTGCAACCTGAGGAGTGCAGCAGACATCCCTTCCTGATGTTCCCAAGCTTGCCTTTGCAGCTCCAGCAACTGAGGCTCCTCACCTGACTCGGACTCAGCAGATTTCTGACCTCCAATAGTCCTCTGATTGCCAGACACCGGGGGAGTCCCTGCTGCCGCCTGCTGTGGATCAGACAGTGCGACGTAGTCACTGGATTGTGATCCCGAGGCTACTCTAGAACTCGGTCCCACCGAGGTGTGTGTCTCTGTGCTGGTGGAGGGTTTGAGTGAGCGCTGTGATGGGGTCTTCAGTGAGGTTGTCATCAGATTCTTCTTCTGAGGTTTCTTAGCAGCTTGAGTTGAGGACCTGAGTTGTGAATCCCCTCGGCTGTTTTCCAGATATGCCTGCGAAAGCAAGGAGAGATAATTAGTCCATGGCAGGGAACAGCAGAACAGGGGAACTCATTCACAGCATGGTTGTCTGATGGATGTTGCACTGCTGGATCCTCACTTGGTTGAGCACCACCGACATCACCGTCAGCACAGGAATGGTCCAGATCCTTGCTGGCCAGCTGGATGGCTCTGTTTTCAAAGTCTGTGATGACCTTGATTTCAGGCATTCCTCCACCAGTCTGCGACCTCTCCATTTTGTTGTGTGCCTCCTTGTCCTGCATGAATAGAGATGGAGAGAGTGTAAGCAGGATGCCTGCCAGGCCAGATAACAAGGATGCCTGGCATTTGTGTGACTGGTGAGTGCTGCCATAGATGGGATGAGGACATGTTCCGCATAGCAAATGAAGGTGTGTGTGAGAGAGTGAATGGTGATGTCCCTTGAACCAGCTGTGAGTGAGGTCCCTGTGGATGTGTGATGGGTTTGTAAGTGTGAGAGTTGAATGACTTACCCTGGCAGGATGGAGGAGATCATTCATACTCTTCTGGCACTGAGCGGCTGTCCTCATTTACAGGGCATTGGCGCTGACCACTGCTGCCACCATGTCCCATGCTGGATTGGTGACCTTACTTGCTGATCTTCACCCAGAGTAATAGGAGACCTCATGGTGGATAACCATTGCATCCAGTAGGCGCTCGAGGGAGGCGTTGCTATATTTGAGAGCAGCATGTTTCCTCCCTTTGGCAGCCATCAGCTCCCAGCAGCTTCCTATCCCTTCAAGAGTGCTCGCTTTGTGCAGGGGCAGCCTTTAAATATGGCGCCCGGTTTATTGAAGGCCTCAGGTGATGTCTGGGTGGGGGAACAAGAGGCTGCCTCGCCAGTGACCTGGCGTGTTTCCCAGGAATGCATAATTAACGAGGCAGGAATGGGACAATACAGCATGAAAACCTGCCATTGCAACCAACGGGTAATACATCCTTTTTCCTGCCTACTACCACACTTATGCAAATCTGGGATGATTCCACCCTCTGATTCTCTCTCTCTCGACTGCATTTTACAGGGGGAGAGAAGAGAAGATCGCGACACGCGCCCCACCTTGCGTAAGTCAGCCGGAAGCCGATGGACTGAACAGAAGCTCTTCTCGCAGCCAGAGTTATGTCAGTGGATGAAACAAGCCGAAAGACGGACTTCCATCGACAGTTCGAGCGATCCCGACAGCGCCAGGACTCAGTAGTGGCTGCTGCTGGGATTGCAAGCCGGCCCATGAGGAAGGCAAAACAAAAACAGAATTACCTGGAAAAACTCAGCAGGTCTGGCAGCATCAGCGGAGAAGAAAAGAGTTGACCCTTCAACAGAACGGAGTGAATCTTAGGAAAGGGGTGAAATATAAGCTGGTTTAAGATGGGGGGTGGGGGGGGGGTGTGGAGAGAAGTGGGTGGGTGGTGGTGTGGTTGTAGGGACAAGCAAGCAGTGATAGGAGCAGATAATCAAAAGATGTCACAGACAAAAGATCACAAAAACAAAGAGGTCTTGAAGTTGGTGATATTATCTAAACGAAGTTCTGTTGAAGGGTCATGAGGACTCGAAACGTCAACTCTTTTCTTCTCTGCCGATGCTGCCAGACCTGCTGAGTTTTTCCAGGTAATTCTGTTTTTGTTATCTAAATGAATGTGCTAATTAAGAATGGATGGTAGGGCACTCAAGGTACAGCTCTAGTGGGGGTGGGGTAGAAAGGCTAGCAGGGCATAAAAGATTTAAAATTAATGGAAATAGGTGGGAAAAGAAAAATCTATATAAATTATTGGAAAAAACAAAAGGAAGGGGGAAGAAACAGAAAGGGGGTGGGGATGGAAGAGGGAGTTCAAGATCTAAAGTTGTTGAATTCAATATTCAGTCCGGAAGGCTTTAAAGTGCCTAGTCGGAAGATGAGGTGCTGTTCCTCCAGTTTACATTGGGCTTCACTGGAACAATGCAGCAAGCCAAGGACAGACATGTGGGCAAGAGAGCAGGGTGGAGTGTTAAAATGGCAAGTGACAAGGAGGTTTGGGTTATTCTTGTGAACAGATCAAAGTTGTTCTGCAAAGCGGTCGCCCAGTTTACGTTTGGTCTCTCCAATGTAGAGTAGACCGTATTGGGAGCAAAGAATGCGGTAGACTAAGTTGGGGGAAATGCAAGTGAAATGCTGCTTCACTTGAAAGGAGTGTTTGGGCCCTTGGACAGTGAGGATAGAGGAAGTGAAGGGGCAGGTGTTGCATCTTTTGCGTGGGCATGGGGTGGTGCCATAGGTGGGGGTTGAGGAGTAGGGGCTGATGGAGGCAGCCGTCGGGTCAGGACTCGGGCAAGTCAGGGGTCTTCGATGGGGAGGGTTCGGGCAGCCTATAAGGGTTGGGGGGGGCGGGGGCTCTGAGGGGTTGAGGGGACCCGTTTTGGAGGCCAGGTGGTGAGGAACAAAGGGGCGGGGGCAAACATCAGATGAAAGCGCACCACCCGAATGATGTGCCCCCCTTCCTGCTCGCCTTTACAAAAGCCTTTTTTAAAACAGGCCATACGAGCTGTATTATGGTGTAGGCAGCATATTGTACACATCAAATTGCTTATTAACAAGCTCAACTGACCCTTAATTATTTATTTAAATATGGCGAGCGGGCTGCCGATTTTGGTGCGTGTTTGGAGGAACGGCTCGGCGGAAGGCTAGAACGTGCTGGGCTTGCCACCTGTTGTACTTTACGTGCTATCCCGCTGGAAACACACCCAGCAGGGGAGCCATAATATCCAACCCTCTCTCACTGTCTCTTTTGCTCTATCTCTCTCTCTCTCTGATATAGTGACTGGTACTCCCTATTCTTCTGAATATCATCATTTAATTGCAGTTTAGTGTTAAAATTCAATATTAGCAGAACTTTATGAAAATTTATCCTCAGACTTTAGGCTGGCCTGGAGAATGCAATGTACAATCTCTTTAACCTTAAGATTTTAACTGTAATAATATAATCTCTCTTATGGGTGGGCACTTCTATCATGAAGTAAAGCATGAAACCGTATAATTACAATTGGAACAGACCACCTACACACCTCAGGATTGTGCACCTAATCCTGCATATTATCAGGCACAGATGTCCAGTGCAAATTGAAACCATATAATATATATTCCGACAGGAGAGCTTTATCTTCTGAAAAGGGCCTGATCCATTATGTTAATTTTTGATTCATCTCTCCATCCCTTGTTAATGCCAAAGCTTCAGCCTGTCTTGAGGGTTGCTGACACAATACAATCCGAAGGCTTTATGTGGGGGCCCAAGCAGAATGTCACAAAGCATAATTACCCCCTGTGAAACGTCTCAGATCAGTTGGATAAAAGATGGTCTCCCCTCCCTTTCTTTAACTTCCACCTCCTCTACTCCTGTCAATGGATTGTACACTACAAGTACATCAGTGTGGTTCATCAGATTAGAATTATATTGAGCTAGCAGCCGTTTCTATTTTGTCCACAAAGTTCAGGTTCAGACAGCCACTGCCATTTTTGCTTTGGCAGAATATGGTTGAAGTTTGGAATGTTATTTGCCTAGAAAACAAATTTCTGAAATGCTAAGTATTTTCAACTTCACTTAAACATATTTAGAGAGAGACAAAAGAACGAAAGAACTGATACAGGGCCTTTCATGTCCTCAGGACATCTCAGAATAGTTCAGAGCTAATGAAATCCTCTTTAAGTGTAGTCATTGCTGTAATAAGGTAGATCAAGAGAAACTATGGCTGGAATTTAACATCCCCCTCCAGGAGCAGCTGCTAAGTGTCAGGACATAAAATTGGGTGAGGTGAGGGGACACGAGGCTGAATTTTACACTGGGCATGTTTCCAGCATGGGGTGGGCACATAAAATAGGGCTGGTGCCCACCCCCACCACCTTCCCACCAGCTCCTGGGCCTGCGCGCCATATTTAAACAAATAATCATGAGTCGATTGAGCTTGTTACCAAGCCAATTGACCCTGATAACACGCTGCCCACACCATAATACGGTTGCCGTGGGCAGTTAGGCAGGAGTGAGTAGCCGCTTTTTAGAAAAGGTTTTATTAGGGTGGGAAAGAAAGGGGGGGTACTATCTTTGGGTTGTACCCTTAGAACCTGGGTGGGGGTGGGGGTGGGGGGGGGGTTGCAGAGAGGGCCATCCCTACTTTCCTGCCCCCCTGGTCTCTTGATCCCAATTTCGCCACCCATCACCCCTCGTTAGGGCCTCTCTGACTAATCCTGGTGAAGCTGCCCCACTTACCTCCTTCTCCGGCCTCCTTTGCTGCTCGTGGTCAGGGGCTGGCTGCAGTCGCATAAGCAGCCACCAGGCCTGGTGGCGCTAGAGGCCCTGAAGAGCTGCCAGTCAATCAGATGGCCTGGAGGCAGGACATCGGACATCCTGCCTTGGGGACACCCAGCTACAGGACACTAATTACCTGACAATGGTAAAGTTCGGCTGTGATTTCTAGGCTGATGGACTCAACCCTGACTTTCCAGCCAATGAGCAGGGACACTGCTTCCATGTTAAATCTCGTTCTAGTTCCTCTGATGGTGAAACCCTCTCCCCCAAAAGGCTGTGGATGCTGGCTTAATTGAAATAGTCAAAGCTGAGATCAATAGATTTTAATTAAGGATATCAAAAGCTACAGATCAAAGTCTGGTAAATGGAGTTAAGGCATACATCAGCCATGAACTCACTGAATGGCAGAAGAGGCTCATGGGGCTGAATGGCCTACTCCTGTTCTTATATAATTTAGGGAAATACAGCAACCATTTCATGCATAGCAAGGCCCCACAAACAGCAATGAGCTAATGACCAGGTAATCGATTTTGTTTATTGTTGGTTGAAGGATAAATACTGACCAGGACTTACACTTATATACATCATGGGTCAGTTGTCAGCCGCTGCTGGGGCCAGGATCAGAGGTGGGTGGGAGTTAAAAATAGCCCTTACCCCAGCTCCATGCCAACTGCCAGTCATTTTTGCCAGATAGGGGGGTCTACAGAGCTACCTACGTTAAGCTCATTAAATTGAGGTCAATCAAAGGAGGCCAACTGGAGGAGCCTGGAAACCATGGGGTTCCATTTAGCTGCCTGGAGCTGAGCAGTCTGGGGGCTTCAGTGCTCCAGGCAGGCCTACAGGCCTTTCCTTCCTTCCTGAATCCAGGAACTCCCTCTGCCCGCTCCCCACTTTCCCCTATGCACCCACAGTTCTGCCCTGGCTTCTGAATCTATTTTTTTAATTAAAGATTTAACATATTTGGTGAGAGGACACCTCCTTATAGAAGCATCCTCTCTCTTAATTACCTTCCATTGTAGTCTGCAGCTCCTTGCAAGCTGGAAAGCCTCTGATTGGCCTCACCGCTAAGGGAGTCCTTATTAGATGGTGAGCCTGCACTCTGGCCATCAGAAAATCACAGGTGAATGACTGTTTCTGCCCTGGGGGCAGGTTTGGGACCTGGAAGCTGTCCCAACCTCTATTTCCTGTCCTCAGCCTATCATGTGCTAGTATAGCCATGTGACATCCAGAATAAGGCACCCTTTACTCAGCTCCAACAGCTTACCTCAACTTCAACCTCAGTAGGGAAGGTACTGCACCAAAGTGACAAGTTTCTATTTGTCACAGCAGTTAGCCTGCTCGCTGAATGATGCTGTTGACTAATGAAGTGAATTTTGCATTCACAGTAGCTGGATTAAGACTATCCAGACACAGGATGATGAGCATTCCCCAACTCTGTAGCATCAAAACTAAATCACCGCACTGCCAGAGGCTCCAGTCCCTCTTTCTACAACAACAACTTATATTTATATGGCACCTTTAATGTAATGAAACATCCCAAGGTTCTTCACAGGAGCTCTATAAAACAAAGTATGATACTGAGCCACACAAGGACATATTAGGTCAAAAGATTGGTCAAAGAGGTCAGTTTTAACAAGTGACTTAAAGAAGGAAGGCAAAGGGGAGAGGCATAGAGATGCAGGGAGGGAATTCTGGAATTTGGGGCCTAGGCTACTGAAGGCATGGCCACCAATGGTGGAGCGATTAAGATTGGGAATGCACAGAGCTCAGAATTAGAGCAGCACAGATATCTCGGAGGGTTGTAGGGTTGAAGGAGATTAAATAGATGGGGAGAGGACAGGCCATGGAGGGATTTGAAAGCAACAAGAATTTTAAAATCAAGATGTTGCTTGACCAGAAGCCAATGTAGGTCAGTGAGCAGAGGGGTGAGAAGGGAACAGGTATCGCTGTGAGTTAAGACAAGGGCAGCAGAGTTTTGGAAGACCTCAAGTTTGTGGAGAATTGAATATGGGAGATTACCCAGGAGTGCATTGGAATAGCTGAGTTTAGAGGTAACAAAGGCATGGGTGTGGGTTTCAGCAGCAGGCGAGCTAAGACAGGGCTGAAGTCGAGTGATGTAATGGAGGCGGAAATAGATGGTCTTTCTTTGCTTAAGGGGCTGTTCCTCAATTATCAATTTACCCTAACCTTGTTAATCTCTAGTCACTCCAGTGCTCAACTTTTTTGAACTTGGATGTCGTTCCACAATTGCCCACAAGCCTCCAGTACATTGTTGAGCTGGCCACGCATGAACCAAAATAGTAATGCTAAATAATTTAGCTTTTCTCCTCCCTAATACAAGGGACACAAAAGCCAGCTGTAGCAGCCATAGCACCACCTCATCTGGGACTAACTAACTCAGCACAAACGGAAGATCCAACCGAGGCCTTCTTGGCCTAGATGGCTCAGCATGACATGGAGGCAGCGTGCTCACCAATAAATACATCATGGAACCTCGTAGGAATGTTGATATAATGATAGCATGCAAAAGAGCCAGAGGTGACATGAAGAAATTGTTTTTTTATGCAATGAATGGTTAGGATTTGGAAGGTGCTGCCTGATAAAGGGAATTGGATAAATACCTAAGAAAGAAAGAATCGCAGGCATATGGAGAAAGAATGGGGGGAGTGGGATCAACTGGATTGCTCCTTAATTCTGTGCTGTACTATAGCATGATTCTGTGATTTTATAAAGACTTTATTAGGACAGATGATCAAAAACTTGGTCAAAGAGGTTGGAACGTCTTAATGGAGGAGAGAGAGGTTGAGAGGTGAATAGGTTTAGGGAGAAAATTCCAGAGTCTTGGACCTTCAGCAGCTGAAGTCATGGCTGCTGGTGGTGGAGTGATGAAAGCATTAATTAATAAAAAGAAGAAAGAAGTTAATTTAGGTAAGCCATATTTATTGCTTTAAAATTATCTTACAGTTTAATTTTCTATTAATTTTACAAAAATACTCACTTGTCTGCAACACACTGAAAAACTACAAGATAAAAATATCAAGTAAGGCTGCAGATCTTCCAAACCAATAATTTTTCAACAAAAAACATCAGAATTAAACTTATATTTTGCTCTAATTATACTTAATTAAGTTGAATTTATTCACGCGTTTTGAAATATTTGGTTAGGAAATTAATTATTTCACTTCCAGCCCCCTGTTTCACTCCAGTTGCAAGATTTACAAAGTGATGATTGACTTTAGAGAGTATTCAAATGTAAACATATCATTTCAATACGGATTTTAGGTCCCAGATGCAATGTAGGGCTAATTTAGTATTTGTTCACGATTTCTGAAAGCAGACTGTTTAGCAGTAGGTAAAAGAATACGGCAGCTTTAATGTGTAAATCAGCTCTGTGCTTCTCTGTTGTCTTGTTGGAATATTTAATTAAAGCAGAGAAGTGTTACAAAGACAATAAGGCCTGCTGTTCAGAAAAGTTTAAATAGAATCATTATTGTGTAGAAACATCGCAGCCAGTCCGAAGAAATGACGGCACTCTTCAAATATTTGTACCTTGCCAATGCCAACGAATTTTAAATATCAGCAACAATTGTCTATGAGGGAGAAATCATAGAAATTCTGATTCATTCAAGATAGATTTTCGTTCAGTAGGTACATTTCATGTTTTGTTGATTGCGGGCGAATTCTAAAACTTGATTCTCCTTTCAGTCTGAGAAAATAATTTGCTCATTTCACAGAGGGATAAAGTTTGGTTGGACATTTATTAATGGGCTTCTTCAAATGAAACAGACATAAATTTCACAACCTTGTGTCACAGTGTTTTAAAACCAGACATCAGCACTTGAGTTTCACAGCAAGATGCCTTGTCAGTGTCTGGGAAAATTGTTTTCTTCCATGTTAAGGACTGTTTTGAACAATTCTTAAAGGTGTGATGCTTTACTTTCTTCTACAAGTGTAATTCTAGTGGCGTGTCATTTCTCAAAACTACTTTCACATTGAATTTTGACTAAAATTAGGTGTTTGTCAGAGAAGACACTGTCTATTTTTAATTCCGCTCTGCTATCACAGCTAGCTATATATTTTGCACTCCAGGGGAATTAAATGACTTTGTCCAGGCTGTTCAGCTTGCCTGGTTGGTTGCTCACTAGCCATTGAAGTGCAGGCAGAGTTGGGACAACTATTTTGTTCACTGAAAGCTTCAATACTGTAATGAAAGAAGTATCAGTGTCCCTTAGTTACTCAGTTACACACCATAAGCAATATAACATACTTCCATTTTAAAACAGCATCAGCTGTATCATCACTCTTTGTACATGTAATGTCTCAGTCAGTCAGACAGTACACGTCCCTTGTCATTAAAAGCTAGCTTGTATTACCTCTCCCTTTTGCCTGTCAATCTGCACTGCATTGAAGGATCCAAGGCTTGGAATGCCAGAGAGCTGTATCAACGAAAAGTACCTGGGTGGTACAAGTTTGTGGTTATCAATCTATCCCATGGGATGTGGGGTCAAAACCAATATGAAGTAATTGGTAAGAGTTTTTAGATTCTTTTGACACCAGTAAATTAACTGCAACCTGGAGAAGACAACAAGGATTCTGTATTTTGTCCTCATATTCTAATGATGTCACATTGTTGAACTCACAAACAACTAGCTAAACCCATATTTTGTCTAAATGCACAATTAATCAGAAAAAGGCTTGTAAAGTCAGAATTTGAAGTTCTTTCAATGGCATGATTCCATTCCATCATATTTAAGATCCCCATCATATCTAGTTTAATAGATATTGAACCTCCTCTTGTAACAGAGTGTTAAGGTGGTACAGAATGTTAACATGGTAATGTTTATCTGTCCATCTCACATCTTGTGCAACATATGCATCAAGGCTGTAGGCTGAGATTTCCAGTTTCTGTATCTACACTACCTCTACAATCGCTGGAGCAGTTACAGTGGAAAAATACTCATTCAGCTCATCCAAATTTGGTTCAAATGCCATGTCTAAAGCAATCTAAATCACAAATAAATAAAGCAGCATCTAAAGAATAAAGCAACAGTTTTGTGTCATTCTCTTTCAGGCAAAATTCCACTGTAATGAAGTTTTCAGTCCTATGAAAAGTTAACAATGTCCTTTCATAACAGTCTTGAAAACTTTTACAAAAGCCATGGAAATTAAATTATTCTGTATTTATTCCACTGGAGGACTGATGCTCGACTGCTGCTCATGAAGTGACATGGTTTACAATCCCATCCATCAGTGCTGACACAGGCTGTGCTGTGGTTGCTGAGGCTGGGCTGACACATGACCTGCTGTGCTCCCATAAATCAAAGAGTTGCTGAAAGAAGAAAGAAAGCACCATCTGAATTATTAGCATCCAACATAAAACCTTCCCAGCCTTTGGGATCAAAAAGTGGACATGTGTGCGCTGGGCTCATAATACACCAACAGCCCGATTCTAACAAAGATGTTCTTGTAAAATTCTGGGTTAGTCACTTCAAAACTGAGTGCAACTTCACACATGAAATAAGAAACAAGGAACAATGTGGGATCTCTGAAGTTGTGCTGGCAGTCGTATAGTCATTTTTTGATGTTTTAAAATGGTTTGTCTCTTGGAACAAATGCTTTTTTATTATTGTTTTGTCTATCATAAAAAAATTATTGTCAGTGTAGTAATTAACATTTCAGCGATTACAGATGACTTTGTCAATTGGGCTTAGGACTTTTGAATGAGGACATGAAAGCCTTTTGTTGAATATTGCCTCTTTTTAGAACCTGGGCTTGTTCCACATTCAAAATCTGCAAATGTGGGTTTTGGGAAATGCACGGATATTTGTATTCAGAGCAAACCAGAGAGAAATCACCAAACAACCTGGGCTTTGTTGGTACTGCTTTATCCGAGGTGCCAAGTTAGTAGTGATTACACTGCACATTGTAATTGTGATCCATTTCTGAACAGCGTACAATATAACCAGAGTGTAAGTCAAAAAGAGTTCCTTGTACTGCATCACAATGACACCTCAGAGTAGGTAAACATGGATAAAAAGAGAAATATATTACAGGCTGAGGAAAACAAACTAAGATTAAGGGGAAGTCTTTTTGCTTGTTAGGTATGTTGTTTATCTGTGAATGGAGTTAAGAGTGCTGCAAGGGACCTCACTTGAACTCAATCCCACCCATGTGATATGACCTCGGTCATATTTCCTTGCAAAGGCAATAATCTGCATTGTGGTTTAGGCCTTTGAGAAACAAACTGGCCAGATTAGGGGAGCCTAACTCACAACACCAGCACCGGCTGTTTAAATACAGAAAACCTGTTATGTACCAGTTTGCCATGTGAAAACTAGTGTGTGAAATAGCTGGTTTTTGGGATCACTTTTTAACTTCACACATTAGACTCAGTATTTAAAGAAGCAAAAGCTTTAAGAAATATTGCCTATCAAAACCTTTTTTTCTGCTTTAGGGAACTGTAGAGCTATAAAAGTCATGTATCATTTCTGTAGTGGGGACATGGTGGACTTTAAGAGTATTCACATATCTCTTTGTGCGTTTGAAACAAGATAAATCACAATTGTCAAGCACTTGTTTGTGATGATGAAACATTTTTATTTTTTATAAAGTGTCCATAGGGTTCTGTTGATAAATCTGACAAATCTCATCCCAGCCAGGATCCAATAGTTGTTTCGAAATCACAGCAACATGTGGCTTTCAAACACGCACGCGCACACTTGCTTAAAAGGGAAGTTTATTAGTTGTAATGAGGAAACTAACCAGTCACGGAGCATCTGTCATAACACCTCTCAAATAAATTTAAACAGCAAGCAAACCAATTACAATGGTCCAAACGGGAATCAATGCACTGTGGAGTGTGCAATGTTTTTTGAGGTTAGCTCAGCCACCACAAAGAAAGACCAGGTTTGGCAATGAGGCCTGAGAACTGCTTGTGAACTATGTAATTTAGAAGCATGTAGTGCAAATGGACAGTCCCCAAATAGCCATGGGCGCAACAAGCTTGACAACATGTGAACACGCCATAGCAAATGGCCGGAGGTCTGAAAGAGTATGCATGACTTATAGAATTTCCAAATGGTAAGGCAACAACATAGTGCAGCACAGGGCATACATGAGCTTGGAGTGATTGTTGATGGTAAAAGCAAAAACACATTGCACTGCCACAGAGAAGCATTAGCAAGGAAATTATCAGTGAAGAAATAGAAGTGAAAATAGCAGAGCTGTGAATGACACTCATCATCTAAAATTAACAGCTGCACAAGTACCAATGGTCCGTGGTTAACTTGTGATTTTACCATATATGTCACCAGCTCCCCTAACAGGGACTGCTTGACATAAAGAGCCTTAAAACCTGTTCATTTCACCATTAACTGCCCTCACCCAGCTGTGTAATGATATTTGGGACATAGCTCTCAAATGCTAGTCCTCACCTAGTTACCCCAGGGGAAAATTACACATAGGGCAGGATTTTTAGTTTGATAGGTGCCCGCAATCGGCAGGTCCAGAAGCGACCAGGAAATAGACCCCCGACCGCGATAGGACCTGACCGGGATTTCATCCTGGATTGCTAATTAACAGCTCAGTGCTGCCTCAGGGAGCTGAAGGATTTAAATGCCAAAAATAAAGATTGTAAAAACCTAGAAAAATGCCCATGCATCAGAATCAGTCACCAGAACATATACTAGATGAAAATTTTGTGCAAACATTTTTTTAAAATTAATATTGGAAATATCACCCCGTCCTTGATGAGGTTTCCTCAAAAAGGCAAAGGCCGCCTGGCCGATTCGCCCAACTGCCAACCATAATGTTGGACGGGCAGCGAAAAATCCTGGTTGATTAATACGATAATGGTCTTAATAGGCATCTTAATTGTCAGTGGATGCGCTGCCAACTCTTGTGCATTCCTGCTGACTAAAATATCGCATGAGTCAGGATACTTGCTCAACGTTATCAGCACTATTTCATGCTTGAGCGTGTCAGGGGACGCTCATATACTGAGCGATATGTCCTGCCCATAATATCTTTGCAAGACAGGAATGATGTGACGATGATGAAGGGGAGCAAAATGATGAGGAAACAGCACCATGCTCCTCTGGCCCAACCTTTTTGTTGTCATTCCTGAACCACTTGCTTTCTCACTGCCATGCCCCAGCTGAGAAACTTCTGTCAGGCTGTAATTATATCATTGTCAAAAGGAAATAGAGAAATAGCCCTAGGAATTTCTATTTGTAAGATTTCAGCAAAATATTGTTTCCCTCATTGGAGCTCAAAGAAATAGTTCCATTTTTTTAAACATTACAATAATGTTTTTAAAATTCTACAATGGACAAGGCCTCAAAATCATTGTAAAGTTACAGCATAGTTTTTGTCAGTTTATTTTGTGGGGCTGTATTAAACTGTTTGGACAAAGTGAAAGCATGTCAGGCTAGAGATGACCCTCTACTTTTCTGTCTGAAGTCAAGGGAGGGGAAAGTGACAGAAAACAGGGAAAAGTCAACTGAGGTCGACTAGTGTCAAATTTTCTCCTCAAGCCCAGTTGTGACCGACCCCGTACCCATTCTCTGCCTACTGCATGTGGATGTCAGCAGGAAGGCATGGCCAGAGCATCGGTCACTGTCCCTGCTTACTGCCCTGTCTCTGCCACCTCAAGGAGCTGTCAACGGAAAAGTGGTGGTAGTCCTCGGGTAGCAGTCAGTACATGAAAGGAGAGGGCCTAATGCTAACCTCCCCTCTGGCAAGGTTAGCACCCATCCTGAAAAGAGTTTCCTCAGGTTCTCTTCAGGACTCTCCCACCCCCTTTAAAATCTCAGCTTCTGATGTGGCAGTATCAATGTTCTGCTGTATTGCAAGAGTATCCAAAGTTGGCAATGGCATGTTTTCTCTTGGCAATACTGGTCCCATGGATATCTTGCCTTGCTTGGCAATGTGCTGTGAGCCAGTAACATGCACGGAGATTACCGCCCAATCAGCAAGGGAAGACTTCATCCTATTGTGCCTCAAAGTGTTCGAGGTGGGGAGGTGGGGGTTGGGGGTGGGGGTGGGGGTGGGGGTTGGGGGTGGGGGTGGGGGTGGGGGTGGGGGTGGGGGTTGTGGTGGTGTTTATATCAAATACCCAGGAGTGAATAACAGGCTGGACTCTAATCAAGCTCTTAGAGGACTGTGAGACCAAAGCTCAAATTCTGATTCCACGTATGGCAGCAGTTCTTTGGCCTCGAAATTTGTCTGATTTAAGTATTGTTCAGACTACATAATCTCAATATGACAGCATATATTTTTGGCTGCCTGGAAGTGCATTGCCTGTTGTATTAAATAAGGACTATCAATAGGCATTCTTTACCCATGCCTGAAGCAAACCCTAGGCCCCAATGCTCATGAATATAAGGGCCTAACTCCTATTTGAACTATGGTAATGCACATCAGCACCAGCTGCAATTAGGAAAACCAGACCTGCTACATACAAAGGAAGTAATTTACCTCAATGACCCAGGAGGAGCAGGAGTGCTTGTTTTTAAAAAAAACCTGTTTCTGCTGCTGAAGGAGATGGTGGCCTAGTGGTAATGTCACTGAACTAGTAACCCAGAGGCCCAGGATAGTAAAAATCTGGAACATAAAGCTAGTCTCAGTAACAGTGTCCATGAAAATATCATTGAGTCTTGTAAAGACTCATCTGGTTCACTGTTGTCCTTTAGGGAAGGAAATCTGCCATCCCTACCTGGTCTGGCCTACATGTGACTGCAGATGTACAGCAATGTGGTTGACTCTTAACTGTCCTCTGAAATGTTCAGTTCAAGGGCCATTAGGAATGGGCAACAAAGGCTGGCTTTGCCAGCGATGTCTACATCTGATTGGTTAGGAACTGAATGTAGATCCCCCCACACACCACCCCCTCACCCCCACACCAACCACATAACAACACCAGTCTAATTTAGATGAATCAAAAACATTTCACAACTGCACAGACTGGTTTACTGTAATAGGTCTATTCCAGAATCACTGTCAGTCAGTCAATCAATAAAACATAATCTGCACTTATCCATTTTCAAAGTGTTCCTGTTTATAGCTAACACCTGAACTCTCAAGAACATTTGGAAAACTCATCCCTGAATGACATCGCCTAAGTTAAATTTTAGTTAAATTTGTTTTGGCTAATAATGTTTGAAAGAAATGAACAACTTAATTTTAATGGTACTTTATATCACATACAATGCCCAACCCATTCTGATGAAATTCAAAACAGTTCTCAATAAACCAGAGTTCACTGGTAGGAGTAGTGAGCCTAACAATGACTGTCAGCATAAAACATTTCATGATTGAACAATAACAAGTTTGAGAATGTAGCCAAGAATTTGTTTACTGCATTTCTTGAGGATAACAATATAGCTTAAAGATGAAAATGCAGTCTGAGTGCTAATGCACTCAAATTGTTTAGTAACTCAGTGAAGAGACTGGATAGGAGAGTTAAGGGGGCAGAGCAGGTCGACAGAGAGAGAGTTATGTAATCCCCTTTGTATAGACCACTGCATTATATGTATATCCACAAACCACTGAATGGCCGTCAAAATCAGCAAAGACCTCATTTATTAGGTATTGGGTTACTACAGGGTAGCATTGAAGATCTATATTGTGTTAGTCAATTTTTTGTGGATAGATATACCAACAGATATTCACCATGGATCATTTCACATGGCCAACAGCTTAATTCTTTTCAGCGCTGACCAACAGCTGGATCATGTAAGGGCAACACAATTAAACAAAACATACCTTAATTTACAGGGTGCAACACAGCCACAAACTTCACCCGTGTTCCCATTCGAGTTCTTGCATACAGTGCTGGGAGTTTTATATGTGACCCGCAGCACAGAACCATGCAGGCCAATATCTACTTCTGTGGGAACTTTCATGATGCCTTCATTTCAAGATAGTCTTCTCGTGATGAAAATGTAGAGTAACAGGATGGCAACTGAGTGAATAAAGTTACCTTTTACAGCCATGTCTTATGATATTCATATGCAATCAGGGACAGAGGTATAGCTTACGCTTTTGGAGAGCCCGACACAGTGGTATGAAAGGCTTCTCTGTACTGTAACCATTCTATGATCCTATGGTATCTGAACACAATGCTTCACATCTGGATTAATCACAGCCTTGAAGTATAAAGCTTCTCCCCAAACTCAGCATCTCCAGAATAATTGCTTCATAGCTTTTCCCTAAAAAAGAGATGTTTCAAGTTTCCAGGATTGCAACACACTGATGGAATGAGAGGGTGAGGATTCTGATGAGGAGTTAACTTTGGTACCAGCAATACCACCACGATAACTAGCGGGCCAGGCATTGTTTGCAGATGTTTCCAATTAGTTCCACAGCTACACTGTCTCTTAAAGAGGAAAATCACATCTTCCAAACAGCAATGCACAAAAAAAACATTTCTTCAAGTAGCATCAGATGTCATCTTGTGCTAAGTTCTATCTATCTTGCAATGAATGGCAAATGGTCACTTACCAGAGCGTCCAAGTGAAGTGGAGTGTTTCCATTTCCCCTAAGGGCAGGGAAAAGGAGCCGGGCCTGTTTCCAGGTGCTGAACCCATCTCTGGGAAGCAACAGTCACTCATTGTGACTTTCCTGGGGGTGTTGTCCTGATTTGCCCGGCGGAAGGCTCACTGTCCAATTAAGGATGGCAGTTGGCCTCTCAAAGTTGGAAGGCCAATCATACACCTTCCAGTGTGAGTTGAGCAGCAGTTTGTGATGGAAGGTAAGCTTCTAGGTGGAGGCTCTCTTACCCCAACCTTTTAAAATTCAAATTAAAAATTGGATCTTGCTGCTACTGTTGGGATGGGGAATGGGAGCCACTCTACTGGGCAGCCTGCAGCTGGACCTGTAGCCTCTCAACCTACCTGAAGTGCTACCTGGCCTGTCACTGGGAGTCTAGGAGGTGGAGGGAGTCCGGAGCAGGAAGGAGTTCAGAAGGTGAAGGAGTCCAAGGGAAGGACGGAGTTCAGAAGGGGAAGGAGTCCAAGGGAAGGAAGGAGTCCAGGAGGAGGAAGGAGTTTGAGGGTGGGTGGGGAAGGAGTCAGGGGTCAGGAGGGAGTAAGGGTGGAGGAGGGAGTGCGGGGGGCATGTCCAGGTGAATGTGCAAGGGAGGGGTCTGTGGAGTCAATGACTTCCTCCTGCAGGGCTGAGTTAGGAGGGAATGGTATGAGAGGAGGCAGAGTGAGCCAATGGAGTGGGAGGGTGAGGGTGCGACAGTAGCTGTAGAAGGGACGGCAAGGGTGGTTGGTGTGGACTCTAAGGCAGACACAGACACTGGGGGTGGGAAGGAGGAGGTTGTGGAGGTGAATGTGGATGAGGGTGGGATTTTCAGGGAGGTACAGAATGTGCATATTCGCCTGGACATCCTGGAAAGAAAAGGGTTTGGGTTGGTAGGTGATGGTGGGGAGCTAGAAGGTGATGTCAGAGGGGCCAACAGTGAAGGGGGAAAGGACATGAGTGACTGGGGGAGGGGAAAGGACAAGGAAGCTGATCAGAAACTTAACGACTACCACGGCTGTCGAAATCGAAAGTGGGCGGAGCCTCGTGTTGGGCGGGCACAGGTGCTGCATGGGAGTGTGAACAGTGGGTGGGCGGAGATGCAGGTCGTCTCAGATGGACAACTGAAAGTGAACCCCAGCAGGCAGTATTGAAAATGCTCAGGACAGTAAAATGGGTGTGATGGATGAATGCTCTGCGTTCGTGGGAGAGTGTTTGCATGAGGCTCCGAAAGGCCCTGTCACACATACACTTCTCCCTCCAGAATCATTCGTGGTCCGGCTGCGTGCAGCTGAACTATTGGTTGGGGGGGGGGGGGGTGCTGGATGCAGCAGGAGCACTCGTGAAGCCTGTCAATGAAGCTGAAAGACAACATGACACATTATTCAGTGAAAGTGAATATATTTTCACATTATAAAGTGACAAAAAGTGTTTACCCATGCAACCACGTGTAATCAGAATTTCTTAATCTTTCTAGGTCCACCACTTCTTCTAGGTGCTGCCCTGACATCTGCAGCAGGGGTGGAAACAGCCTGTGCAATGGTTGGCCCTGTTGCCTCTGATGACTTCAGCGTGCGTCCTCTGGAAACCTGAGGCCTTGAAGGCCCCGGCTTGCTTTGGCTGCCCTCCTGTGGGCCAGCTGCTCCCTCTGTGGTGACAGAGGATGAGGTTGAGGGGGTCACAGGCAAAGGAGGCTCAGGGGGAAAGGACAGCCTCTGAGATTCCTGAGTGGATGACCCAGGGGTGTCCAGCTGTTGCTCCTCCTCCCTTCAGGTGCCCAAAGGCCCCAACCTGATTCTTTGAGGGGGAGGAGGACCTGGAGGGATGTCGAGGTGCCCCGTTTCCCTTTCACGTTGCAACTGCAGGGATTCACCCATGGCAATCGCAATGGAGTGCATATCTCCACATTCTCATGGATCGGGGTCTCCAATGCATTCACCATCCTTCCCACGGAGACCTCCAATATGCACAAATATGTGTACCACTTCATCAAACAGCAGGTGGACACACTCCTCCGACTCACATGCCACCCTGCTGAGGGCTTCCAATAGCTCTGTGTGATGTTCCCCCACCTTCTGCTGACTCTCCATGATGAATTGGAAGGCCAAATCCAGAGGCTCGTTATCTGACTCGGACCTCACAGATGCCTCTTCCCCAGCAGTACTCCGAGTGCCAGGGAGCTCGGCTGAACCTGCCTCCTCCTGCTGCGAACACGTGTCCGTGCGGTGGCCACTGATTGTGAACCCGAGCCTGCTCTAGATCTAGGTCCCACCGAAGTGTGTCTCTGCACTGGTGCAGGGTGTAGGTCAATGCTGTGATGGGTCTTCCAGGCTGCTTATTTCCACTTGGTTGGAGGTGAGGACCTGGGCGGAGCTGAACACTGGCTGTTTGAGGGCGTCTGTCACCAGGCAGGTCTCCCTGTGAACCAAAGTAGAGATAATTAGTGCATGGTAACAGAGTCAAAAGCAGGAGGAAGAGCGCTCACAGTTGCATTGACAGTGGGATGATGGGGTGCAGGATCCTCTCGAAGGTGTTCGCCACCAACATCACCTTCGCCACAGGCACGGTCCACATCCTCAGCAGTCAGCACAATGGCACACTCCTCAAAGTGAGTGAGGGGACTAATGTGGGCCACTCCCCTCCCTGTCTGAGACCTCTCCCTGCTGATGTGAGCCAGCTTCCCCTGCATGAAAACAGTTGGAGAGAGTGTGAACAGGACACATGAGACTGCGGGGAATGTTTTTGTGGTGAGTAGAGCCATGGACAGGATGAGGATGCGAGCTCCAGAAGATATGAGTCTGGAGATGTGAGGGTGTGTGTGAGAGTTAGTGGTGTTGTCCCTTGAGGTGTGAGATCCCTGTGGATGTGTGATGGGTTTGTGAGTGTGTGAGTTGAGAGAGGTTGACTTACCCTGGTGGAACGGATGAGAACATTCATCCTTTTCCTGCACTGGATGGCTGACCTCCTCTGGTGGTGTTGACGGCCGCTACCACTGCCTCTCAGCTGGATTGGTGACTCTGGTGGACCTCCTGTGGCCAGAGTGGGGGTAGAGGACATCGTGGCAACCTTCCACTACGTCCAGCAGGCGCCCCAGACAGATGACACTAAATTTGGGGGCTGCTGTCCTCTTTGTATTTGGGGCCATTTGTTGCCTGGAGCAGTCCTGGTCTGTAGACATTAAGTAGGCTGTGCTGTGATGCACTTTAAACATGGCGCCCGGAGCGAGGGCGCACTGCGGTCATAGCATGGCGGGCAAATTCAAGCCCGCCTGCCAGCAATCCAGCATGTTTCACGTGAGTGCATTATTAACGAGGCTGGGAATGGGATGATAGGGCGCGAAAAGCTACCATTGTGGCTGGCAGGTAAAACGTCCTTTTTCCCGCCTGCTACTGCACTTTGTGCGAATCTGGGATGATTCCACCCATAGCGTGTGAATGTTGGCAACTTAAATTGGCATTGTGCTGCCACTGACCCTTGTGCTTTGTTTGCAATGTTTCATAACTAAATTCCACTCCTTCCAGAATCTAAGGGATTTCCATGGGGCGGGAGTAAATATGTTAGATGGTATACAGTTCATGGGCAGCTCACTGAGAATTAGTAGCCATTGAGCTCCCAAGGCTGTGCGCTGTGAGGGTCCTGTGTGCAAAACTGAGCCTGCAGTGGCTGACAGGTGCCACATACAAAAGACCACCTCTCCCCATGCCTGCTGCAACAGGTGGTTCTGTCCCTGAGTATTTGTAGAATGGCTTGCAGCTCCTTGTCAAACTAGATTTTCTTAGTGTGTGTACTTAATTCTACCGCAATTCTGTAAAGTAAATGAATGGTCAATGACCTGAAGCATTATCCCTGTTTCTCTCTCCACAAATACTATCAGATCCACTGAGAATTCACAGCATTTTCTGTTGTTATTTTTGTTAAGCAAAGAGTTAGTTTTTCCTTCCTTGTTAATTCCTTAATTTCAGTTGTCAGCTAATTTTGATAATTAGAGCTGTTGCTTTTTATTTGCCAGGTTTACTGGGGTAGATCTGGACTTGTTGTGATAGTGTAAAATTGGTCAACAACTGGTTTACATCCCTCCTGATTTTAAATTTCATTGAAGTTATTCTAGAGAGATTGAAAGTAGGCTGCAAATTCATGAGCATCCATTTGACACCATCAAACAAAGTCAAGGTCTACCCCAGTGAGTGGATGAGAATGCCAGTGTTTTAAACAGTAATTTTATAAGTAAACCAGAAACTTCTAATAACCTACAGTTTTCTCATGAATAAGAATACCAATAACAATTTTAAACTGTACAGCTACAACTACTCCGTCTATACAGAGTAAGTAAATATTTTGTTAATAAGTATAAACTGGAAATATAACATATTCATCTAAATTCTCTACATTCCCTAGTTGCCCTTGAGAAGGTAGTGGTGAGCTGCCTTCTTGAATCACTGCAATCCATGTGGTGTAGGTACACTCACAGTGCTGGTGGGGAGGGAGTTCCAGGATTTTGACCCAGCGACAGTGAAGGAATGGCAATATATTTCCAAACCAGGATGGTGAGTTGCTTGGAGGGGAACTTTTAAGGTGGTGGTGTTCCCATCTAACTGCTGCTTTGTCCTTCTAGATGGTAGTAGTTTTGGGTTTGGAAGGTGCTGTCTAAGGAGCCTTGGTGAGTTCCTGCAGTGCATCTTTTAGATGACACACATTGCTGTCACTGTGAGTCGGTGTTGGAGGGAGAGAATGTTTGTGGATATAGTACCAATCAAGTGGGCTGCTTTGTTCTGGACGGTGTCAAGCTTCTTCAGTGTTGTTGGAGCTGCACTCATCTAGGCAAATGTGGAGTATTCCATCATACTCCTGACTTGTGCCATGTAGATGGTGGACAGGCTTTGGGGAATCAGGAGTTGAGTTATTCGTAGCAGGATCCCTAGCCTCTGACCTGCTCTTGTAGCCAGTGTTTATAAGGCTAGTTCATTTCAGTTTCTGGTCAATGGTAACCCCCAGGATGTTAATAGTGGGCGATTCAGCGATGGTAATGTCATCGAATGTCAAGGGGCAATGGTTAGATTCCCTCTTGTTTGAGATGGTCATTGCCTGGCACTTATGTGGTACTAATGTCACTTGCCACTTATCAGCCCAAGCCAGGATATTGTCCAGGTCTTGCTGCATTTGGACATGGACTGCTTCAGTATCTGAGGAGTCGTGAATGGTGCTGAACATTGTGCAATCATCAGCGAACATCCCCACTTCTGATCTTATGATGGAAGGAAGGTCATTGATGAAGCAGCTGAAGATGGTTGGGCCTATGATACTACCCTGAGGAACTCCTCCAGTGATGTCCTGGAACTGGGATGATTGACCTCCAATAACCACAACCATCTTCCTTTATGCTAGGTATGACTTCAACCTGCGGAAAGATTTCCTCCCGATTCCCATCGACTCCTTGATGCCCTACTCAGTCAAATCCACCTTGATGTCGAGGACAGTCACTCTCATCTCACCTTGGAAGTTCAGCTCTTTTGTCCATATTTGAATCAAGGCTGTAATGAGTTCAGGAGCTGAGTGGCCGTGGCGGAACCCAAACTGGGCGTCAGTGAGCAGGTTATTGCTAAGCAAGTGTCTCTTGATAGCCCTGTTAATGACCATTTCCATTACTTTACTGGTGATTGAGAGTAGACTGATGGGGTGGTAATTCGCCGGGTTGGATTTGTCCCACTTTTTGTGTACAGGACATACTTGAGCAACTTTCCACATGGCTGAGTAGATGCCAGTGTTGTAGCTGTACTGGGTAGGGGCGCAGCAAGTTCTGGAGCACAAGTCTTCATTATTATTGCTGGAATGTTGTCAGGGCCCATAGCCTTTGCAGTATCTTGTGCCTTCAGCCGTTTTTTGATATCACTTGGAGTGAATCGAATTGGTTGAAGACTGGCATCTGTGATGCTGGAACCACCGGAGGAGCCCAAAATGGATCATCCACTTGGTGGTCAACATTAGGCTTTTAATTGAATTTAAATTTCACCATCTGCTATGGTGAGTATTGAACCCAGGGCCCCAGATCATCATCCTGGGTCTCTAGATTACTAATCCAGTGACAATAGCACTACACCACAATGTAATATCCGGGTGCTGTGCCTTTTTTGAATTAAACAAAAGCATGGGGGACCATAGTTCACTGGTGCATTCTCCATGGCAATGCATTGACCAATCAGAGCCAACTTGCCAACCAATCAGCCCTCTTTTCTCATGCAGTATAAATTGTTGCTCCCTTTGAAATTTGGTATTCTTGCTTGCATCCAGATGAATGCAAAATGAAGAGCTTTGACGGCATTTCTCTTGTATCAGCAATGTGCCCCCATGGTTCTGGATTTCAGCACCAGAGGATAGCTCACCAGAGAAAGCTTTCTTCCTTTCATCACCTTAAGCATTATTACCTTATTGATAACCATATAAAGCATAACAACTACAGAGATGTTACGGAGTTACTACGTTGTTACAATGAAGGGATGTTTTCTGCTATGTTAGCTGTGATACTACTGCAGGCACTTGTGGAGACTTGGGCAGGGACCTCTTACATCTTGCACATTTTTCCATTAGTTCTGGTTTTCTGGTATTATTTCTTCTGATAATGGAAGCTCCCAGTTGATATGGACAGGCAAATTCAAATCAGTGGATATTGAGAGTGACATTATGGACCTTGAAATTCTGTGGGGTCACCATGAGTCACCTATTGGACCTTTGGTGGGAGATTGGTGGAAATCACAGAGAAATCGAGGAAATTGCTGTTTTCCCCATCTCTCTGGGCTTCTGCTGGTTTTTTCCACTGAAGTTACAGAGGGAGATCAATAGCTACCCTGTGGCATTTTAGGACTCACCTCTCACATTTTCTATTATTATTGCCTTAAAAACACTGGGATTGTCAGAAGGAGACAGGCATTGAGTGTTGCTAGGCAATACCTCATGCATCAGAAGCTTTCCATGTCCCAAGCAATCAGTACAATCCTTTGAGGGACCACTGACAATTAGTACCAGATTGTACTTTTTAGCCACACTGTCAATTTTCAATTATTCAAGGCCACTTTCCCCTTTAAGCTGCTGCAATGTCTGACACTATCCCCATTTCCTGGCACCCTGGAGGTAGCTCTGATACAAACATATGAATTAGGTGCAGGAGTAGGCAATTCGGCCCCTCGAGACTGATCCAATGTTTAATAAAATCATGGGTGATCTGATTGTGGCCTCAACTCCACTTTCCTTCCCACCCCCTTATCCCCTTTGACTCCCTTGTCAATCAAGAATCTACCTAAGATAAAAGTAAAATACTGTGGATGCTGAAAATCTGAAATAAAAGCAGAAAATGTTGGGAAAACTCAGCAGGTCTGGCAGCATCTATGGAGAGAGAACAGGGTTAACGTTTTGAGTCCATATGACTCTTCAAGAGTCACATGGACTCGAAACATTAACCAAGAATCTATCTAACTTAGCCTTACAAATACTCATTGATCCTGCCTCTACCGCTCTCTGGGGAAGAGAGTTCCAAAGGCTCACAACCCTCTGAGAGAAAAAAATTCTTATCTCCGACTTAAATGGGAGAATGCTTACTTTTAAACTGTGTCCCCTAGTTCTAGTCTCTCCCACAAAGTGAAACATCCTGTCAGCATCCATTCTGTCAAGACCCTTCAGGATCTTATATGTTTCAATAAGATCACCTCTCATTCTTCTGAACACTAATGGATACAGCCCCAGTCTTTTGAATCTTTCCTCATAAGACAACCCCCTCATTCCAGGAACCAATCGAGTGAACCTTCTCTGAACTGCTTCTAATGCAATGATGCCCTTTCTTAAATAAGGACACCAAAACTGTACACAGTACTCTAGGTATGGTCTCACCAGTGCCCTGTACAACATCCTTACTTTTATATACCATTCCCCTTGCAATAAATGCCAACATTCCATTTGCCTTCCTAATCACTTGCTGTACCTGCGTACTAACTTTTTGTGATTCATGTACCAGGACAACCAGATCCCTCTGTACCTCAGAGTTCTGCAATCTCTCTCCATTTAAATTATATGCTGCTTTTCTATTCTTCCTGCCAAAGTGAGCAAGTTCACATTTTCTACATTATACTCCATCTGCCAAATTTTTGCCCACTTACTCAACCTATCTGTAGCCCTTTGCAGACTCCTCACGTCCTCTTCACAACTTACTTTGCTACTGGCAGATAGACCAAATGGGGGGCTGGGCAAAAATGTTTTAATCAAGCTAACTCCAGACCATGATCAGCGCTGAGTTCATCAAGAAGGCAGAGGTCCTGTCCTGCCAGGCTTCCTCCATCAATCTTGCTCAAGAGCTCAAATGTTGATCCTATGGATTGATATTCTAAAGATTGTTTAAATAGGCAGCAAGCCACTCTGTTAAAACTGAAAGAGTTCTATTAAAATGAAGTATTGATTCAACATGCCACAGTATTTTTTGCAAAAGACATTTAATGTGTTTATTGTGGAATTTTACAAGAAATGGGTTTGAATAGATAAACATGTGGTAACCACAGACACACATATTCTGCTATCTCATTACAGCATTTTAACCACATAATCTTGCTGCCTTAGAAAAGTTACTACGAGGCTAACTCAAATTTCTCACAACTTTGGCATTGCTTAAAGTTCAGTGATGGTGTCGGTGATCTGGATAGGGGAATAAAGCACTCAAGATTCTCTCTGAAGAATACAGTTCTTTCATAGTTTGCTCATGTTACACTCATAGTCTCCTCTCAGTTCATATAAAAAGACAACATTCTCATTTAATTCTCATTGTTGCCATGTTTTTGGCACACAGCTTATTAAGTTACCAGGGTTCCTCAATTGTTTGCTGACCAAAGCCTCCTGACTAGTAATTATTTCTTTCAGCCCCAATGTCATGCTTGGCAGAATCATCCAGTGATTGCACATTGCTAAGTGATGAAGCAGCTCCAACAGAATACTATTCCCTTAGAATAGGAAACTGACAGTTTAAGGTCAGAAAAGGAAAGACAGAGCAGGCAATTTGATGGCTTCTCCAGCTGAACCTCTTCTCGAACCTGAATGAATACTTCAGGATATTCCATTCTCATGTATTGTGAGCTAAATGTTTTTAAAAAGCAGTTGCACTTTCTAATTTAGTGCAGCTTGGGTTAATATTTTTGGATATTTGTAAATATTAATCAAAATTGTTAAGCTTTTCCAATCACTGTTTTGCTGTTCACTCCCATTTAATGACCTATTGTAACATTTTTTGAGACTCATATATGCAATCCTTGCTATGGTCATAGTCAGGTTCCTTCTCTTCATGTTGGCAGCAATGCAAACTGAGGTATATAAACCTATGGATGATCATTGCCATCTTATACTCCTTCCTATTGGCTATTTTACATGTATGCGCTGAAACTATTGAACTGCATGAGTATCACAGATGAGATGAATCCGGTCGTCACAATAAGCACACAAAAACGTCAGGCTGAGATCTGAATTACCAGATAATTGTCCTAAACTTGTCCCCGATAGTTTGAAGGCCATTATAGCATCTCTGCCATAGGGACGTTGTCTCGCTCTGTGCAGGTCACAATCAGAGAGATCACAAACACAGACCAAATAACAGCTCTAACAAGAGGCCTACACACAGACTTGCCTAATAATTTGAAAATATTGGTATGAATTTTTCCATCAAATTACTAAGGTTATGTTGCAAAATTTTACAGAATATCCATTTAAAATCATTGTTCAATATTTGTTATATTTCCCAGCAGAACTGGAACAAAATTGAATAGAGGAGAAATGAAAAAGGAAGCCAGATCAGCAAAGAACTTGTATAAGAGGAGATTTGTGGGTAACATGAAATAAACTGAAAAGTCTTTCATAAACATCTAGATCATAAATGGAAGGGTGGGGCCAACTAGGTACCAAAGATGTGTTATCTTCATGTCGAAGCAGAGGAGATAAGTGAGTAATTTTAACTGTCTTCACTGAAGAGAAGAATGCTGTTAATGTCACAGTAAAGGAGGAGGCAGTAGAAAAATTGGATGGGATAAAAATAGATAACGAGAAGAAATTTAAAAGCTCGGCAGTGCAAGAGGTAGAAAACTCTCCAGGCCTCAATGGGATGCACCTTTGATTGCTGAGGGCAATAAGTGTGAAAGTTATAGCATTCTGGTCACAATCTGCCAATCCTTCTTAGTTAGGGGGATGATGCCAGAGGATTGGAGGATTGCAAATGTTACACACTTGTTCAGAAAAGGTGATAGGGCTAAGGCAAATAACGACAGGTCAGCTAGCCTAACGTTGTGGTGAGGAAACTTTTAAAGTGAAAATTCCAGGACAAAATTTATTGGTATTTGGAAAAATTTGGGTTAGTAAATGAAAGTCAGAGTAGATGTTAAAGGCTAATCATGTTTGACAGACTTGATTAAGTTCAGAATGGAGAGGGTTGATAAGGTTAGTGCTATTAATGTGTGTATGGACTTTCAAAAGTACTATTGAAGTACCACATGATAGACTTGTTAGCAACATTGAAGCCCATGGGGTTAAAGAGGCAATGAATACAAAATTGGCTCAAGGACAGAAATGAGACAGAGTAGTGGTGAATAATTGTGTTTCAGAAGTGTACTCTCATTTACCCCAAGAGTCAATATTAGCATTGCTGCTCTTTTTGATATATATTAATTAACAGTTTGGACTTGTGTATAATGGGCAAAATGTCAAAGTTTACAGATGACGTAAGACTCGGACATGTAGCAAATATTGAAGGGGTTAGCAACAGAGTTCAAAAGAATAGAGACAAGCTGGTGAAATCAGTATGGAAGATGCAATTTAATACAGAGAAAAATGGGCTGAGGCAATATACACTGAATGGTACAATTTTTACAGGAGTGCAGGAACTGGGAGTGTATGTACACAAAGCTTTGGAGGTGATGGAACAGTTTGATAAGGCTGTTAAGAAAGGCTTCATAAACAGGGATATTAAGTACAAAAGCAAGATAATTATGCTAAGCCTTTATAAGTCACTGTTTAGGCCCCAGGTGGGGGATTGGGGAGAATGTTAACCCTGTTGGGTTTAAGTCTGGTGACATAGCAAAGAGGTAAATCTCAAACCCAAGCTCCAGCCTCCGCTAAATCGACCACTTCTGGTTTTAATGAAGGCAGAATGGGTGGGGTTAGCAATCTACCCGCTCCAGGGAGGTGACTTGGTCATTTAAAGATTATAATGAGGTTTCTTGCCTCATATTGAATTCCCCTTTTTAAATTTCAAGCTGACCAGCTGGCTTGTCGGGCTTGGAAACCCCGACAGGAAAGATGGGGTCTGCAGCATTTAGCAGCTAAGTGAGCTCCCACTTACATAGAGGCTCCAGTTTTTCTGCTTCCCCACCACCACCACTATATCCCTCCCCCGAAAACCATGATCTCCAAGTGATAATTCTGAGCTTCCCTAGTCCAGGTCTTTCTGGTGCATTCCTCCCTCTGGCTTCGGACCGCTACTTCGACCCTACTGATTTACCTCTGCTCCCCTCACTCCCCGCTGCCCACACCTGATGCCTCCAAACTCCCCTCCGGCCCTCAATTTCTTCCTCCCGCAACCTCCCCCCGCCCTCACCCCGGCTACCCCTATCTCCCTTCCTGCCTCTAATCTCACCCCCACTACTCGCCACCGCCTCTGATCTCACCTTACCCGCTGGCATCTCGATCTCTCCACTGGTTACTGCACTCTCTACCCCTCCCCCAGCTTTTCCAACCCCCCCACCCCATCACTCTCCCTTCGCTCCTGGTCCCGGGGGTGTACCCGCCTGACAGCCACTCAATCCGACCAATTGAGGCGGGATACAGACACAGAAAATGTGGAGCATTTCTTCATCGCCTTAACAAATGCGATTAGTTCCTTCACAGACACAAAGGGGGGGAAAAACCTGCGGATGCTGGAAATCTGGAAGTAAAAACAGAAAGTGATGGAAATACTCAGCAGAGAAGGCTGAGAGAAACAGTTAATGTTTCGGATAATGACCTTTCGTCAGAAAATTAATTTCTTATTTCTACATTATTTTTGCATTATCCACCGATCAGATCTTAATAAAAATTACCTCTCATCAGCTGTATCCTTCCGTACAATTTACCAGAGCGTTGAAAAGTGTAATTATTAAAACATATTTTGAAAGAAACAGATTCATTGGAGAAGCAAAAGCAGGGGTATCATACAAATGTGTTAGGTGTTCAATCCATGAACACCAATATTTCTAGCCAGTTTGCCTGTTTGACCTAAGCCCTGTTGATGTCTTTCAACTTCACCTTCTCCAGGCAATGACAGGTTTCTCCCAACGTGGTCCGCCCAGAGTCAGGGGAATGGAACCTATCTTTAATTCAGTCCGTGCGCTGCAACCTTTAAGTCATGGGCTATGTGAATGCATTGAATAATGTGTGGCAGAAGCTGCAATTCGAAGTGCCGATGAAAAGTGACTCTCAACAAAAGAATTTGGATGACAGCGGAAAACAGAGCCCCTTCTGAAGCAGCACAGACGAATATTATTGCTGGATGGGGATAATGCCATGGTCGCAAAATATGTAGTCTTTGGAAAACGGAGTGAGCAGAATGTGTAATTGCTTCGGTGTTTTCGTCATTAATCTGCCTGTTGAAGTAACATCCTGATAAGGTTAAAGCCTTGGACTCTGCGTGCTCAGGCTTGTGTAGGAACCAAAGGTGGGGTTAGCTCACTCCACTAATTGGCCCCTGGAGCCTGAAAAAGAATCTATAAATTAACAACTTCGTCCAGAATTTCACAGACTTTCTATTCTCAAGTGAAAAAGGAAATACAGATTGCTTCGTGAAAGCCAAAACATCGCATTAAGCCTCATTAATTCTCTCGCTTGTCAACTGCCGAGTTCTCAACTTTGTTTTCTGTTTTTATACTAAATACAGAGGGAGGTTCAGGCAGAGTGTAGAGGTTTGAGTATTTTCACATGTGCGCCATCCCTATGTTTATTTCCTGTGCTTGATTTTATTTTTTTTTTGTTTTAATTCTTCCCGCCCATCCCCCTGTCCTCGATGACAAAGAGTCTCTTGCAATCGTGTTTTCTGGTGAAACGCAGCTCTTCAGGGCTTCCTCCACCGTGGAACTAGACAGTGAGCGACAGCACCCTCTTCAATCATGGAGTGTGTCACTGCCCTGGTCAATCTCAGCCCTCAAGTTTCGCACATATCACTGAATGGTAGTCAGGGTCTAAAATATGGCTAAATTTACTAAGCCCTCAGGAGCGTTAAGATCATTGAGAGGACTTCAGCTGCTGCTGTGCCTGAGATCAGAATGGTGGAATTGAACCTGAGAGCTTCCCCACGAAGTCCACAGGCTTTTAAAACCCAAGCTAGGTGACACATAGCCAGTATTCCTTGATTTCCCTCATCTTCTCTCCTACCTTTATTATGGACTGTGATCCTATGTTCAATAAGAATGGAAGTTGAGATAATGATAATAAATATACAAGCCTGTTCCCAACACCTTTGTAAATTCCCAACTGAAGACTGTTTTATTGAAACAAAGGGAAATAAAAGGAATAAATGTAGATGGTTTTCAATTTACCCGCAATATTAATTGGAGAGCACTTCAATCTTTCTTGTTAGGTGATTTAAACTACTTTCTATCTCTCTCTGCATGAGTGACCACAGGCAACAGTTCAACTTGTGAAGTCACTGCTCAAAATTATAACTGATTTGTGGAGAAAAAATTAGATTTCTTGAATTGTTGTACATCTAGTGATTATAATCGTTGGTTTTTAGTCAGACAACCCAGATTCAACTCCTGTATGAGAATTTGGCTATCAGTCTTGAGTCAGCAGTGGCACTCTTGCCTTGTACTCATTGCCCAGTGAAACCTGTCCTGAAATATTGATTTTTAAAAATTCATTTAAGGGATATTGGCATTGCTGGCTAGGCCAATGTTTATTGCCCATCCCTAATTGCCCTTGAGAAGCTGGTGGTGAGCTGCCTTCCTGAACCACTGCAGTCCATGTGGTGTAGGTGCACCAACAGTGATGTTTGGGAGGGAGTTCCAGGATTTTGACCCAGCAACAGTGAAGGAATGGCGATATATTTCCAAGTCAGGGTGGTGAGTGGCTTGGAGGGGAACTTCCAGGTGGTGGTGTTCCCATGTGTCTGCTGCCCTTGTCCTTCTAGATGGTAGCGCTCGTGGGTTTGGAGGGTGCTGTCAAAGGAGTCTTGATGAGTTCCTACAGTGCATCTTGTAGATGGTACACACTGCTGCTACTGTGCATTGGTGGTGGAGGGTGTGAATGTTTGTGGATGTGGTGCCAATCAAGTGGGATTCTTTATCCTGGATGGTGTTGAGCTTCTTGAGTGTTGTTGGAGCTGCACTCATCCAGGCAAGTGGAGAGTATTCCATCATGCCCCTGACATGTGTGGACAGGCTTTGGGGAGTCAGGAGGTGAGTTACTCACAGGATCCAAAAGACTACCTCTTAATGATGACGAATAGTAATTAGATGTTTAACTTAACGGAGATCAAAGCATTTACATTTGCAACATTGGCCAGGATTTCCCGGTCGGCGAGTGGGGGGCGGGGCTGACTCTCCGACGTGTAAAATGATGCGGGATGATGTCAGGCGGAACTCCCGACGTCACCCTGCCTCATTTCAATTTTCGGGCCGGTGAGGGCTCAGCAGAATCAGCTATGCACCCGCTGACCTGTCAACAGCCGATTGAGGCCATTGACAAAGCATTTAAAGGAATTAATGGACCTATCCTGGACAGGCCAGGAGCCCTGGTGGGCTAAAGAAAAAGCATGAAACCTCATCCACGGGTGGGATGAGGGTTCATGTAGGTTTTAAAATTTTTTATAAAATTGTCAATGAAAGTGATGGATGTGTCCCAACTCATGTGACAGTGTCACATGAGGAGACACGTCAGGGAAATTTATTTCTTCAGTTTTTAAAATTTTTTCAGACAAGAGCCAATCGCCTTGAGACAGCGCCTAACCTCAGGGAGATCTGTGCGCTCTTTTGCATGCATGCACGAAAGAGTGCACTGTTGGCTCAGGGAATCCCCCTCCACCCACACAGGGAGCCCATCGCTCTTCTTTGTGGACGTCACACTGGGTGAGCCTTAATTGGCCCACCCAAGTAAAATGGCGGCGCGCCCCCAATTGGGAGCGCCGATCAGAGGCGCGCCTCCACACGCCCTCTCTTAAACTTCCCCCCCAACGGGGGGAAAATTCTGCCCACTATTTTTCACATTGCAGCTTACTTGTTAGCAATGACCATATCCTGTCAGGTTCACACTTCCAAGAATGTCTTGACATCTACTTAAAACTGGCACATTCACAATTTAACCAAACAAATATTACGACACTCTATTTTCATGGAGTTATAGCAAAGTATATCACATTGTGCAGAACAACAGAAATATTTACGATCTAAAAGATTAGACTCAGCAGTGGTGGTGTGTTATAGTTCACTCAGGCAGTCAGAGTTGCTATGGCAACATGCACTTTTACATGCATGTTATAGTCTGGAGTTATGGATAGTGATGTAGAGACTTCAACTTTCTTTCCATCACATGGCTGACCAGGAATCTCTCCTGCTTTTACTGTCTGCCATTGGCATATGTTTTGGAAGGATTTACAGGTTCATACTTCACCTGTTTGGCCATGTTAAAATGCATCTTCCTCGGCTATCAAGTCCTGAAATGGGACTTGAACCTGGAGTTTCTTGTTTAGTGATAAGGATGCTACCCACTACACCGTAAGACTTGGCCAGAGTGAGCACTAGTCAATATCAAAAGGTTTAGATCAAACCATGTGTTTGCCAATTCAAATTGAATTTGTCAAATGGCAAATGCAGTTTCCTACAGTCAAGCTTCAGCTGAACAGATTGATGACTAAGGGAATCTGAAACACTTACCATTGAGATTGATCTGAAGCTATTTTTAAACGTGAGTGAATTTTGTTGCACCTCAGAGGCAAAATGAAGGGTTGAAAGTTAGGACACAGTTAAGAGATTTTCATGCTATTTTGATGTGTGTCTCAGATGGTAGAACTCTCACCTCTGAGTCAGAGGGCTGTAGATTCATTACCTGGGTTGCCCTTTTCTATAAAGAGATCAAACAATGAGCACAACAGACTGGTATTTTAATATAATATGTGCATGAATTGTATCTGGGCAGTTCCAGATATAAATGATGTGATATATTACAATTATTCCTACTTAAACTGAAACTGTCCTGATGTCAGAACAGTAAAAGTTGAAGAGTCAACATTGTGATGATTCTTATTACGATCTACTGAGGGAATGTGTTTTACTCGGAACTTGGTTGTGGCAGGAGGTTCCCAGGAGCACAGCGGAAATGCTTTGGGGATGTCCTCAAAGCATCCATGAAAGGGTCAAACATCCCCGCTGGCTCATGGGAGACCCTGGCTTGTGACCGCCCAAAATGGAGAAGGTTCATTCGGGAAGACACTGAGCACATCTGGGCACCGCACTTTAGGAAGGACTTGAAGGCATTGGAGACACTGCAGAAAAGATTCATGAGAATAGTTGCTGGGATGAGGAACTTCAGTTATGAAGATAAATTGGAGAGGTTAGAACTGCTTTCCCTAGAGAAAAGTAGGCTGAGAGGAGTTTTGATAGAGGTGTTCAAAATTATGAGAGGTCTGGACAGAGTAGATAGGGAGGAACTGTCCCCTGTTGTGAAAGGATTGAGAATGAGAGGGCACCGATCTAAAGTAATTAGTAAAAGACGCAATAATGATAAGCAAAACTTTTTCACACAGTGAGTGGTTAGGGTTTGGATTGCACTGCCTGAGAGTGTGGTGGAGGCAGGTTCAATCAAAGCATTCAAAAGGGAATTAGACTGTTATCTGAAAAGTAAGAGTGTGCAGGATTATGGGGAGAAGGCGGGAGAATGGCACGAGGTGAATTGCTCATTTGGGGAGCCAGTCCAGACACAATGGCTAAATTCCCACCTCATTAATCCTGCATTCCCCCAAAACATACCAGGTCGCTGGCAGGTTGCCCTACATTCACCCACTCCGCCGTCACCTCAGGCCTTCGGTAATCCAGGTGCCATATTTAAAGGCTGCCCCTGCAAAGAGCGAGCACTCTTCATGGGATAGGAAGCTGCTGGAAAGTCCTGGTTGCCAAATGGATGAAACATGCTGCCCCCAAATTTAGCAACACCTCCCACGAGTACCTACTGGATGCAGTGGAGACTTGCTGTAAAGTCCCCTAACCCCTGGGCAAAGGCCAGCAAGCAAGGCCAATCCAGCACGGTGTCAGTGATGGTCAATGTCAACGCCCTGCAAAAGAGGACAGCCACCAAGTGCCAAAAGAGGATGAACGGTCTTATGAACAGGTTAAGTCACTCTTCTCATCACTCTCAACTCACACACTCACAAACTCATCACACATCCACAGAGATCCCACACTTGAAGGGACAACACCACTAACTCTCACACACACCCTCAACAACCATCAGGCCCTTATCCTCTGGAGCTCATATCTTCATCCCATCAATGGCTCCACTCACCACACAAACAGTCCATGCAGCGTCATGCATCCTGCTCACACTCTCCCCATCTGTTTTCATGCAGGAGAGGCTGGCTCACAACAGCCAGGAAGAGGTTCCAGACTGGGGTTGGAGTGGCCCACATTTGACCCCTCACTCACTTTGAGGAGCATGCCATTGTGCTGACTGGTGAGGACATGGACTGTGCCTGCGCTCATGGTGAGGTTGGTGGCGAATACCCTCATGAGGATCCTGCACCATGTCATCCCTCTCTCAACGCAACTGTGAGTGCTCTCTCTCCTGTTTTTGATTCTGCTGCAATCATCTCTACTTTGGTTCACTGCGAGCTCTGCCCTCAGACACCCTCAGCCAGCCAGTCCCTCAGCTCCAACGAGCTTCTAGCCTCCAGCCAAGAGGACACTTCCTCCATTGAAGAGCTGGAAATAAGCAGCCTGGAAGATCCATCACAGCGCTTACCCATACCCTGTACCAGCACAGAGACACACATCTTGGTGGAACCTAGATCTAGAGCAGGCTCGGGTTCACAATCTGGTGATCACTGCATGGACATGGTCTGCAACAGGAGGAGACAGGTTCAGCCGAGCGCCCTGGTACTCAGAGGACTGTTGGGGAAGAGGCATCTGTGAAGACAGAGTCAGATGACGAATCTCTGGATTCGGCCTTCCAACTCATCGTGGAGAGTCAGCAGAAGGCGGGGGAACATCACACAGAGCTTGGAAGCCCTTAGCAGAGTGACACGTGAGTCAGAGCAGTTTGTCCCCCTGCTTTCTGATGAAGTCTCCATGGGAAGGATGGCAGTCGCTATGGAGAGCCTGATCCAGCAGAATGCGGAGAGGCGCGTAGACCTGCACTCCATCGTGGGAGCCATGGGTGAGTTCTTGCAGTGGCAACATGAGAGGGAAACGGGGCACCTCAACATCCCCCCAGGTGCTCTTTCCCCTCAAGGAGTCAGGCTGGGACCCTTGGGGACCTGAAGGGAGGAGGAGAGGCAGCTGAACACCCCTGGGTCATTTACTCAGGAATCTCTGAGGCTGTCTTCTCCCTCTGAGTCTCCTTTGCCAATGAGCCCCTTCATTTTGCCCTCTGCCAGCACAGAAGGAGCAGCTGGCCCACAAGAGGACAGCCAAAGAAAGCCGAGGCCCTCAAGACCTTGGGTCTCCAGAGGACACACGCCGAAGTCTTCAGAGGCAACAGGGGCAACCATTGCACACCTGTTGTGGATGTGGTGGCCTAGAAAAGTTGAGAGTTTCTGATCACGAGGGTTTGCACAGGTGAACATGTTTTGTCACTTTATAAACTGAAAAAATATTCACTTTCACTGAATAATGTGTATTGGTGTTTTTCAACTTCATTTTCAGGCTTCTTGAGTCCTCCCCCTGCATAGCCCCCCCAACTAGCAGTTCAGCCCACTAGTGATTGTGGAGGGAGAAGTGTATGTGTGGCAGGGTCTTTCGGAGCCTCGTGCTAGTATTCTCCTGCGTACGCATGTCACAATCATCTCACTGCCCTGAGCATTTTCACTGCTGCCTGCTGGGGTTCGCTTTCAGTTGTCCTTCTGAGCTGACCTGCATCTCCACCCACCCACTGCTCACACTCCCATGCAGCACCTCTGCCCACCAAACACAAGGCTCAGCCCATTTTCAATTTTAGAAGCATGGTACTGGTGAAGTTTGTCTTTAACTCTTCTGTCCTCTCCCCTGCCCCAGTGATCCATGTCCTTTTCCCTATCACAGTCGAGCCCCCAGCAACACCTTCTACCTCCCCACCATCGCTTACTAGCCAGAACCCTTTACTTTCCAGAATGCCCAGGTGAATGTGCATGATCCCTACTTTCCCGAGAATCCTGTCCCCATCCACATTCACCTCCCCAACCTCGTCCTTCTCACCCCCAGGGTCCGTATCTGCCATCGAGTCCCCATCACCCACCCTCACCGTCCCTTTCACCGCTACCATCGCACCCTCATCCTCCCACCCCACCGCATTCCCTCGCGCATTCTCACCATTCCCTCCTACCGCACACACCCTCATTTCACTCTCCAGGAGGCAGTCATCGACTCCACAGACCCTTCCCTTGCACATTCACCTGGACATCCCCCCCTTACTCCTTCCTCCCTGCGAACTCCTTCCTCCCCAACTCCTTCCTCTGAAGTCCTTCCCCCTCCAAACTCCTTCCCCCCTCCGAACTCCTCTTATACCTTCCCCCTCCCCAGTTGCTGTATTCTCCCCCATTACACCCTCCTCCCCTCCATACTCCGTCCTCCCTCCCACCTCACACCCTCCCGACACCATTGTTTCCCCCTCCCAGCCTTTCCTCCCCCAGTACACTTTCCTCTCCCAGTCAAACCTAGACCTTCCTCTCCACCCCCTCGATGATCATCTGTAGCAAGCCATGGCCAAGACACTGATGTTCCGAAGCAGACCCTCAATGGTAACCATCCACCTTCCGTGAGCTGCTTTGCACTAGAGCCATGTCCACGGGAATCCACCCAGCACACGGTGCATGTGTTCCTCCAGGGTCTGGTACCTGTAGGGCTCCAGCATCTTCAGCTCTTCGGATGTCCACGATCTGAGCAAAGATGAGTCCCAACTTCCACACGTCACACTCGTCAAGACATGTTCTGCACCAGTGTGTTTTCCCACCGACGTGGGCAATAAATTTGATGTGGGGGGATGATTCCAGCGAGCAGGCCTTATAATGATATGCAGATGTATGAAAATGAAGTTCCCGACATGCGATGGAGGGAAACCCAGCCCACCATTGACGGGCGGAGCAGACGATCATGAAACTGATTTTTGACCTTCCCGCCACATTATCCACTTACACCTACCATGACACCCGACACCAAAGGACACAGAAAATTCCACCCATCCTTTTGTCATCTCCTACTTTAAACTAATTTATTTCCAGAATGTTCCAGATTTTAAAAATGATGCAACTCCTCCCTTCTCTATTTTCTTTTCTCCTACAAATGACATTCCCTTGAAACTGATGCTTCATGGCACCCAAGCACTGGCACTTCATTCATTCTATCTTTTCTCCAATCCTTTTTCCATCTTGATTGTGTCCTGCTTATTGGTCTTTGGCCCTCTGCTGAAGTTTCTCAGCAAAAGTCCAGAAAATTATATATGTTTTTAATTGGTATGAAATGGTACTGTAATCATAAATATTTTTGCTAACTATTTCAGGCAGTGGGGGATTTTTGCTGTCCACAATGGAACAATGGGAGTCATAGCCTTCAGTGACATTTAATTTCACAGTTAAATCTGATTGGGTTTGACAGCAATTTGTTTTGACCCTAATCACTCATATGTCTTCTGCGATTTTAAATATATATTTCCCTTCGGCATATGCTTTGGAAAGCAGACTCGTTGAAGCTGATTGACTTCCTGTCTGTGAACCACATTAACATCTCATTACAAATAGCTGAGAGTGTAAACATTGTTAGATTTACAACATCTTTGTAAACAGCCACCTCAAACTTTCACACAGTAACCCTCAAATACCATCCCCAGGGGGCTAGAAATCAGTGAAGCATGGCAATCTAATGGGTGTGTGTGTGTGTGTGTGTGTGTGTGTGTGTGTGTGTGATACAGGCTCCTATGTTCAACTATAATAAAATTATTTTAATTCGAAAAACCATTATGTGAATAGCCGCACACACCATTTACATTATAGTGAATTCAACCTTTGCAATAAATTCTCCAACATAAATCAAGGTTCAGTTGGCACAAAAAGAATAGGTAAGGTTCCAATTTTGTCCCCAAATTTTGGCAGCTTAAAGGCACTTGTCGACCCATGGGAATGACTCGTCAAGCAGCCTTCAGCATTTATATGTCAGCATGTTCTCTGCCGTGAGAACACTGGGTCACAATGAATCAGAATTAAACTCACTGTCTTCTCTATGTTTATTTGTGCAAAAGTAAAATAGCATTTTATGCCTCAGCTGCTTCATTTTATCCATAATGCAAATCGAACCTGTTGCTTATCTGAAGGATGTCTGTAGGTACTGGTACTGCAACTATAAAGTATCAATTGAAGATGGGAATTAATATAAAAATGTTGACCTTATCATGAGCAGTATGTAGATTTGTATTGAAATTTATAGTTTGAACATAGACTGGTGTTTGTTTGAACTTGTATTTCAATAATAATCAATTAACTAACATCACCATATCAAATCTGTCCATGTACATGGCTGAAATTAATTGATTAGAAAATGAAATGGCTTCAAACAATGTTGAAATTGTAAACTAGAACCTTGAGAGCTTCAGCTGGTAGCAGTGGCATTATAATGGGCAATGCTGCAAAAGGTGGCACTCAAAGTCTTCAGCAAGCACTGTAAAATTAACAGACAGACCTGAACTGCACCAAATCATAATTATGGAAGCCCTGCAATAACAGGCACAAGGGGCTGAATGGCCTCCATCTGCGTGGTATATTTCACAACCTTTCTCTCTGATGCAAACACTGGTGTCAATTTTCACTGTTACTGCCAAGTGGAAAATGCACAGTGGTGGATTGGCTGCCCATCTGTTTATTGAAAACTGGGCAGGTTGTAAATGGAGGAACCAATCTACTATCTGCTTAACTCTGGATGGTAGATAAGTAATTAGTCATAGTCCACAAGGCACTGTAGGCATCTCTGTCTATTAGAGAGAGACAATTGGTTATATAGCCTGTGGGCGCCGCCCCGCATCAAAAGTGGTTCAGGAGAGGAGGCAGGTCCCAGGTCTACCTCAGCCAGGACTGGAATTGAACCCACACTTTTGGTGTTATTCTGAAACACACACTAGCTATCAAGCCAGTTGAGTTGACCAGCCTCCTACACTGGATAGTAAAAGTGATAATTCACCACCCCACCCTCCGCACCAACTCCACCCTACCTCCCCCACCCCCAAGAGTCTGAACACAGCAGTAACATAGGTTTAGATCATATTATTTAATGAGATGACAGAAGTAGCCATTATCATGGGGTTTGTTTGCAGATAGGTTTGTTGTGATGTCTTTTTGTCTCCCAATTTCTCCACTTCCTCTTCTTCCAAAGCCTTTACTCCTGCTGGAATAAGGTTCGATAGATAATGGATCCTGGTGGGATCTTACTCAAACAGTTGTCCTTCCTGTGTGATGTGCACCATCACTTAGTCAGATTTGCTTGGCCTAAGATCAAAACCAAGCCGGCAAAGATAAAAATACACTGATCCAAAATTTCACTTTCAGTGGTTAACAATTGCATTGGTTTGTGTTACACAATCAACTTGAATGATGGCTGATTCATATTACCAACATGTTATTTTAATGAGGAGAGATGATTTTATCTGAGGGAGAGAATTAATACAGTTGAATTCAGCACTGTTAACATTCTTAGTAAAATGTTGCATAATTAATTTACATTTAGAACAAAGCAGGATATGTTTGCCTGTTGCTGGAAGTTTAGCAGGAATCTGGCACTGTAATCTAACTAAGGTTGCAGTTGCTTACATCAAATTTATAAAAGATGCCTTTCTGGGAGAGTACGTTCATTGTGTAATGTCATGTTAACAAATGGACATTAACATGATGAAGTAAGGGATCTGATAAAGACATTCAAGTAGCATTGATCATTCACGACAGGTCAAATTGCAGCAAAATATTTAACAGATTTGGCCTTGTCACTCAGTTAGCGTATGCACTGTGTGGTCTGATCCTGGGCAATGCAGACCAGGGCCTGAATTTTTAGCTCAGTGGGCGGGCATGATCGGCGGGCCAGGGATGGGCCTGGAAATGGACTGCTGACCGCGATTGGCCCCCAGACCGTGATTTTCAGCTCACGTTGAAAAGCTCAGTGCAGCTGGGGTGGGGGCGGGAAGAGGGTGGGCGATGCTGCCAGGGTAGGGGGCAGGAAGAGGGTGGGCGATGCTGCCAGGGTAGGGGGCAGGAAGAGGGTGGGCGATGCTGCCAGGGTAGGGGGTGGGAAGAGGGTGGGCAATGCTGCCAGGGTAGGGGGTGGGAAGAGGGTGGGCAATGCTGCCAGGGTAGGGGGGCAGGAAAAGGGTGAGCGATGCTGCCGGGGTAGGGGGCAGGAAGAGGGTGGGCGATGCTGCCGGGGTAGGGGGCGGGAAGAGGGTGGGCGATGCTGCCGGGGTAGGGGGCGGGAAGAGGGTGGGCAATGCTGCCGGGGTAGGGGGCGGGAAGAGGGTGGGCGATGCTGCCGGGGTAGGGGGCAGGAAGAGGGTGGGCGATGCTGCCAGGGTAGGGGGCGGGAAGAGGGTGGGTGATGCTGCTGGGGTGGGGGGCAGGAAGAGGGTGGGCAATGCTGCCGGGGTAGGGGGCGGGAAGAGGGTGGGCGATGCTGCTGGGGTAGGGGGCGGGAAGAGGGTGGGCGATGCTGCTGGGGTGGGGGGCGGGAAGAGGGTGGGCAATGACATCAATGCGGGTGCAGGCGAGCTCTGAGAGCAAACTCCTTGAAGGCAGAGAGCTGCAGACCCGAAAATGTCCCAATAAAGTTTTAAAAAGCACCTGAAAATATAGATGATAAAAATGCTGCCCTCAGATTTTTATTTTTATTTTGTTTTAAGACAGAAACCTCATCTCACCCTTGGATGAGGTTTCATGGATAATGTAAAGGCCGCCTGGCCAATTCGCCCGTCCGCCAACCATAAGGCTGGATGGGCACGAGAAATAGCTGGCAATTGTGCCATTAATGGGCTTAATTGCCCTTTTAATTGGCTGCGGGCGGGCTTCTGACTTTTGCACGTGTGCGATGCTGTTGGGCAGAATTTTACGGCACCGTTGGAGCAGAGGCAGGATTGTAAAAGGCGATGAGCCGTTCAAAAGCCCATTGACTTCGGCGGGACCATAAAATCCCACCACCGTAAAATTCCGTCTGTAAGATGCCTCTGGATCTTATCAGGAGTCAGGTTTTTTTTTCACTCCAGTCCCAAAACAATTCAACCAACTATAGCACACACACACACTCAGGCAAGTGCAACACAGACCATGATCCTAACGAATCTGTCCTGGGCTGAATTTTATGTTGATTGGGCATGAAATCATACGAGGTGACACTGGGGGCGAGTGTCCCAACAGCCAGGGTTTTACCTATGGTGGGCGGGCTGGGCGGGAGTGGGTGGGGGTGGGTGTGGAGCTGATCACCGCCCGCAATTGGCACTGCACCACCATTTTACGCGGGTGGGCCACTTAAGGCCCACCCAGCATAATACCCGGCCAGCAGCGCTCGGCACTACCTGTGCGGGCGGGGGGAGGAGGGAGAGTAGGGGCCAGCATTCCTTCATGCATGCACGCAAAGGAGCCCTTGTCTCAGGGGAAATTGAATGGATATTAAAATAATTAAAGAATTGATTTAAAAATTTATTTAACCATGTCCCCTCATGTGAGACTGTGGCACATGAGTAGGGACATGTTTTTATATTTATGAAAATTAATTAATTTATTTAATAATAGCTTCAGGAGACCTCATCTAGCTCATGGATGAGGTTTCCTGAAAAACATGAAGGCCGCTTGGGCTCTTCGCCTGCCCGTCAACCTTAAGGTTGGATGGGCAGCGTTCACAAGTGGTTCAACTGATTTCTTAATGGCCTTAAAAGGCCATTTAGATTTCGGCAGGTGCGCAGCCGACTCCGGCGTGCGCCTGCCGAACAAAATATCGCGATGACACGCGATGATTTGGGGACGCACACCTGACACTACCGCGCATCATTTTACACATCAGCGTATCACGCCCACCGCCACACGATGACCGGAAAATTCTGCCCTGTGTTCTTTGACAAACGGACTCTTACATCTTCCACAATGTTGAAGCTACTTTTAAAAAGCCTCATTTTTTCCTTCCAAAACTCTTTCCTTCCCTCAGTATCTCTGAACAAGGCCCATCCTCTTCTTCCTGTGGGATCACAACAAGTAATTTTCCCACATCATTTCATTTTTAATTTGTTTATTAATCCACTGAGGCCCTCTCCTGCGTAATCAGAGTTGTCGAATTCAGCTTGCATGCTCAGCATTATACCTTTAAAGGTGTTCCACTTATTCTCGACTGAACTTGCTTAAGTTGCTTCCTTAGGCTGAATTTTATGAGCAGGTATGAAGCTCCATCGCTGGGAGCAAAAGTGGGATCTGACCCTGTGCCAGCAGGTGGCAGGACCCTGGTGTGGCATTTTACTGGCAGTGGCCACTTCAGAGGCCACCATGAAGACCACCGTCCAATTGAGGACGGCAAACCACCTCCCAGAGCTGCCAGCCTAATCAGATGGCTGGGAGCTCGGCATCTCGGTAGGATCACCATGAGAGGTGGTTGTTACTGAGGCTGCAGGATGAAGGAGAGTGAGCCTCAGTGCGGAGATGCTATGCTTTCTTTCTATGTCAGGGCCAGGAAGGCAGAGCCCAGAGATTGGAGGGGCGGGCACATTCCAGCAGTGGCAGAATTGCCATGGGGCTGGCCACAGCCAATAGGGGGTTGGGGAGAGGCTCTCCCTGGGCCATGGAGCAGACACAGAGCCACAGGGAATTCACTGGGAGGTGGCCAGGGTTTATCTGGCAGTGTCCCCATGCAGTGGTGACCCCTCTGACACAGGTTAATTAACAACAAGTACGGGAGGTAGCCTTTAATTGGGTACTTAACCGCCTTCTGGTGGACGACAGTGGCCACTGAGGTTCCTGATCCTGGCAACCTGCATGATGGGATGGTGCTCCCGTCCTGATACCTCCCATTCCGCCCAGCTATTAAAATCCAGCCTCCCTTCCTGTGAAATTAGCACTTCGAAAGATTTATAACTTGTCCTTTAGTATTTTCTGGCCCTGGCCTTTGGTATTTCTAAATCTCACATTAGTTTGACTTTAATTATTCTGTGATCACTGTTTGCATGGGTGCCACTGCTTCTGTTTTCTGAGCATTATCTAGTTATTCACTAACATCAGTTCAGGATGATATCTGTGTCTTGTTGTTTCTCAGATCACCTGTTCGTGGAGCAGTCAAGCGTTTGAAATCAGGGAGGTGTGACTGATAAACCCGATTATAAGGAGTATTAACTAAAAGACAATTTTAAAGATGAATCTTCAACTCCTTCACAGAGGGCATCATTTTCCCATTGGCATGCAGGGCACGCACGCAGCGTGTAAAATGACGGGCGGTGATGTTGGGCGAGCGTCCCGACATCACCGCACGCCATCGCGATATTTCATTGGGTGGGTGCGTGTTGATTTCCACTGCGCGCCCGCCATTAATTAACCAGCCACTTAAGGCCCTTGAGGTGCCAATCAATGCCAATTTTTCAGTGCCACTGTGGTCTTCGGGTCGGCACAAGAGCACAATGGGCAGGTGGATAGGACACATTTGTATAAACCTCATCCAAGGGAAGGATAAGAGGGCTCAGTGGGGTCACGAGTGTGCTCTGTCAAATATTGATGTTTCAAAGTTACTGATACTTGCCTGTGTGATCTGCAATACTTCAAAACACATACCAGCTGGTTGGTCTGGACTCACAACCTTCAGGTCAGCACTCTGCAATGAGGAATCTTTTTTGGGGCCTGCAGGTTTCAGGAAGCCTTCCCTTGGTCTGGGAATGGGAGCTGAACTCTCCACTGGAGGCACTGCCTCTGAGGAGGAAGTGATGACTAGAAGGGAGAGGAAGCCAGGAGTTCAGCCTCCAGGGGAGCCACCTTTGGGAGGAGAGGCGCAGGCACACAAGGGGTGCAGGGCCAAGGGGTAGTCCAAGGCAGAAGGGCCTGCAGAAGATGCCACTATTCTGCTGCCAGGGTATGCAGGCAGTGAAGCAGGTACCTCAATATGTCTGAGGTGTAGTGCCAAAGGAGGCTCCGTCTCTCAAGGGAGACAGTCAACTATATCTGTCAGATGATTGGCCCTGAGATCTCCGCTAACTGTGTGGATGAACACCCCATGCCGGTGGCCCTAAAGGTCATGGCTGCCCTCAACTTCTATGCCTCTGGCTCCTTCCAGGTGGGTGATCTTTGCGGTGTCTCCCAATCAGCTGTCCACACTCATGTCAAGCAGGTCGCAGATGCTCTGTTCAGACGGGCATTGACCTTCATCCACTTCCATTGAGACTAGGCAAGCCAGACAGAGCAAGCCAGAGGCTTCACAGCCATTGCTGGCTTCCCCCGTGACCAGGATACAATAGACTGTACACATGTGGCCATCAAGGCACCAGCAGGTGAGCCCGGTGCCTTCGTCAACAGGACGGGCTTTCACTCCATGAACGTGTAGATAGTGTATGATCACAGGATGCAGATTCTGCAAATCTGTGCAAGGTACCCAGGCAGCTCCCACGACGCCTACATCCTCAGACACTCCCAGGTGCCGGGGCTCTTCAGTGCTCTGACCCGGCTTGATGAGTGGCTGCTGGGTGACAAGGGCTATCCCCTCAGAAGGTGGCTCATGATGCCTCTCCACCATCCAAGAACAGAAGCTGAGCAGCGGTACAATAGGAGCCACATCTCTACAAGGGCTGTGGTGGAGAGAGAGCTATCAGTCTTCTCAAGATACCCTTCCGAAGCCTAGACCGCTCAGGGGGTGCACTCCAGGACACCCCAGGTCGTGTCTCGGTGATAGTGGTTGCATGCTGTGCTTTCCACAATCTTGCGCTGGAAAGGGGGGATGCTGTGGACGATGAATACGTTGACGCAGTGGCTGTGGCTGCACACGATGAGTCCAGCAGTGAGTCCGAGGATGAGTACTCACAGGAGAATGCTGAGGGGGTAGACGCTGACCCGGGCATACTCCAGGGAGGCAGGGACACCTGGGAGGCTTTAAAACAATGAACCTTCAGCTAGCACATCACAGATGGACCTCCAGGACAAGCCTGGACTGTAGGCTCCATATTCGAGACAAAATATGCCTGAATAGGAACAATAATTAAGGTCTTTGTTAATGAAGTTGAATGTCCCACAAAGCACTCATTACATTATTGGAAATCATCCACCTGCAGAAGAAAAGAGGCACCCTCAGCCATGATTAATATTGCAGCCAAAGAAACTTAATGAAACAAAATGACAAAGGAGTTAAAAATCACATCAACTCATAAAGACCTCATTGCGGGCCAACACAAAAGCACCAGTAGTAAACAGTGGTGTGCCTAAGGTGTTTTATGTTTATGTTTTCGGGTGCTAAGTCTTGGTGCTGACCCCTCGCTGGGAGTGGCATCTGAGACAGCCTGCTCACTCTACTGTCCTGTTGGCCTTGATGACCTTAACGGTCGTCCTCTGACCTGTGGAGCCTGTGCTGGCCCCGCCTGGGAGGGAGCTGCCAGTTCCACAGCCTCATCATAGCCTCATTGGATGCAACGGTCACTGGCAGAGGTGTGGAGGAGCTGCTGCCCTCATCCAGGTCGCCCTGAGAGGAGCCCACAGAGATGACAGGCAGCTGCTGCGCCGACTTGAGGTTGCTTCGGACCTCCCTGCTCACCGTGGATGGATGGCAATGAACTGGGAAGCTTGGTGCCCAGACCATCTCCCACACTGGCACTGACCAGCTGAGGTCAATGCTGATGTGAGGGCTTGCTGGTCAGAGTGCATCCCCAGGAAGCCCTGATGGGTCTCCTGGAGGAGCCTCTCCATGAAAGTCGCTGCTCTGTCCATGGAGGACGCATAGCACTCAGCCATATTGCTTCTGCGATAGTCCGCGTAGACTCCTTCACCACGGACACCAAGCCAAGCATAGCCTCATGTGTCTCCCCCAGATGCTCCCGTGCACCCGGCTGCATTTCCTGCAGCTGCTGCGTCGCGGGCGATTCCAGAGGCACATTATCAGGCACCAACTGAGCATGTGCCTGGTCCCCTGCAGTCCTCCAACTGCTGGCACCATCAGCACTCTTTGTCTCTGCCAACTCCTCCAGCGAGTGTGAAGTGCCCTCACCACTGTGCCCTGGGACACTAGACGATGTTCTAATTCCCACCGAGGTGCTAGTATCTGCGCTGGTGCCTGCCTGGCAGAGATGGTGTGATACTGGTGAGACTTCAGGGCCCTCAGGTGTGAGATGAGGCCTCTGTTGCTCCTCCTCCCGGCCCTGCTCTGCTGATGCTGAAAGGAAGAACAAGGACATTTCATTAGTTAACGTGGAGACAATGTCAATGTTCACCCCTGTCTTCCGGATCATTATGTGCTCATCCTTCCATAAGCAATGGTCAAGCTATGTTGCAAACTTCACTCACTGAACATTCAGCACTGCCATGGCTGTTTGGAGAACAATGGTGACCTCACTGCTGGGCAAGCATACCTGCCCTTGGCACCCCAGCCTCACCAGCACCAGTGGACCTGGGCTCATGGCTCCTCTTCAAATCTAGGGCCTCCTTCTCGAACCGGGTAAGCATCGCCACCTGGGCTGGCCCTCCGCCAGTCTTCACCCGCTCGGCTGCATTATGTGCATTCTTCTCCTGAAAATAAGAGAAGAGCATTGTTTAGTGCCACTTGTACCTGGATTCTCTTCACGCACGGCCCACCCCAACCAGGATGGGACATTGCAGGGCTCCAGTGCCTCCTCACCCTGCTGCTGCCCAACACTCACATAAAGATGCTAGGCTGCTCCAACCCTGACCCCGGCCAAATGCTGCCTACACCACATTAAGAACCACACGGTCTAACCTTCCATAGCAAGGAGGCACAAGCATGTGGAGCCCAGAGGGCAGCAGGTTGATCGGTGCCAGCGCTGCGCCTAGGTGCAGCTCCTCCAGGTTGCCCCCAAAACAGTCATGTGGGTCTCAGTATACCACATGCTGCAGGAGCAGAACCCATCTCTTCACCACCCCCTCAGGGTGACTCGGCATGGGCAATATCTGCTGGCCCACCCAGTGAAGGACACATGTCATCAATGATTCAATGCAGCCACTACACTCAGACTTGGGGCAGGAGGTGTCACCAGTGGGCAGAGCCTACCTGCTGGGTTAAGTGACCAATGCCAGCATGGTACTCACCCTTCCCGAGTGTAACAGCCTGCTGAAGCGCTTGCGACACTGGATCCAGGTGCATGGCACCACATCACGGGATCTCACGATCTCCGCCACCTCCTCCCAGGCACGTTTCGTCATGTTGGGGGCGGGGGGGGGGGCCTCCTCCTCCTGTCCTTGGATATGAGGACCTCCCACCGTGCTGCCACCTCCTCGAGGAGGGCAGCAAGGCAATCATCGGAAAAACGAGGGGCACAGTGCCCCCCTGCCCTACCCTCCTGCCTGGCCTGCTCACCAGCAGCGCTCTGGGGAGACCTTCCACTGGCCATCATTCGCAGCCTTTGACAGGCTGCAGCAACTTTTTAAAACAGGCCGCCGGGTCACTATTGGACCCAGGGGTCATTGCAGTCCCGCCACTACCCGCCCACTCCTGTCCTTGGGAGCTGCGATTCACGGTTAAAGTCTGCCCGGGTAAAGTGATGGTGAAGACCTGATCATGGGTGGTGATCGGGTCTGTGCTCACTCACGCTCCAAACCCCTCACCAGCCAGAAAATTCTGCCCATAAACTCATCATCAAAGAAGCGTGGAAATTTACTATTCGTCCACATCTCAGGATGATCAAAGCACTAAAGCTCAACTGAATCGTTACCTTTACCATAATAAAACATCCCAAGGTGCCTCACAGGAGCGTTATCAAGAAATATTAGGTTTGCTTCAAAAATTGACACATATTGGGGCAGGCGGCCCAAAGAAGCAGATTTTAAATACCCCTTAATTTAATTTAAAATAAGGGGTATTTAAAATCTGCTTCTTTCAAATGTTCAGCAACATTTAATTTTAATAGCATATTTCAGTTCAATTAAAATTTTAACTACAATTAAATATGATAAGTCATGTGACTTAATGAAGGTCTAACGAAACCTCAGCACATCCCAAACCACCCTACAGCTAACAGGTCATTTTTGAAATGTTTTCATCGTTGTTATGTAGGCAAACAGAGCAGCCAATTTGCACATGGCAAGAATCCACAAACAGCAATGAGATGATGACACTTCCAGCTGATTTTACCGATGTTGGTTGGAGATTAATGTTGGCGGGGTCATGTGAGACCTCACTTTGCTTTTCATCAAACAGTTTCATGAGATCTTTTACAGGGAACAGGTGTGGGGTCTTGGCCTAACATCTCAACCAAAAGACTGCACCTCTGACAGTGCAGCATTCCCTTCGTTCAGCTTTAATTATATGTTTATTTCTGTAGATCAGGACCTGATGGCCTTCTGATTCAGAGAGAAGAGTGCAACCACTAAACTAATGCTGACACTTGACAATATAAAATATTGACACAAAGTCAACCTAGTTTAATATGAACTAAAATGCAAAAGCAGGCTGCAACTGATGTCACATTTTCATGGTATTTTGCTTCAACATGTGGAAATGAAATTGTTGATATTTTTACTAATGTTTATGTATTTCTAGGTTTCAAAGAAATATTTAAAAGGATATTAATAATTAACCATTTTTTTGCATCTTAATTTTTTAAAGAGATTTTTGGTTAGAAGAACTTGCAATTGTGTAGTGCATGTAACACAATAAAATATCGCAAGGTGGTTCACAGGAATGTTATCAAACAGCAAAGAGCTTCAGGAGCTGACCAATTAATAATTCAACAGTAATTTGAAGGACATTCAAGCTGCTATTGGGTTGTTAATAGAATTAATTGAGCAGCTGCCAGCTTGGGAACTGAAGTGATTGAGAACTGGCGGGTGGGATGTTTGGTTCAACAGCCCCAAGAGGGCTGAGAATCACACACTCATTACAAGCTGCCTATGACCGTTAGGCTGCTTCAACCCTGACACGCAATAATGAAAATGCAAGAGCTGTCAAATGATTAAAACTAACAAGTTATTTTTGTGGCTGGTTTAAACATTTGTTGCAGACTCTATCGAGGTAGGACCTAGGTATCTCCATGAAGCTGAGATGCTTCAAATGAGCAGCAATATTGCATACTTTAAACGTGCTTCTGTATGAGGAATACAAATTTCAAAGCCAAAATTTGCCACCAGCTGTCAGCACTCCTACATCATCTAAGATTATTACTTTTACTTGTCCCTATGTTTAGGGAAACAGCTTATTCTAACCATGAGGAGGAGCAACAACTGCAGAAACTGATAACAAAATTGCTAAACACTTTGGGCAGAATTTTGCCTTTGGCGGGCGGGCTTGATGGGTGTGGGTGGGGGGGCAGTTGGGAAGCCAACAGCCACCGGTGATCAGCACCGCACCACAATTTCACTCTGGCGGGCCACTTAAGGCCAGCTCAACGTGGAACACGAGTGCGGGTCAGGGAGGGGAGAGCGTGAGCGAGCCTAGCACAAACTTCGCACACGCGCACAACAGAGTGCTCCATAATCTCTCTGAGGCACAGAGCTGCCTCAGGCATAAATGTCATTTATGACATACTACTGCTAAGTAGTATGTCATAAATGATCTGCTGTCCTTTTTTACTAACAGGCATCTTGATGTTCATTTTTGTTCATGCACAACTTAGAATTACCAGAAAGCAAAGCATGATTTTCTGTAAAAAAATTTAAAAAATAAAGTTCAGGATTAAGATCATTAGGTTTTAAGTTACAGCCCAAAAGGAACATGAGAGTAGCAGATTTGTTGCTGACATACAGCAGGTTGTGGATGGGGAAGGCAAATGTAGTGTGATTATAGCCAAGCTATAACAGACTGCCTCAGGGTGATGAAGCGTTGTTTAAAAAAAAACTAAAGAAAATAAAATGTCACAAAACATGTCCCTTCCTGTGACTCTGTCATATGAGCAAGGACATGTTTTTACTTCAAGTGTAAAAGTTTTATTTGATTTTTATTTGCTTTAGGAAACATCATCCTGCCCGTGGATGAGGTTTCCTAAAAAGTGCAAAGACCACTTGGTCTTTTCGCCTGGCCATCAACTGTAAGGTTGGACGGGCAGCGTAAATTTGAATTTAATTAAAGTTTTAATGGCCTTAAACAGGCCTTTTAATTGTTGGCGGGTGTGCTGCCAACTCTGGCGCGCGAATGAAATATTGCGGGATTATGTGATGACGTTGGGACACTCATCACGCATCATTTTACGCTCGGCTGGGTCAGTCGCCCACCTGCCGAGCTTAATATTCTGTCCTTTATTTGATTCCCAAACAACAATAAGCAACAATTCCAGATTAAATTGTCGAATACAGTTCATAATTTGGGTTGACCAGACTGTTGTCCTCGTAGAGCTGGGGGTGTGCACCAAAGCAATTCTTACCTGTCTTAGTTTGCTTTTGTCTCTTCTGATGGATTGCATAATCTGTTCTTTTTGTATAATTTTGAGATAAGCTGGTTGATTCCTTTTCAGGGAATAGTCCTTGCCCTAGTTTATGGCTCTTAAGAAAGGGTCTCATTTTCCTTCTCTGTCACTTTGCTAATAGTATCCAAAGTTCTGATCTTTTTCTGTTCTATGTCTGCTTCCTGTCTTTCTAGCAACAACGTGCTTCATGCTTAACATGGAATTGGCTCATGTTTTGTGGTCAACTGTGAAGGAACAATACTTGCTATTCCTTATGCTTACAGCTGCACAGAGGCTTTTTTGTAGGTATTCAGCAGCAACTTACAGTACTTAGAGATCCTCTTCAGTGCAGCACCTTCTATGGCGGATTTGTGGCATGAGTGTGCAGGGCAATCAGCAGTGTCACACTTCAAACAATCAAATTGGTGAAATTCTGAAGGCATGAGGATCCACACTTGTAAAATTAAATAGTAAATTTATTGACAGACTGGCGGTTTGGCAGCTATTAAGGCTTATCACTCTATTAAAAATGTCAGTTAAAATTCACTTACACCTGAATACACCATACTCAATGTTTTCAGGTTTATTTAGTGGGTAGCTAATGGGAAGTACACTACATAACATCCTTCATGTATTTTGAATGCTAAGTCTACCGATGTAGTGAAGCCTGTAAAGGGTCCAGACAACTTGGACAGGAAACTCCAGATAATGGTATTTAAATTTGTATGTAGAGGCTGAGAGTTGCTGTCTGATTTTCTCCACAATAACATTGAGGGTTAATCTATCTAAGTGACCCCACCACTTTTCCGATTGCGAAACACAGTTTATTTATCATGCCTAATAAAAGCAAAATATTGTGATGCTGGAAATCTGAAACAAAAACAAAAATTGTCAGGAAAACTCAGCAGGTCTGACAGCATCTGTGGAGAGAAAGACAGAGTTAATGTTTCGAGTCTATATGACTCTTCTTCAGTTTTTATAGAACAGGTTTTTTGATACCTTACGACCTGAAAATTTTCCATTCCCCAACTTTCCAGAGTTCATCACATTTCACAAAGGGACCATGTTAAATTTTATCAAGCTTCCTGTGTCTTACTGCCAGGTATAGAGCAGGCAGCTGCAGAGTAAAGCACTCTTTCCCAATAATAACTCCCTTCTGCACCAGTGTGAATCTGTTCATTTACCACGCTGGTAACTCGTGTGTATTGTTAAAGCATGAATCACAGAATCACGGAATTGTTACAGTACAGAAGAAGGCCATTTGGCCTGTCGTGTCTGTGTTGGCTCCCCATAGGAGCAACTCACCTAATGCCACTCTCGCGCCCTCTCCCCATAAACCTGCACATTCTTCCTTTTCAGATAACAATCCAATTCCTTCTTGAATGCCTCGATTGAACCTGCCTCCAATATACTCTCAGGCAGTGCATTTCAGACTCTACCCACTCACTGCATGAAAAAATTCCTCCTCATGTCTCCATTGCTTCTTTTATCAATTACCTTAAAGCGGTATCCTCTCATTCTCAATCCTTCCACCTGTGGGAACAGTTTCTCCCTATCTACTCTGTCCAGACTCCTCATGATTTTGAATACCTCTATCAAATATTCTCTCAGCCTTCTTTTCCCCCAGGAAAACACTCCCAACTTCTCCAATATGCCTCTGTAACTGAAGATGCTCATCCCTGGGACCATTCTCATGAACTTTTTCTGCACTCTCTCTAATGCCTTCACATCTTTCCTAAAGTGTGTCTCTCAGAACTGGACGCAGTACACCAGTTAAGGCTGAACCAGTGTTCTATTCAAATTTAACATAACCTCCTTCCTTTTGTACTCTATGCCCCTATTAAAAAAGTCTAGGATGTTGTATACTTTATTAATCACATTCTCAACCTATCCTGGAACCTTCAATGATTTATATACAAATATGCCCAGGTCCCTCTGCTCCATCACCCCCTTTAGAATTGCCCCCTTTGTTTTATATTGTTTCCCTGTGATATTGCTACCAAAACAAATCATTTCACACTTCTCTGCATTAAAATTCACCTGTCACTTGTTCACCCATTCCTCCCACCTGTCTATGTCCTTCTGAAGTTCTACATTATCCTCCTCACAGTTCACAATGCTTCCAAGTTTTGTATCATGCACACATTTTGAAATCGTGCCCTGTACACCAAATGAATTAGTGACTAATTAGGGGCAGATTTGCACCAACATACATGCCTAATGAACTAACCATATAGTCAAAAAACAAGGATTACATTCATCCCAACGATTTGGGTTCCAGGTCCCAGAGGTGGAAGGGTCATGGCTAATCTACTTGACCATCCGCATGCCCCTCCTCCCCTTACCCTCTGCCCCACAGTTCATACCCACACCCACACTCACACCCACCTTCTTCAACTTGGTTTCCAAATTTCTGCCAAATCCTGACAAGAAAATGTTCAAATCTGGTCAGAAAATATACATGGAGTTTTCCACAGGGTGATTTTGGAACCTTTATTATTAACCCAGAGAATATGTTAATCTGCCCAGCTCTCTTCTTCAGCTCCCTAAATATGCATTATCATATAAGATTCTGGCACATATAGGGTTAATGTGGGACTGAGTACAGTACCGCCCACACAGTGATGTAAGAAGGCACATGACCCAGACGTAGGGTCAGTGTGATGTACAGAGAGTGTGTAGAGCTAAGCTTGGAGGCAGCTCCTAGCTTATACCCTTTACTCTACATGTGTAAATAGTTCTAGTAGTTGATAAAGACTTACAGTTAATCTATGGAAGACTACCCCACAACATGTGTTGTTTTTAAAGTATGTTTGAGTAGGAAATATTTGTGCATTAGTTTTAAAAGGTAACAAGCAGCCCCCATATCTGCTATTGGCATTTCAATGATGATTTCATGCACTTAGGACACTGTTAAATAACTACCTGTTCCTCCCTCTCTTGTGTCAGATGGGGCAGGAGGATAAACACGTCATGTCTAATTTCTCGAGTAGCTGACCCTTAGGGAAAACTGATAAATTGCTATGAGATATTTTAAACAAGCTTGTGATCTGCTCCGTTCATGGGGCTGAATATTCTGGTCAGCGTGAGGGGGCTGTCCCGACACGCCAACACATAAAATGACGTGCGATGACACCAGAGGCGTGTGTCCCGACATCATCGCGATATTTCATTTGGCGGGCGTACACTGGAGTCGGCTGTGCGCACACCGAAGTGTCAGCAGCCTACTAAGGCTATTAAGAGTGTAATTAAAGTATTTAAGAACACTGCCTGTCCACGGGTGGGATTAGGTTTCCTGAAACTTTTATAAAATAAATAAATTTCCCCACCTTTACAAACATGTCCCAACGCATGTGACACTGTCACATGAGGGGACATGTTTGAATAAACTTTTACTTCATTTATTGAAGTTTTTTATTGTCTACTCAATCTCCCTGAGGCAGCTCTGTGCCTCAGGGAGATTGCTGCGCTCTTTCGCGCGCAGAACACTACTGGCCGAGCGTTACACTGGGCGGGCCTTAATTGGCCCGCCCACGTAAAATGGCAGCGCGCAGCCAATTGCGGGCGGCGATTGGCTCCGAGTCCCCACCTGCTCCCGCCCAGCCCGCCTGCCATAGGAAAAATCCAGGCCATGGTTTTCAAGCATGTTGCAGATTGGAGTCATGACTACTTATAAAAATTGAGCTACACCATCAAGCAAAGTGGCATGAGGTCATAAGATTTCTGTAGGATTTATTTGAAAAGATGGTGGATGCATCAATTTTTCATATTTGCCCCCTTTGCGGCCACATTCAACAATGATTTCCACCAAATCCCTTAGGATGGTAATGCTATCTTTGACGGGATGCGTTGTGGTTCCAAAAAATGCCTCTGTTGGCTTTCTTTATGAGCACTCATAGCTATCATTGAGTGCTGAGCCCAAGATGATGATGTTTGAGTTTTTTAATTGATGAACCTTTTGGAGAGCTGAAGCAGTTGAGAAATTTGTGGCTCTAATATATTATCTGAACCTGTTAATCTATACGTAATCTCACAGGAGTATACAACCCCATCCATCTATTCTGCACTGGGATGGGGGATGGAGATGCAAGAGGAAATCTGAAAAGACTTCATCTGTGAACAACTGCCTCACTACAGTGGAAGAAATGATAGAAAGGGAGTTTACTTTCTAAACTTTTCAAAGTTGGCCCATCATTCTAAACTGAATCACTTCCTGTTTTCAACAGGCGAAACATCCTCAGCTAAATTAAGTTGAAGTGTCTTGGGAATAGGTTATTTAATTAGGCAGTGATTTCATCTGCTTCCTCTTCCCTGAAACCAAGGAGATAAATAATCTGACTTTGACACGAGAGAGATTGAGAATTAGTTATGGCTGATGAATTAAATTAACAATAAACTGGTCCATTTCAGTCCAGCATTATTTATTGCTTAATTAATTAGTCATCAAATTGGGGGTGGTGAGGGGGGGCTGCAGTCAGCTCAGTTGGCTGGACTGCTAGCATGTGGTTCAGAATAATACCAATAGCTCAGGATTCAATCGCCATTCACAATCACAATCCACCATTGGTAGATCAGGGATCTGTCTCCTGACCCTGCCCCACAGCAAAAATCACAACAGAAGCCATGGTTTGGCAACCTTCAAATAATCAAGGGTGCTGCCTGGAGAAGAGGAAGAGAAAGTCACTGTAAATGTCTGTCAATGCCTGGTCATACTTTTAACTAATTATCTGCTACTATAGTGGAATCTAAGGATCATAGTTTCTATTTATTAAGAGATAATTCATAAGTCATGCAAATTCCATTTCCAGTTGGTCAGAATGGCCAACCAATGTGCTCACCTGCACAAAGTCTCTCAATCCCCTCAATCCCATTCTTACTATTCTCATCAACATCCCATTTTGCAGTAAAATTATTTATCATGGTGACAAAGCAAGTGAGCTTCTTTAAATTCCAATTTCAATACATGCTTTATAAATGGGAGAGGTATACATCTGATTTCATAAGATCATCCAAAGTGAAGGCCATCAGGCTTGCTCCATTCAGGATCCATGGGCAGGATTTTCGGGCCCGGAAACGGCCGGGAAATGGCCTGTGATTGGCCTCAACGCGCACTGAAAAGCTCAGCACTGCCGGGGTGGGGACAGAAGGAGTGTGAGTGCTGAAGTCTGCGCAGGCGATGGGGAGCGCACAGTGAAAGCTCCCTGAAGGCAGAGAGCTGTCTCAGGGAGCTGAAGAATTTTAAAATCAAACATAAAGATTTGGAAATTCTGAAAAAAGTGTCCCCACATAAGATTCACTCACATGAACATATACATAATAAAAATTATGCCAAAACTTTTTAAATTTAATATTGGAAACTACATCCTCAAAAATGCAAAGGCTGCCAGGCTGATTCACCTGCCCACCAACCATAAGGTTAATTAATACTTTAATGGCCTTAATAGGCCTCTTAATTGTCGGCGGGCGCACTGCCGACTCCTGCGTGCACCTGCCAACCGAAATATTGAGCGAGTGCGCGATGACGTCGGGACGCTTGCCTGACATCATCGGGCACTTTTTTTATGCCTGATCGGGTTGGGCGTGCTCGTAGGATGTAAAATTCTGCCCCATGGATCACAGGATCACAGAGTTGTTACAGAGCAGAAGGAGGCCATTGGCCCATCGTGCCTACACTGGCTCTCCGAATGAATAATTCACCCCATGCCATTTTCCTGGCTTCTCCCCACATTCTTCCTTTACAGAGAATAGTCTAATTCCCATCTGAATGCTTCATTTGAACCTGCCTCCACCACACTCTTCACACTTCCTCCCTACAACTTAAACCACCAACTGTTGAACTCATGATGCTTTCTTTGATTGGTGGGTACATAGGAATTTATGAAGTAGGGTAGAGAAAGCCAACTGGTCTGCCCCAGTCAGCCATATTGTAACTAGGCAATATGTCCCTCAATATTCCCAGGTACTATGGAACCTAATTTCATGGCTGCTTTGTTTAAGATCTCTTCTCAAAGTTGGAATTCTGACTGTACAGCATTGTGTAAAGTATTCCACTGAAGCGTCAGCACATATTATGGCAGGGATTTTTCTGGGTGATAATGGTTTCACCCAGCAGCCAGAAAGGTGGGGCAACACTGCTTCTGCTGGCCCTGGAAGCCACAAAAGCATTTTACAACAAAAAACTAACTGCTTGCACTCAAAACTTCTGTCCTTCTAAGGCAGGATCGCCCACTTCCAAGAGCCACTGGCCAATCAGAGGGCCAGCAACTCTTCAGCCTCAGCAGTACCACCAAGTGCGATGGCCACTGCTGGGACTGCAGCAGCCATTGAGGAGAGCTGGAGTGCAGATAAATTGTATTGGGGATTGCCTGGGTCAATTAGACCTAGCCTGGTGAGGCGGGGAGGGCATCGACCCTGAGAGCAGGGGGACTTCTTCCAGTGGAGTGGTCCTTTCTGTTGGCCATAAAGTGCCTGATCAGGACCTGCCATCCACCCCTACTTCACACCTTCCCCCCCGCCTATCCCCACGGAGCCTGCATGGAGGCCATCAAGGTATACTTGGTTGTCTTGCCACAAGCTGAAGTGCCCATCCACCACCACTGGCAAGCAGCAGGGGCAAGAGGCACTTAAGTGTGTATTAATTGGTCAGTTAGGAGCTTCAATTGGCCTAAGGGTGGCTGGGCCACCTGCCACCTACCCCACCATTAGTGAAATCGCAGCACTGGCAGAAAGACACAGCATCCCACTGCCCAGGCTGCTACCTCGGGCTCCATAAAATCACAGCCAGCATGTGTAATGCCTGAAATAACCACTTACATTTATGTGGTTATCTTTTGATTTCCAAATCCTCTTGAACATTCCCATCAAAGGATAAAGTGGAAAGTGATAGTGAGATATAAAGCTCAGCTACAGAAGCTGTTTGCAAAAAATGTCTTTGAGAGCCAATGTGTAAACATGGCATGAGAGGAACCAATCGTGGGGTCCTGAGGCCTGTGAAAAATAATTGTGTGGCCACAGGAGAAGCCATTTTGTGAACCAAGCAAACTATGTTGGTATAGGTGGGAATAGGACAAGGAAGAACAGGTCAAAGAACAATGATCAGTACAAAACAATATATTTACAGAACTTTACAAACCTTGCTATCCTTCATGATACATTAAGCAAACGTTGTTTTCCATGAGGTATGATTCAAGGTAACAAGATCATGCAGAATAGAATTGCCCATTTCTTATGCAAAGCACTGTAGACCACAGAGGAAAGGTGGTAGAAGAGAGTGGAATGATTTTAACATTAATAAAGGTTTCAGAGATGCCAAGAGGTTAAGGAGTCATAACAATCCGAGAAGGAATTGTCGTTATCATCCCCACAGAAACGGATTACTTTAAACAAGAGATTTGAATTCCCAGTGACCAACTTAAAGGAATTTTACATCAAAATTTCAAATATGAAGACTTTAACAAACCGACTAAAAGGAATATTGACTAAACATTACCAAACGAGCAACTAATACTCTAAACTATAGAAAAGTTAATCCTTATTAATGCTTTAACATGACTGATAACCCCCACTCCATGTATATATGCTTCAGAGAACACTATCCACAGGATTACAGTCTTTATAGGAGACAACCCTCAGCCATTCCCCAGCTTCCAGTGGGTTAATATCCCCCCACATTACTGAGTTATAACGTTGAGTGACCATCAAAAGGCGGTTTCCTTAGCTTTCGGGGAATGTTTTATACAGGAAGAGGTGTCTGTTTTCTTACCCTTGGAGCATGTATTCCAATTAAATAAGTAAGCAGCGAGCTTTTGTGAGTTAAAAAGGTTATCTATTCTAACACGGTACCCCGAATTAAATGCAACAGCAGATACACTTGGGCTCACACATTTACTCACACATACAAAGATTGGGTACAGATAAACGTCATACATTTCTACAGATCACAGTTATCTCAGTCTCTAGTTTGCGATCTCCAATCCCACCCCCCCACCCATGGCTGGCCTGCCGTCTTTTGAATGGATTTGATGACTTAACGTTGAAGGGTCTTGTAAAGCAAAGTGTTCACAGCAGGTTGTGAGGTTTCTTAAAGTCAAATAACTAGGAGTTTGTTGTCAGGCAAACTTTAAGCTTGAACAGGTTATGTTATTCTGGCTGCCTGATAGCTCGCAGCTTGTTTCCATGTGCCTGGTTCACAGACTGGCTGAACTGATGCTTCTGATGTCTTTGATGGAACTGCCTGCACCAAGCTCCTAGCTCATCTTTTAAACATATTTAAAAATATGGCTGTCTCCATGAGGCTTTTCACAAGTTCAAAGTCTTTTCCAAATAAAATGTAGTGTTCATGTTGACTCCATAGTTTGGGTTGTGGATTAACACCTCTGAGGTCCATCCAGTCTAGTTTGGATGGGAAATATCACTGCGATACAATGGGAGGTTGATAGTGGCCATTCACATCAATCTGCTGCAAATTGGGATTTGAACTTTCCTTTTGTTCACCATGAGACATGTAATCTGGTAAATCCATAGACTTTTGTGTTGGCCCAAGCTTAAACAAAGAGATGTGTGAATTTCCTGTAAGGTTATGAATATCCATAATCAATTAAGTATTCAACTGAGATTTGTTACTGTCTATGGCCCAAATGCCAAAAGTCACATGATTTGCAGCAGCCATCTTAACAGCTTGTTTGCGTCCAATTTATTTTAGAAGTGTTGACTAAAAGTTCATTAAATGACATGCCAATAGTGGGCATGACAGAATCATAATGTGTGGTAACTAGATGTACGGTTACTCCCTCCTGTTAATCATGGGTCATGTGATGTACTGTGGGAGCTCCGACCAGTGAGCTCTTAGCGTGGGCAATCTGCAGGGCAGGGCTTTTCTGATGAGAGATCTGGTCGAGCATGCGAGCACTAAAAATATCTCTGTCATAAAGTTTAACTGTTTCTTGACAAAACCAGTCTGCTTCATAGAGTGATCACATTGGTGACAAGGATGTGATCAACCTTGACTCTGCACCTCGCACAGTTACTGGGAGTAAATCGAATTTTTAAAAAAAGCTACTCACCAGCCATGCCACTGTTTGGAAGAATCGATCCATATGATGCTAATATTGAAGATTGGAGTCAGTATGTCGATCGCCTCGGATTTTACTTTGTAGCAAATGAAATAACTGCTAGAGAAAAGCGGAAGCTTAAGTGTATGCGGCAGTGAAACATATAAACTGATTCATAACCTGACTGCCCCGTGCGCGCCCAATTCCAAGCCATATAGTGAATTAGTGGACCTAGTGAAAACACACTTCCAGCTGAAACCATCCGTGATAATGCTGCACTTTAAGTTCAATTCAGCAACTCGGCAGAGTCCATCGCAACCTATGTAGCGAACCTCAAGCAGTTAACGGAACACTGCAACTTCTGAGACATTTTAAACGATGTGCTGCGGGACCAATTGGTGTGTGGAGTCAAGGACGACATCATTCAGGTCAATTTCTAGCCGAGGCTGATATCGATTTTAAATGTGCCCTAAAAATCTCCCTCGCCATGGAATGTGCTGCGAGAGACTCACAGGCTTTGCAACACATGGATAATGACGCTGTGCTTCATGTTGGGTGGGAACCTGCCTCCGAGCGTGGCGTGAAAACCAGACCTGCAGAATTAAAGCGTCATTCAATGTCCACTGTGAGAAACATTTAGAAGCCTGACAGAAACGCTTCATCATCGGTTTCAAAACAAAATTGCTACAGATGTGGAGGTGACCATGGAGCAGATACCTGTAAATTCAAAGAGGCAGAATGCCATTACTATCATAAGAAGGGTCACAGCAAACAAACATGAGAGAAGTAACGGGTATAGCAAAGGCTGAAGCTGCTGCTCCTGATGTTTACTCCTTATATAATGTGACTGCTGTGAAAACTGAGCCCATTATAGTGACAGTACAAGAGAATGAGAAGCCACTGACAATGGAAGTGGATAATGGTGCCTCAACTACAGGAGCAGAAGAGCACACTTTCAGGTACCTTAATGAAGGAAGACAGCCAATAAACTTGGAGTGGACAACCGCTAAATTAAAAACTTACACGGGAGAACCTATTCAAGTAAAGGGCATCGCCACTGTCTCAGTCTCTTACGAGCTACAGGCAGCCCAGCTGCCTGTAACAAGAGTGAAAGGAGACAGACCCAGTCTTTTAAGTCGGGATTGGCTACAGAAGATCAGACTCGACGGGTCAGATATTTCACCTAAAATCAGATGGAGTTCCAGAACTTCTAAGGAAATACAACATGATTTTTCAGGATGAATTAGGGAAGTTAAAAGGCATGCATGCCAAGACACCCAGGTTGATCCTCAGGTGACACCACATATCTTTAAGGCGAGGCATGTGCCTTACACATTGAAAGAAAAGATGAATGTGGAGCTGTGAAGGTTAGAAAAGCTGAGCACCATCCAAATGTCCAATTCTCAGTATGGGCAGCACCCATAGTTCCAGTGGTTAAGTCTGACCAGACCATATGCATTTGTGAAGACTATAAATTGACTGTAAACAAGGCAGCAAAACTAGACAAGTACCCCATTCCGAGGATAGATGACTTATATGCCAAGCTGGCTGGAGGCAAGTCCTATACAAAATTTGACATGAGCCGTGCTTACCAACGATTCGAACTGGATAGCACGCTGAGAGAATATGTGACTATTGACACACACAAGGGTCTTTATCAGTACACTTGCCTACCCTTTAGAGTATCATCAGCATGTGCAATCTTCCAAAGGACAACGGAGAGTCTTTTGCAAGGACTCCCATGAGTGAGAGTATATTTGGATGATGTTCTCATCACAGGGTAAACGAGACTGAACACTTGGCCAACCTGGAGGAGGCGCTAAGAAGGTTCATGGAAGCTGGCATACGGTTAAAGAAGGAAAAATGCACTTTTGAAGCAGCAGAAGTCACTTATCTGTGGATGCCAGGGGTTTGTATCTGGTAGAAGATCCATCAGTAAAAGATGCTCCATCACCATCCAATGTAACAGAACTCAAGTCCTCCCTGGGTATGATCAACTACTATAGCCGTGTTTTACCCAACCTGTCAACTGTTTTGGCACCATTACACTCGCTGCTAAAAAAGAACTACCATTGGTTATGGGATTCACAACAGGAAGAAATTGCTGCATTCGGCGTGTATATTGGTATTCTACAACCCATCGAAAGAGCTGGTATTAACATGGGATGCCTCTCCTTACGATGTAGGGAGCAGTGTTATCACATAAAATGGAAAATGTCTCAGAAAGACCCATTGGCTATGTCTCGAGAACCCTTTACCAAGCCAAGAAGGGCTATTGTCAGTTAGAAAAAGAAGGATTATCAGTAGAATTCAGTGTAAAAAAGTTTCATCATTACTTCCATGGATAACATTTCACTTTTACCAGCACAGAACTTCAGAAATTTATGGATTTGAATGGAATCCGATGTGTTAAAACAGCCCCCTATCATTCTAGCCAAGAGGGCAGTACAAACTTTTAAGTCTGATGTGAAAAAGCTATTGGAAGGCACTCTGGAATCTTGCCTTTCCTGGTTTCTCTTCAGTTATCAGACAATCCATTCAACTACAGGTTCAACACTGTCCGATTATTAATGAAATATTGACTGAGTACATGTTTACACTTGGTGTTTCCAGATTTAGAGAGTAAGATAGTGTGGAACCACAGTAATCAGAAATTTAACCATGACAGACACAGTAGTGCTCGCACATTCAGTGTAGGTGACACAGTTTATGTACAAAATTTTGGCTGTGGACCCTTCTGGGCTCCGGGAGCCATTGTTTCAGAGACTGGTCCATTATATTTCCAAGTACAAGTGGGAGATAGAATCATCCATAAACACGTAGATCACATCTGTGCCAGAGAGACATTCCAACAATTAACTGATCAACCTGTGATTAACGTTGAACCGTTGACTTCTGAAGTGTGTGATCGACCTACAGCAGACTTTCCAGATGTTTCAGAAGAGTTGCCAAATCCTAAACTGCCCAGTTCCAATGATGTCTCATACTGCAGCTCCAGATCCTGTCGATCCTGTTCAGGAACTTCCAGTGGTAGAGCTACGCTGCTCTAGCCGTATAAGAAGAGCATCTCAGAGACTTGGTTTATAATCACCTGAAATTGTATATCTGTTTGTTGGATTGTTTAAATCTTTTTCTGTAAAGAGTAATTGTAAAAAACTAAAGGGGGAGGAAATGTGGTAACTGGATGTAAAGTCACTCCCTCCTGCCAATCCTGGGTCATGTGATGTACTGCAGGGTCTCTGACCAGTGAACTCTTAGTGCGGGCAATCCAGGGAGCTTTTCTGATGATGGACCTGGTCGAGCTTGCAAGCAATAAAAATGTCTCTGTAATAAAGTTTAACTGTTTGTTAAAGAAACCAGTCTGCTCCATCGAGTCACCACATAATGCAAACTCCGCTTCAAAACTGAAAAGGATAAAGACCAATTTTGTCGTCGGTTGTGGGAATGCCATTCCACAGGTGTGCTGGAGAGTAGATTCAATAAATCCTTTATGATTGGGGAAACTACAATAGACAGAGAGTTGTAATTCGAACATTCAGGTAATAAATCAAATGTATAGACACTTTATAATGCAATTTTTAAATCTTAAAACATTCAGATATTGGGACAACTTTGTTGTTCAAATGATAATTTCAACTAGACAATTGATGTGATTTAATATCATGCTCCTCCCAGGATATTCCATGACTGCAGGTGTGGTGATAGCTGTAATCTACAACTGCAAGGGTACTTTTCTAAAATATTTAAGGTGATTTGATGAATGATAATTCGATAGCTTGGCTGTTTTCTTCCATTTTATGAACAGCATTAGGATTCCCATGATCAGTGTGCCACTGTCTCCAAATGAATCTGACCTGCATATACAGACAAACTGCTTCTGGATGGTAGAGCTTCTTCAAACCTTCTTGGATTTCCATCATCACTGTTCTGTATAGTAATGAGTTCCCCAGGAGATTTCTGTTTTTGATCAGCGCAAACAATGATCTAATGGCAACTGTCAGCAATGATGCTATTACAGCAAGTTCCAGATCTTTACAGTAAATGCCTTCTAGAGGAAGGGAGCTTTAAAAGTGGGTATGACAGTTACAAAGGTACGAAATAGGAACAGGAATAGGCCATTTGGCCCATTGAGCCTACTCTGTCATTTAAAACAATCATGGCTGATCTTTGGCTTCAACCCCACTTTCCATATCCTTTGCTTCTCTGAGAGACCAAGAATCTGTCTGGTTGTTTTGAAGGCGGTGGTGTTATAAATCACTCAAGCAGGTCAAGTTCTTGAGACCAACAGGCACTTTTACATACATGTTGTAGTCTGGAACTTTTGGATAGTGATGGTAAATGCTCCAACTTTCTTTCCATTACATTGCTATCCATAGCTGACCACGAGTCACAGCCACCACCTGCCATTGGAACATGTTGGGAAGGATTTTCAGATTAATACTCATCTTGTTTGGCTGCATTATGAAAACATCTCTTTTGGCCATCAAGTCCTGAAGTGGGACTTGAACCCTGCATTTCTGACTTAGAGGTAGGGACAATACCCATTGTACCACAAGACCTCCTGGTTTGAAGGTAGTGAAGAGATTGGAGTGAGGGCACCTCATTGCATCAGAGAACATGATAGAGGTCTTTAAGGTTGTGAAAGGATTCGGTAGGGTAGATTTAGAGATGTTTCTATATGTGAAGGAGACACAAAGGATGGATCATAAATCTAAAATAGTCTCCAATAATTCCAATGAGGAATTCAGGGGAATTTTTTTACCTAGAAGGTTGTTAGATATGGAACCACCACCACAAAGAGTAGTTGCAGTGAATAATAAAGATGCGTTGAAAAGGAAATTAGGTATTAGGTATAGACAGGGAGAAATAGGAATAAAAGGCTATATTGTTATGGTTAGATGAAGAGGAGTGGGAGGAGGTTCATATGGAGCACAGACCAGTGCAGTGCAATGGACTGGCTCTATGCTGTACATTCTATGTAATTCTGTGCAATATGAGAAAGCTTTTGTCAATACTTGATTGTGATATTTCATGGCAGTAATGAGACTAAGACCTTCTTAATTACTAAATGTTACCAGTGGCAATTATTTATGAATCCTGAAAGGATTCACTATTCCAATACTCAACCCACCAGTTGTGTTTGTAATACAGACAGATAACAGGCAATGTACCCATCATATATAGTCTAACATCTATGAAAACAAATCTTTAAAAATATATAGGAATAACGAGTATTAAAAACAATCTGGATCTGGAGCCTCCTCTTAGCCACTGACAGAAGTAATTACGATAAAAAAATTCTTTCAATGCGACAAAGACCTTCATTCATCTGAGGACAAAGGCTGGTATGTTTGTGGTCTCGTTTGTCATTAAGGGAAGGGGTCCACCTGCACTCAGCAAACCTTTGTTTGGCCTGTCCTGGTCATCTTTCAAAAAGGGCTGGGCCTGACTAATGGTGTTAGGACAAGGTTTTTGTAGGAACAAAAGCATATGAAGAGAAGGGCAAGGTGTTAACACTCTACCTCCACCTCAGACTGCAAAATACATCACAGGCATTGAAAAGAGCACTTTGAAGACATGAAGCCTGTGGGCACCAGCATTTCATCAATGACAAGTGTGGCTCGGCTGAAAGAAACAACAAAGAAACAGCCACAAAGACTGAAATTACAATTTGTTTGAGTTTTCTGTTCAATCCTACCTCAATAGGTAATGAGAGGATTTACTTATTGTCAGGAAGGAGCGACCTTTCATGTTTCTTATCAACGGTTTTCAACATGACCAGTTAGCCTGTGTGTAAAGTGGTTTAATTTGTTCAAGGAAATGGTGGAACAAAACAGTATCAAAGAACCATGGAAGCCTTTGTTTAACTTAAGTCCAATCGGGTACAGGTGGATAAAGGAAAACTGAACAATATATAAATACAAATTGTCATGGCTGAACGTGTTTTCAGGGATTCAAGTTGAGTTTAAATACATAAAGACCATAGGAATTTTATGAATGGGAAGGGGCAGCTTCAAACTAACATGATGGCACAATACTACATCATATCTATGAGGTAGCAATGTAAACTATTGAGAACTGATTTCACAAGATACGAGCTAACACAAATTTTAAAAGACACTTGTTTGTCACTTGTTTACTTTTCTAGTGTCTGGTGGAAGGAGGAAATTTTTTTATCATTAAGTTTTTTAAATGCAAGTATATTCAAAAAATAATCCATGATAAATGCATTGATGGCAAAAACAAGATTAATGTAAATGTGTGTGCATATCTATATACGATAGTAATAGTCAGAATTTCCCATACTGAAGTTGTATGTAATTATGTTTTGACTCTCTGCTGATGACATCATCAGACTCCACAAGACTTCACTCCCCATTAAGTCTACAGAGTTCGATGAACAACAGTGTATGCATTCCTATTATGTGGCATTGGTTGTTATGTATAATCTCCAGCTCTCTGCAGCTATCTCTAACACAGGATCAGCAGTTAAAACCAGTTGAAATGAAATAGAACTAACAAGCCTTTAGTTCATCAGACTAGAGAGCTCTTCAAAAATTATCTGAGGAACTCCTATTTAACTGTAATGATCGATTAACATGTATAATGAAACAGCTTCAGTTATGCCTGAAAGGCAATAAGGAGAAGCCAGGAAGTACAGAAACAAGAGAATAGGCCTGTGAAAATGTAGTAGGTATAATTCAGTTTGTCTCACTGACTAACTATCTCATTTATTTGCTTACAAGATATTGAGGAAAGACACACTTATTTTCAAGTGTCTACTCAATATCCTAGATTTTATTAGTCTGTACCCAGATAGCATGGGCAACCCAGTTTCCATGGCAACTATGTGAACAATGCTCAACAAAGGCTGCAGTCAATGAGATGCTTTAGCTGTGGATGGACATAGATGTTCGTACAGCTGTGACCTGATGCACAGCAGCAGTAGGATGACCCCAGACAGGGGTCACCTAGTGAAATCAGAGAGTGTTTCTCCAAACACAGCTGTGCAGGACACTGCTGGGGGATACAAACTGATGCAGGGCGGTTATAAGGGCAGTGATTTGAATTGAAGCACCATTTCATTTCACAGTGAACACAAGTGGACTTGTAACAAGAGGAAAGGTATAAATGCATTACATTTTAAAACCAGTGTTTTTATTTATATCAGTCATTTCTGATTATTTCATTCTTAAATGATGATCGAAATTTGGTGAAAACAAATAGTGTTTGACTTTACTGTTGGAAAATTTGATATCCCAACTTTTAATGCCAAAAGTTAATCTTCCATTGATAATATAAGAACATAAGAAATAGGAGCAGATGAAGAGCAAATGGCCCATCGAGCCTTCTCCATCATTCAATATGATCATAGCTGATTTTAGGCTTCATCTCCACTTTCCCACCCACTCTCCATCCCAACCTTAAATATACTCAACAATGGAGCATCCGCAGCCCTCTGGGGGTAAAGAATTCCAAAGCTTCACAACCTTTTGTGTCAAGAAATTTATTACCCCCAACTCCATGAGCCTTTAACTTGCCTATTAACCTTTTGTGTGGCATCTTTTGGAAATCGAGGTATACTGGTTCCCCTTTATCTACCCTACATGTTACATCCTCAAAAAAATCTTATAAATTTGTCCAACACTATTAAAAGATACGTGCGAATCTACTAACACTTTACAGCATTATAGCATATAAAAGCTTCCAACAGTTTGTTTTTGGTGGGGTGGGGGGGAGGGAGTGGGTGCTTCTTCTGTTGGTAAATGTGGAGGAGTTCCATAAAAATAACTGTCACGTTCTGCTGTCGAAAACAATTTACAAACAGCTTGGGCTATATTTAATAGAGTACTGGGGTCCTCACCCTCCATCCTGCAAAAAAGTCAGGGACGAGGCTGTCCTTGCCTTGGCACATCACTCCCACAAGCAATTAGCCTTGGAGGTCCCCATCCCCATCCCCAACTGGCAGGAAGTCCTGCTTCAGAGAGCTGCTGGCAAATCAAATGACCAGCAGCTCACATCCCAACAGCGCCACCAGGACCGCTGGCCACTACTGGGACTACAAAAGTCTCCAAATTCGAGCAGCTGGAGCACAAGTGAAAGGTAAGTGGGACAGGGCTATCACCAGGGCCAGGCTAGATGGCCCCAACAAGGATGGAGGGGCTGGGGTGGGACAGACAGGGCAGGGGTGAAGGGGAACCAGGCAGTGGGGGGAATATCTGTGGGGTCCCTCCAATGGGCCCAGAAGGATAGTTTTAAGGTAGCATCCTACATTTCCCACCATCCTCTACCAACCCCCAACCACCAAATACCTGCAAACCAACAAGCATGGAGGCCATAAAACCCAGCCCCATGTATGAACCATGGAGTGATTTCTACTCTTAATCCTGTTGGTTTTGGAATAAACTTCGGAAAAGCAAAAAATGATCTCTATATTACAAATAAACTACCTTTATATAGTGCCTTTCACAGCTTCAGGGTGCCCCAAAGCATATTACAGCCAACGTAGTATGTTTGAAGTGCTTTTTTTCTCAGCAGTCCCTTGGGATTGAGGATTGCTTCCACTCCGGTTCGATGGGTTCTGAGATGGCTGATAGGTCCAATGCATGATCCAAAGCATGGTCTGCAGACTCTGCCACATTGGATTTGGGGGACATGGGGTAGAGGCAAGTGATGCTTGCAGGGTCAGTGAATTTTTAAAGGCTTGTGCACTCTCTGTGATGCCTCGACCTCACCTTTGTGTGGTCCCAATGAAGCCTCCCAATGTATTCGGTCTTCCTGAATGAACCTTCTCCATTTTGGTCGATCACAAGCCCGGGTCACCAATGAGTTGCAGGGAGGAGGAGGGGGGGGTGGGGGAGTTTGATTTCTTCAGGAATGTTTTGAGGACATCCCTGCCCTCCTAGGAGTCTCCTGCCGTGATCGAGTTCAGAGTAGAGCAGTTACTTTGGGAGTCTGGTATCAGGCATCTGAAGCACCTAAATGCTGGGTAGGTTGGCTTGAGAGAGGATGCTGCTGTTGGACCATTTCTCTTGTCACTGGGTTTAGAGAATCTGCTGGTGATACCTGTCCAGTGCTTTGAGTTGCTTGCTGTAGGTTATCCAAGTCTCAAATCTCCCAAGCAAATAGGCACACGGGGGTCACTGCTGCCCAGTAGTCTTATGACATTTGCCTTGGTTTGAAGTGCAATCAGTATTGAAATGTGGCAAGTGCGGGTGCCAAATTTTGCACAGCAAGGTCCCACAATCAGCAGATGAAATAAATGACCAGGTTATTTACACTGTAGCAGTATTGGTTGAGGGATTGAAGAGGACCCCAGAGAGTACTCTCCTGCTCTTCTTTAAATCATGCCATGGAATCTGAGTGGGAAAGGGGGTGGTGGGAGGAGGGTGTGTGGGGAAGGGTGCCCGCTTTAATGTCTTAAGCAAAAGACAGCACTTCCAACAAGAAGTAAAGGGTGGTGGCCAATGCTACCGCTGAAACATTGTGCACTAGTAATTTTCCATTTAGTGCTGGCCCAGGAACCTATCAATTGTTCAGAGATCACAGTGATCATGTTTGAAGCTTGTCCCCTGACACTGGTCACTAGTGAGATGGAAGTACCTCGAAATGGAATTGGTTGAGATGGAAATTGAAAGTATTCAATTGGACTTATAACAGTACCATAATTTTACTTTTCTCTTTTGATGAAGTAAAGCACTTTAAATGTTAACCAGAGCTTGGGAGTCTTGGAGAGATTTTGTGCTTACAAAAGCCCAAACGCAAGGTATTTCAAGCTTGCTGAAGATCTAGGTTCTAAAATGTTAAATCTAGATAGCATTCCATATGAACATCCTCCTGTCATTGTGGTCACTAAAAGCCTCTCAAAGGCTTCTCCCCTTCAGCAAGAAATAATAAAGAGCATGACTTAAACTCAAAGTTAGCTCCTGTCTCTTTGTACCTAAATATACTTGCCCTAATCTATCTCTTCATTGCTGCTACCACTGCATAAATATCATATTATGTTCTGTCTCTGGACCACAGTAGCATACTTGGTACTAAACCACGTATTGTTAGCGATTGATTAGTTCTGTTTAATCCACCTACCATTTCCACCCTTGAACATGATCACAGGTCTTTGGGTCTTGACAAAAAAGTCCTAAATCATGAACCATGAAACATGATCCAGGGTAGACTGTCATAACGAACCTCAGCACAACTGTACACCAGATCAGGTTTCTCGATATTAGATTCTCTTTTTTGCATACATTTACCGCAGTATTGTTTTCCTTTATCAACCGTAAGAATCTTGCAAAGCATTGGCTGGAGGAGGATCTTACAGACATGTGGTGACTGTTGTACTTTGCATTCTGGTCTTTGAATTCAGATGCAGTATTGCGCTGTTCCCATTAACTATTAGGACGTTGGACTTGAGTACGGTAGCCTCAGACTGCAGGAGACTCGATACAAGAAAAAGGGTGGCATTTTACGCCGGCGGGGTTTTACTGTCCTGCCAAAGCCAATGGAGTTTTGAACGACTCACCGCATTTTACGTCACCACCCCCACCCCCCACCCCTGCCGCAATGGGGCTGTAAAGTTCTGCCCAAAATCTTCACTTATTTCTTACAGTTCACGTGTAATATAAACAATGTTAAGTGTTTACTAACCTTTGTAATAAGGTTGACGTGTTTTCCTTAACAATTCCGCAAGCTGATTAGTATGCTAACAATGGATTACCAGATCTTTTATTCACAATGTTGTTGTGGAAACTTTAAATTATTTATGAAGCTTTTCTGGAGTTCTGAAGAAAGAAAGTGTTTCATAGCCAGTTTTTGTCTGGAATGCAGTCATTGTTGTAATGCAGGGAGGCATAGCAGTCAAAATTGCACACGGTAAGATCCCGCAAACAACACTGTGATAAGTAACGAGCCAATCTGCTGGTTGAGGAGTCAAAAAACACTGGAAGAAGACCCCTGCTCCTCCTCAGAATTTGCAGTGGGGAATATGGTCTGGGTTTAACAACTCATCCCAAACACAGCGCCTCCAACAAAGCAGCACTCGATCCTCAAATTACATTCTCATGCGTTTTGAGTGGGCCTTCAACCCACAGCCTTCTTGCTCAGTGGCATGAGTATTACCACGAATCAAAGGCTGTTATTTGATGCATGACTTTGACTGCAAATATTGGGCTTAGCTTTTTTAAACATGTCACTCTGAAAGTGGCCACGGCAAAATGAAAAACTAATTGCGGTTTTCCATTTCTGAGCTTGCCAGCGGATGATTTCCCGCCATGACAGTTTTAAAACTAAAAAAGCTGAGGTGAAAAACCCTGATTACTGTCTCTACATTCGACTAAATAAACATCTTGGACCTAAAGGAAGACGATCAATGCTGCTGGTAAAACATTGTGCACCAGTAGTTTTCTACTTGGCACTGTCAATTGTCCAAAGATCACAGCAACAATCATGCTTATGACAACGTCTGGGGTTTTATAAATATGTGTTAGTTGATTAGCATAAATTAATCATCCTTAGTGAAATTCATCAAGGATTTCCATTTGTTCTCTCAAATTTGCTCCATTTAAATTTTATTTAATTCAAAGTTTGGGAGCATAAGAATGGAACTTTAGGGGAGAATTTTAATTTGTTAAAGTGGGTGGGTTCCTGTGCAGGAGGTAACTGATAACATCAGGTACTGCTGCCATGTCTGGAACCCGCCGACATCTGCCTTTAATCCAAGCATGTTCTGCAGCATGTGGGAGGTCTCTCCTGAGGTCTGACATTTAAATACATTAAGTGCTCAAGATCTGTTATTTGAACCCTGGATTTTGTATTTAACTCTGTGTGCCCAGGTTTCCCGGGTATCAAGAAACACGACAAGGTAAAACATGGCAAGAGGACAGTGGGATTTGGTGGGCTGAGCAATTGACAGGCAAGAAAGTCTTTAAAGACTGAAATCTAACAGCTGCTTCTGTACCTAAATGAAAGGCGTTTTGCTCACAGGACTTGTTCTGAAAGTGTGCTTTCACCGCTTTAGAGGTGATTGCCAATACTTTGGAGGTTATTTCCACTACCTTGGAGTTTTTTTGCCTTTGATCCGCACTTCCCAGCTGTCAACCTTCACAGCAGCATGGGAGCCTCTTATGCAGCTCTGCCTCACAATCTGCTGTTCGCAAGTGCATCTCCCAGCTGACAGATATATGTTTGCCAGGGATGGCACTTATCTCCACCTTGCTCCTGATGAGGCCAGTCAGAATGAGAAGGAGCTCAGATCTACTGCCCTGGCTGGGTTCCCACAGGATCCTAGAAGTCATCAACTGCACCCATGTGGCAATAAAGGCACGTCAGACACCCAGGAATATTCCTCAACTGAGAAAGATATCACTCCATCAATAATAAAAACAAAAAAACTGCGGAGGCTGGAAATCCAAAACAAAAACAGAATTACCTGGAAAAACTCAGCAGGTCTGGCAGCATCGGCGGAGAAGAAAAGAGTTGACGTTTCGAGTCCTCATGACCCTTCAACAGAACTTGAGTTCGAGTCCAGGAAAGAGCTGAAATATTAGCTGGTTTAAGGTGTGTGTGTGGGGGGCGGAGAGATAGAGAGACAGAGAGGTGGAGGGGGTTGGTGTGGTTGTAGGGACAAACAAGCAGTGATAGAAGCAGATCATCAAAAGATGTCAACGACAATAGTACAATAGAACACATAGGTGTTAAAGTTAAAGTTGGTGATATTATCTAAACGAATGTGCTAATTAAGAATGGATGGTAGGGCACTCAAGGTATAGCTCTAGTGGGTTTTTTTTTTAATAATGGAAATAGGTGGGAAAAGGAAAATCTTTATAATTTATTGGAAAAAAGGGGGAAACAGAAAGGGGGTGGGGATGGGGGAGGGAGCTCATGACCTCCATCAATGTCCAACTGGTCTGCAACCACCAGGGCAAGATACCCAGGGAAGTGCCATGATGCCTTCATCCTGTGCCAGCCAAGCCTCCATGTGCTATTCACACCTCAAAGCAGAATTAGCGGCTGCCTCTTCAGAGACAAGAGTTACTCTATAAAGATGTGGCTGATGACATTTATGAGGACCCCAAGCACAGACACCCAGGAAAGATGTAACAGAAGCTGCCTGACCTTCAGAGTTGGCATTGAGCAAGCAATCAGGGTGCTGAAGATGTGCTCTGGGTGCCTGGACAGATCAGGTTGCGTCCTTCAGTTTCCACCAGCCAGGGTTTCCAAACTGGTAGTGGCTGCACCTTGCACAACATTGTGCAACTGGCAATGAGTTCCAGGCAGAGGAAGGAGATGAGCATTCTGCATCTTCAGAGGAGGAAGAGGAGGTCGGGGAGAAGGAGACTGATATTACGAGGGCACCTTTAAATGTTTGCTAAGCTGCCATGATGCCCTTGGAACGCTTCAGTTAATCAGAGGCAGTGCAGTCATTTGACATACCAAATCTGAACTCAATCTGTGTCCAATAGCCCCAGAACTAAGCAGTCCCACAGTCAACAATCCATCCTTCTGATAGACACCCATAGCTCATCTTTTACTCCTATCATATCATTCCACACAAGGCAGAAGGCCCCTTGGCAAAAATTGGAAGGAGCTGGACAATGGAGCCATGAAATAAAGTTTATGGTTCATAAATGTGACAACAAATGAATATCCTTGTACAACCATAAATCCTTTGTCTTCCTTTGTGGCATCAGCAGATCTCGAAGCAGATTGTTTGTTTCCCAGCTCTGACTACTCAGATGGACTGTCCAACCTCCTTAGACTTTTAATATGATGAATGCCTATGGCTCCAGAAATGAGGTGTGGAGCTTGGGGATGCTCAGATCTGACCATCCCCGTGCAGTCTGACCAGGGAGTGAACAGCAAGCAGTGGAAAATCACATGGCCCAGAGGCTTCTCGGCTTAATAAAAGTCAGACTTCTCCTGTTGCCAACTTCAACCAGCCTCATTTTCCAATCATGAGATTCCTATGGGACAGACTTATCAGCCAAAACCAACAATACACTTGTGCTCATTTGCTGGGACTATCCCATTAAAAGCTGGGATGGGACAGGGGAGTGGAGCCAGTGATGAGTGAGGCCTAAGCTATCCTTAGGGGAGAAGATAAAAAAAACTTTGTTTGGATCTTTTCTGGCAACGATCCTCTTCCTGCTTTCTCCATCTGGCAGGGCACTCACTGTGGCGTCCCGTATGCCACAGAGCTAAGACTGTGTAAGTACTTCCTGTAAAGACTCCATCCCATTTTCTCAGTTCCTTCACCTCCATCGCATCTGTTCTGATGATGCCACTTTCCAAAACAGTGCTTCTGACATGTCCTCCTTCTTTCTTAACCGAGGTTTCCCACCCAATGTGGTTGACAAGGTCCTCAACTGTGTCTGACCCATCTCCTGCACCTCTGCCCTCACACCTTCCTCCCCCTCCCAGAACCATGATAGGGTCCTCCTTGTCCTCACTTTTCACCCCACCAGCGTCCGCATTCAAAGCATCATCCTCCCCCATTTCCGCCAACTCCAGCATGATGCCACCACCAAAGACATCTTCCCTTCATCCCCCCTGTCAGCATTCCATTGGGACTGTTCCCTCTAGGACACCCTGGTCCACTCCTCCATCACCCCCCAACATCTCAACCCCCTCCCACAGCACCTTCCAATGCAATCGCAGAAGGTGCAACACCTGCCCCTTAACTTCTCCCCTCCTCACCGTCCAAGAGCCCAAACGGTCCTTTCAAGTGAAGCAGCACTTCACTTGCGCCTGCTTCAATTTAGTCTACTGCATTCGCTGCTCCCAATGTGGTCTCCTCTACATTGGAGAGACCAAATGCAGACTGGGTGACTTCGGTCTGTCTGCAAGCATGACCCAGACCTCCCTGTCGCTTGCCATTTCAACACACCATCCTGCTCTCATGCCCACATGTCCGTCCTTGGTCTACTGCAATGTTCCAGTGAAGCTCAACGCAAACTGGAGGAACAGCACCTCATCTTCTGACTAGGCACTTTACAGCCTTCCGGACTTAACATTGAATTCAACAATTTTAGATCATGATCTCTCTCCTCTATCCCCACCCTTTCCGATCCCCTTTTTTCGATATTCATTTTTATTTTTACATTTTTTCACTTATTTTTATTATTTAAAATTTATTTCCATTTTTATTCATTGTTTTATCGCCAGCTTTTAGCCTATTTCTGATCTTTTTGCCCACCGCTGTCCCCTCCCCCCACCCCATCCCACCCCCTACTAGGGCCATCTGTCACTTGCTCCAGTTGTTCTTTCCAGAGCACTTATCCTTGTCTGGCTGGCTATTATCACATTCTGCTTTCTACTCTTAATGTCACCATTAGCACCTCTTTTAGCCAGTATCACCACCATCAACACCCCTTCGACCTTTTGTTTATGACCTCTTTTGCAATCTCTCCTTTGCTTCCATCTATCACTGGCCTTCTTTCCAGATTCACCTGTTCCACCCCACTTAAACAGTATATTTTTCACCACATTTCTACTTCGCTTTAGCTCTGAAGAAGAGTCATATGGACTTGAGGCGTTAACTCTGTCTTTCTCCCCACAGATGCTGTCAGACCTGCTGAATTTTTCCAGCATTTTTTGTTTTTGTTTCAGATTTCCAGCGTCCGCAGTATTTTGTCTTTATCTAAGCTAAGATTGTCATTGGGTTCCAGTCACCTTTAAGCAGGCCCCTTTGCCATGCGCTCAGTTGAACACAGAGTTGCCTGCCTCTTCAGGGCAAATAATTAACCTGGCCAGTTTAACTGCTCAACTGCCTGGTTTCTGCCACTGCAGATTTGCAATTTTCTGACACTTAAGTAATGATTCAGCAGGATTCAAAAAATGTTCCACATGGAAGCAATGGCCTTGTTCTTCACAAAGTACATTCAGCATTGTTAAATGTCAGTGAATAGATTAGTTGTGTTGCTACTTCTCCACATAGGATGGGAGATGGGGTAATAACAGTTTGTCTGGGTGAGTACCTAAGTCCAGGCTCAAATTCCTGGCTCCAGTTTTGCACCATAAACCACTTTATAGATCTTCATGACAACGTGGTCTTTAGTAGACACCACAAAGCCTTTGTTTGCTAGACATCACAGGAAATGTAGCCTTTGTTTGTGCCTTAGAACAGTGTAAAGAGTTACCTTTTGTTTTATAAGCCATCTTGTAAAAGCTCCAAGCTCTCTCTTACACAATAAAGCATTTGAGCAGCAAACTCCACACATGCATCTTGCAATAATGCATTACTGTGCAACGTATTGGGAACATAGGTCTCAAAAATTCAATCATCTTACCATTCCATTGCAGCCTGCTCCACATTGCACTAAACAGCCTAGGGTTTGGGAGCATTGTGGGGAGCTCCAATATTAGGCAGTTGAGGGAGTTAAATAATGACGCATAACGTCCGAGCTTCCAGGCATCATAACTGGGAGGTACCCCAAAGGTGTGCAGGGCCCCCCTCTGGAAGTCCCCAGGTAAGGATTGCACGTAAATTTCCCAGGAAGTTCAAACTTCTGTTTGGCAATTGCCCTACGATCAGAACCATCTGAAACTCCAATTTAAATTGTAAACTTAGGATAGTTCCGATTGTCTTACAGTAATAGTTACCCAAGAAAAGTTAGAAAAGTGAAAACCACTTCTAACTCCTATGTAGTTATGGTACTGACCCCCACGGGACTCCCCCCACCACCCCCCACCACCCCCAAAGCCCTCCCCTCCACAGGATGTCACCTGACTCCCTAGTGATCACCCTGCCACTGACCACCTCTCCCGACTGACCCAACACCCCCATGACCACCTGACCCACCCACAAACATCCCAACCCACCCCACTGACCACTCGACCCCTACACCCCCACTGACCACCCAACACTCACTGCCCCCAACCAACTGAACCCCCTGACCAAGCCTCCTGACCAACAGACCCTCCCACTGATCACCCTACCCCCACCTCCCCAACACCTGACCCCCCACCCAGCTGACCACCTGACACCCCCAAAACTCTCAACTCTTCCAGTGACCACACAACACCCACCCCCGAATACCCAACACCCCCATTGACCACCCAACCCCCCAGCCCCCGAATGACCACCCGACCGCCACCCGCCAATACCCCCCCAATCCTACCCACTTACCTTACAAACCTTCCTCCTCCTTGGCTTCTGAAAGCGGCTGGACTGGAGTTTTAAACATACCTGCTTTATGGCAGCTAGTGCTGCCCTACACAGCTTTCAGCCGGCCTGGATTGGAAGGTCAGGCAAGAAAGGAGCAGCTGGATTTCCAGGGAAGCGACTGGGAGTGGAGTGGCAATCCGACTCTGACTGCCACTCGACGGATGTTCAGGTATTTTTGGGGATGCACTTCAACAGACCAGCAGTAAACTTTGAATGAATAGTAATGGCAGTTTTGACAGTCTTCCGATCAAATAAAAGTGGGGCAAAGTTATGTATGTACATACCTTCCAATCAAAATGCAGGCAATGGTCTTTGTGGTTGTATTGGTTTTAACAGATTAAGATGGATGGTGTATGAAAGCTGGTATAGCTGTGTTGGTTTCTGTGCTGTAAATACTTTATAATTTGATAATACTCTGTAATGTTGCCCAACTGGGCAGGGGCTTCCTGAATATTGAAATTGCTGGGTCCAAACCTGAGGTGATTTTAACTGGGATTGTGGCTGCCTCACCCAGTGCTGGAGTCACCAAAGAAAACTGCTAGCAGGCATGACCAGATTTTTACTGGTTTGTTAGCGACTCAGGAGAAACCAGAGCCTCCAACAACCCATCATCCCAGGGCATCCAACGGCTGGGAATCCTGGTCTCTAACCCCTAACTGCTGGACTTTGGTGAGAATCCCAATCCAGGCCCCACCCACCGCACTCTCACCCCAGGTTAAAATCCAGGTTTCAGTTTCTAGCACCCTTCAATTTTAATGCAGATGGCAGCCATGAGGGATTTTAACACAGAACTGATTATGTGAGCCCCAAAATCTGGCGAGTAGCAGCTTAATTGCAAATTATATGAACTAAGCTCTTATCAAAGTGTGTTCAGTGATTATTTGACTGCCTTTGGCCAGATCGATCTCTGTGCATCACCAATATGTTAAAAAGCGTTAAGGGACCTCCTGCTCCTTTCTAACCTCAATGGTGTGATTATCCGCTTCAATGATTACTTGTTTGTCAGTTTTCTTTCACCCTCTTGCAATGAAACAGCAGCAAGACTTGCATCAGTCCATGATGCATTCTTAATGGGGAAGGAAATGGGAATAGCTAATGCCTATGACAGCTGTCATTACTTCCTACTCCACTTCCATTTCCAAATAACAGTGGTGTTCTGGGGTGATTGGGTGCATTCTGATGCGAGTGTTTATCTAGAGGGAGGGCTCCTGGCAAAAATACAAAAGCATAAAATAGGGAAAGCAAAAAGATTCAAGTTTCTAAGGCTTTTTTTTTGACAGTTCCAAGAATCCTTAGAATTTACTACTAATTAGCTTATCACACTCCCCACTACCTGACACTTTCTTTCGATTAATATGCAAAATTTTCGGTCTGAAACAATTCTTCCATCTCGAGACATTGCGTCTTTTATATTATTCTTCATATATCTTTTGCATTGATTTCTCAGACAGCAATACGCACTTTAACAAAACTCAATGTCACCGTGTGATGGCATTAATGTCTGGCGTAAGGGGAGGCGGCACCCTCATTATTGTGCTTTAACTTAAAAAGTAACTGGTGGACAAAATTTGCAAACTTTAGTAAAATCCATCGATGCTAACATTTTCTTTACTCAATGTTCACCAGACTAAGCCTCTCAAAAGGGCTCTGACATTAGACAACTCACTGTTCTGAATTTGATTGCACTATTACTACCAAGTTTCAATGCAGTGATAAAGCGGTTTGGTGTACACAATAGCGTAAAGGAGGCAGTGTAGCTCAGGAGACCATCAAACTCATTAAAACTCCCCTGGAGATCATGATGCTACATGGGGCTAGATTTTACAGGGAGGAGCAGGCTGCTCAGGAGCGCCCCCCTCTCCCCCAGAAGAAAAGGCAGCAGCTGACACGCCTGTTAGAAGCCCCCCCACTGCCGTAACACGCTGCAGGCGGGCTAAACAAGGTGTCCCGATGGACTTCTGCCCCCCCACCAAGTGGGAAGAAGTCCTGCCCTCTGGAACTGCAGGCCAATCTGAGTGGCCAATAGTTCCAGCAGTCCCAGCAGAGCCAGCTGTCAGTAGTGGGCACTGCTGGGACTGTAAGGACACCCAGGAAGAAGAGAAGATGGATGCTGGAGCCAGGTAAGCGGGGCCTTTTAGGGGTGGAGGGATCGGGCAGCCTATGGAGGTGGAGAACGGGAAGTGGGGAGGTGAGTTTTGGAGGCTAGGTGGGAGGGAATGGGGAGGAGGTAAAATTTTTGGTATTTCCCCTTTACACACAAGGCACTCCCTGAAAAGATGTACATTCACTTTCCTTCCCGCCGTTTAAACATCTGTGTTTAGAAAACTGCCTCCCAATACTTGCCTGCCGTATTATGGTGTGGGCAGTGTGTTATTCAGGTTAATTGGCTTGTTAGCAAATGCCAAGTGGGCTGCCGATTTCAGATTTCTTTTTTCTTGGACTCGAACTCAAGTTCTGTCGAAGGGTCATGAGGACTCGAAACGTCAACTCTTTTCTTCTCTGCCGATGCTGCCAGACCTGCTGAGTTTTTCCAGGTAATTCTGTTTTTGTTTTTGTTGCTGATTTCAGTGCCCATCCACCTACTGTATTATGGGGGCAGCTCGGGGGTGGGCAGGAAGGTGACGGGCTTGCCACCTGACATATTTTATGTGCGCCCCAGCCAAAAACATGCCCGTTGGGGGGGCAATAAAATCCAGCCTATGGAGCTACTAGTTTAAAAATTGTATAAATATAGTCTTAACTGGACCCTCATAGATACTGTGACTAGAAGAGCAGGTCAGAGGCTGGGAATTCTGCAGTGAGTAACCCACCTCCTGACTCCCCAAAGCCATTTCATCATCTGCAAGGAACACGTCAGGAGTTTGATTGAATATTCTCCACTTGTCTGGATGAGTGCAGCTCCAAAAACACTCAAGATCTTGACACAATGCAGGACAAAGCAGCCCGCTTAATCAGTGTCCCATCCACCACCTTAAACATTCACTCCCTTCACCACTGATGCACAGTGGCAGCAGTGTGTACCATTTACAAGATGCATTGCAGCAACTTACCAAGGTTTCTTCAACAGCACCTTCCAAACCTGTGACCACTACCATCTAGAAGGACAAGGACAGCAGACACATGGGAACACCACCACCTGGAAGTTCCCCTCCAAGTCACTCACCATCCTGACTTGGAAATATATCGCCATTCCTTCACTGTTGCTGGGTCAAAATCCTGGAACTCCCTCCCTAAAAACACTGTGGGCGTACCTACAACACATGGACTGCAGCAGTTCAAGAAGGCAGCTCACCACCACCTTCTCAAGGGCAACTAGGGATGGGCAATAAATGCTGGCCTAGCCAGCGACATCCACATTCCAGGAATGAATGGAAAAAATTCTTATAAATCAATTTTTGTAATGTCGAAGATGTCAGGATATTAGCTGACCTTTGAAGTGTCGAGTAATCTCTCCAAAAATGTTGGCCGACTTCTACACCTAGTGTCAAAATGAATGGCTGGCATGGGTGTGGGTGGTCACCGTTTTGGAACGTCATCAGCATCTGATGAAAAGAGTGGGCATGTCTTAAACTTCCACACATCCTCGCAACACAGCCCACATCGCCTGCCTGATCTCTTGGGCCTAGTTATAAGGTACCGGTAAGTAAAATATGCATTTGTGGGGTGAAAAATTGAGACCAACTACTAATCTGAGTATAGTATGTCATGGCTGAAAAAGGAGGTTGGCTTATATGCAGAGTATATGCAAAAACACAATTTTTGAGCCCGGAAAAATGGACTTATTTATCAGATTGATTTATACACTATGATTTATGGTAAATCAGACAGCAGTGCTGATTGATTATCCCTTCCACAAAGATTAACAATAAATAAATGTAAGAGGAGGATTTACAAAGGCATGATGGCAAAATATAGATTTGAAGGTCAAACTTATTCTAACTATATAACAATTTGATAACTCAATGACAAGAATTCATTGTCTTGGATAAATGCTGAGATTAAATAAGAACATTATTTAAACTGAGAATATTACCTCTTAAGGCATTTCATCATGAAAAATGAAAATCACTGCCCTAACAAATGGTATCAAATAAAATGGCTTTGCAGCGATTACACAGCATGCACACTTTTTAATCTTGAATTAATCGTTAAACACAGCATGATGTCTATCTGATAAGCAGGGATCTTCCTGTGATGTGATTCTACAATCATCATCACACAAATTTATTGCAGGTTTCAGTGATAACTGCTGCCACTGCTGCTGAGACCCCTAGTTATCAAGTGACTCCCACACACGAGCAGGCACCATTTAAAGTCACTGTTGGAGCATGTGCCTGGAAGTGGATGTTTTTGTTGTAATTGTAATCGCAATGCAAACAGGAAGTTCGGGATTTATGAATCTCTACTTCTGCATTAACTCATTATCCAGTTTAACCAAGCCTTTTAAAAAGCTGTGGAATTCCTGGGCTGTACAAGCCATGCACTTTGGTGGGCTGTGACAGTGTTATGCATAGGTTCCTTGTGTGATAAATTACAATGAAGAGCAGTTGGTTCTGGTTAGGCCAGAATGTTGTGTCCTCCTCCACATCACTCCATTCCCCTTGTGCACCTGACCATTCCTCAGGTGACTCCTATTTGATGTTGCATTGTCTCCCCTAATTGGGTGGAATCTTCCACTCCTGCCAGCAGTGGGACTCGTGGCGGACGGGGGCACTTAATTTGGTGTGATTAAAAAAATCAGTTTCCGATGGCCGGAAGATAGTTTGGAATTTTGTTCTCCCGACTTTCAAGGCAGGTTAAAGGCGGGTCGAGTTTCCCACCAAACAATGTCGGGAACCCTATTTGCATTCACTAGCATTTCATGAATGCTCATTAAAGACCACTCACCAGAATCAGGTTCCCCCTCCAAATTAAGTTCCCTGCCAGCAGTTAACTAGAATGTTCCGTTTTATGACAGTAGATAAGTGGCACACACCTGGCAAGCTTCACTTCATCTATGACTTGGAGGTCAGTAGATGCTGCTTTTGTCTTCCTTTTATGTCATTGCTGCTGCATTTCGGATGTCTGTCACACAAGCTGCACCAAAGCTGGGCACGGGAGGCATGACCAGCAAGGAGGGGTGAGAGGGAAGCAGGAATAAGTGTTGGGGGTGTTGTGGGGGGGTGGGTCCAGTGAGGAGGGGTAAGAGGGAGGCAGGACTAGGGAGGGGATGGTCCAGAGGACAAGGGTGAGACACAGGCTTGACTAGGGAGGTAAGGGGAAGGACTAGAGGAGAAGGGTAAAAGACTGCCCCAGGGCATGTTTAACAGACTGTTTGGGGAATAAGGCCACACTGTTATGCCATGTTAGAGGACTCTGCATGGCATGCATGTCTTGGTCCCTGTCTGGGACAGGGGGAAAGCCTCTCTGGACAGTGATGGTCACGTACAGAATTGTGTGTAGGATGCAGTCTGTCGTCTACAGCCTTTGGCCCTGGGGATTTGATGCATGGCACTGGGATGCAGAGGGCACAGTCACATTCAGGAGAGGCATTTGGATCTGGTACAGTGGTAATTCCAATGTCATGGGGTGGGGGGGGGGGGTGGTGGGGTATTGGATGGTCTCATGGTTAGGGGCCTCTAAAAGTAAGGGTGCAGGTGGCTGCAAGAAAATAATTAATATGGCGCCCCTTCACTTGGCCCAGAAAGAGTAGCCTTGAACTCCTCCCATACACTTTGTGACTTCTCCCGAATGGTTTCTTCATACTTGTTTTTTCAACTGCGTCATTATTCAGTCAAGACGAGGATGGTTCTTCTGATGTTTGTGAGTGCAACCAACACCTTCCAAACTCCCCCGTCACCCACCAATTTTCTCCCATCCTCCTCCACAGTCACCGGGAGGGGTCAGATTAATGAGGGGCATGGGGACATCATTACTGAAGGGAACAGGGGGAGAACAGGAATATCTACATAAATGATAATGGGGTCAACAGTCGCTGGGAGAAGGCTGGTTGGTCACAGGAGGCGGTGACTGTGGAGGAGGATGGGAGAAACCTGGTGGGTGTGTTCTCTATATAGAGTGTCTAGACTCATGGGGAAGCTGACAATTGCCTGATGGTGGGTTCTCACACATGGCTGTATTCACCCTGATCAAGACTCTCTTTGTGCGCAGTCATATCTAAGGGGGAATCAGACTCCTGTGGTCATTCAGGATGTGTTTCACCTGCAAGCGGTGGCATGGGGGATGCCATGTCTAGACAGAGGCCAGGCCAAGCACTTTGCACTGGTCTCCTGGCTTGGAGATGGAGGGAAACCAGTGAAGGGAAGGTTAAAAGAAGTTGTGAAATGTATTTGTTAACAGATACAAAGAGCTGTGGAGAATGCAGGCTGCAGACAACACTGGCTTGGTTATTTCTCTTATATGAATGAGGAGGGTGCCCTGTCACTGATTGGCACGGATCCAGGATGCTGCGGCATGAGCTGCAAGAGGGAGCAGGGTCCGAAGAAGTCCAAGATATGCCTGAGGAGGGGCAAATTCAACAAAGGCCAGTGGCCCAACCATGGGTATATCAGATATGCTGCTCACATATGGAGATGAGCAAAAAACGATGCTGCAGGTGCCTTCGATTGTCCATGGATGGGGTATCTCACGTTTGTCACCTTCTTGAAGAACAGATGCCACAAAGATTTGGAGGGCAGCCCATGCCGGTGGCTTTGAAGGTAATTGCCACACTTAACTGTTTTGCCAGCAATCCTTCCAGGGCTCCACGGGGGACTTTTGTGGCGTTTTGCAATCAGTGAAACACAAATACATAGGGAGGTGACAATGCCCTTTTCACTAGAGCTCACCAGTATGTCCAGTTCTGAAAGCAGAATGCTGAAAGCCAACCTGCCAGAGCTGTGGGATTCACAGCAACATCTGGTTTCCAGGAAGTCCAGGGCACCATCAACTACATACATGTGGCCTTGAGAGCTCCCTGGCAGCAGCCTGTGAGATTCATCAGTTAAAAAGAATTTCACTCTCTGAACATCCAGCTAATTGGTGATCTCAGAAGGCAAATCCTACGTGTTTGTGCTCAGTACCCAGGGACCTCTCATTACTTCGCACTCGCAGGTGCCACAGATCTTTGCGGGACCTCAAAGCTTAAGGAACAAGGGATAACCCTAGAAGATGTGGCTGATGATGCCTGTTCACCACCCATATAGTGCTGCTGGATAGGTAAAATGCTGCACATTCCACCACTTGGTCCTTGACGGAGCAGACGTCAGGCCATCTGAAGATGTGTTCCTGATGTTTGGACTTCTCAGGCAGAGCTCTCTAATACTCACCACAGTGAGTGTCCAGGATCATTGTTATCTGCTGTGACCTGCACAATCTTGTGCCGCAAAGGGAGGATGTGTTGGCTGAGGGAGAAATGGAGGAGCGAGAAGTCTCCTCTTATGAGGAGGACATTGAAGGTGATGGATCTGAAGAGGGTGGGGATGTAGATGAGCCATATGAAAAAGCCATCACATGGATATGATGCGGCAGATGTGCCAGTGACAATCTGATAACTACAAGATTCCAGGAGGAGAAGGTGCAGACACATTCTCACTGTCATTAGTTTCTCTCACCTTTGATAGGATGGCCCCAGCACCTTTTTTGTCAGAGAGAAATTCTCTCGAAAGTTCAATGCTTTCACAATGATTGTGAAATATCAGTATTTACCATCTGCCCTGATGGGTTCACCTCTGGAAAGGCTTAAACCACAGCTAACTGCCAAATAACCTTGGCAACATCTGGCCACTGTAAAACCTGAACAACACTCCCTTCTCCCATGACCTTAGGCAATTTTACCTAGTGTAGTACTTTCACCAATGGCCTCACCCAGTCAGTGTGCATGGCAACATGGCTGAACTCCAAATTACCCTGGGATGCACTCCTGTCACCCTGACACCTGCTCAATAAGGCGGCCCAACCATGCACTCTTTCAGGCATAACCAGATGAATGGCTCAACGGGAGGCAGTAGCATGTAACCACCACATGTCAGGTCTCCTCAATGCAGAATGATGAGGTGTCATCTTGCTAATGCCAGCCAAAGGCCATTTGGGCATCAGAAAAGAATAACCATTAACATCTTGATCATATGATTAAGTTTCAAGGTTTGTTTGCATTGTCCTCACTGAGAGTCCCTCACCAGTTTGCTGAGGTGCAACCACTCGGGACCCTGTAATCACTCGAAAGCTGACAAGTCTCTGTCCTAGATGACCTTTGCATTCAGGCAATACCTTGAGCAGTCATTTTGGATACACCTGTCAATTAGGAGAGATTGTCGCCAGCATAGATCCTGCAGAGGCCTTAGAGAGTTGGATTTGCATCACATTGAGAGCATCACAGTCCTCGAGATGGTAAAGCACACAATCCATCTCTGTCTCTCTGTTCCAAGTCACTGAGTGCCCTGTCATGTAACGGTTTCCTATTCAAGTAAAGAACTGTGTCTTTACCAAAGGGCTACTGCACCCTTGCTAAGGAGGCGTGCAGGTCCAAAATAAAAGTCAAACCGCCAATTAACATTTCAAGTCCGTATGACTCTTCTTCTCTGCTGAAACGTTAAATCTGTTTCTCTTTCCGCTGATGCTGCCAGACCAACTGAGTTTTTCCAGCATTTTCTCTTTTTATTTCAGATTTCCAGCATCTGTAATATTTTGCTTTTTCCAAATAAAAATCATGTGACCTCAGAAAACGGCTCCAGCAAGAACACACAGCTCTTAAATCATACAGTCTAAACCCTCTTGCTGTCAAGGCTAAGGTGTCCAGTGTATCCTTACTTGCCTAGTTCAGCGTCATGCTTGCTAAGAATGAAAAATGGCCAATGTTGGATCCTGGCCACTAGTTTAGTTGGGCTAATGGATCCAGGTTGCAAGCTTGTTTTGGGATGACCGAGTTGGTTCCATAGACAGAGCAGATCAGCAGACAGCTCGAATGTAGAACACATTCTATTTATTTACAAAGGAACTCAGCAGCTACACGTGTGCTTACAACTGAAACCCTGTCTCTACATTACAGACTCTAATTCTTGACTACTGACTACTAAGGCAGCCCGCGGCACTCTGCTATTGGATACTAAGATAATGTGATCTTCCATTATAATATTCTTCTTAAAGGTATATTACACATCAGATTACCACATCCCTCCCCCTTTACCCAGAAATATATTTTACAGTTACAATTACAATCTTTCTTGAAATATCAAATTATTTACACTGAGTAAGTAATTTACAAATTCAGTCTTTCTGGGAGTTTCCTTATGCATGTAGAAGGTCTCCAGTCTACATCTTCAGATGCTTTGTCAGGAACCTCCTTTTCTGGTGTTGTCCAAACATCAGGTTCTTCGGTGGGCACCTGCAAATCTGTTTCCTCAACTCTTGCAGGTACAGTCGATCCTTCAAACACATCTGTACTCAGTTGAATTCTTTCAACTGGAGATATTGACACAGTTGTGAACACTGGTGGAACCATTTCCTGATACTTCATTTTGCTCCTCCTTATATAATCTATATGTCTCTGTATGACTCGGTCTTCTACTTTCACTTGGTAAGAAAGAGGCCCATGACTGCATTTATTTGACCTGATAACTGCTTGAGTCCTTCTCCAAAATTTTTCACATACATCATCTCTCCTACGGTAAACTTTCTGTCACAACTATGCCAGTCATGCCCAGTTTTCTGACTTTCCACCTCCCGCCTAAATTTGGTGTTAATTAACTCAATCTTGTTCTGAGACTGTGATTCATCAACAATTCTGCAGGTGTGACACCTGTCATCATGTGAGGGGTGGTCCTATAAAGAAAAAGGAAAATGTGCTAGCTTGGTCGCTATGGAGTCTCCAGTTAATTTCTTCATGCCAGTTTTGAATATTTGAACCACTCTCTTGGCCAGTCCATTCGAAGAAGGGCAGGACGGTGAAGTTTCTACATAGTGATACTATTGAGGCTGATGAAGAATTGAAACTCAACACACGTAAATACCATTCCATTATCTGATAACGACCATTTCTGGTAGCCCGATGATGACGAAACTTTGATGTAGCTTATCAATTGTAACAGAAGATATTGGTGACTTTTCCTCATATATGTCCATCCATTTTGAATGAGCATCAGCAATAAGGAGACACATTGTTCCCGTAAAAGGTCCCACAAAGTCAATATGTAATCGCACCCATGGCCTTCCGGGCCTCTCCCATGGGTATAACGGAGGTGCTGGAGGTAACTTTTGCACTTGCTGACACTGCATAAGACTTTTCACTAAGCTCTCTGTTTCTCCATCCATTCCAGGCCACAGTTGATAGTTGCGTGCTATGGCTTTCATTCGGGAAACACCTAGATGTGCACTATGTAAACAATGTTTACATAGTTAACAATGGCTTTCATCCTTTTGGAGAAACAATCACTCTAGCTCCCCACAATAAGATACCATCATGGCTGGTTATTTCATAACTTCTGTGAAAATATAGTTTCATTTTGTCAGATTCCTGTTCTTGTGACCAACCGTGAAGAACTTGTTCTCATACTTTTGATAAGACTGGGTCTTGACTTGTCCAATCTCTAATCTGTTTTGCACATACTGGTGATGAATCTAAGAAGTTCAATAATAAAACGAGTTCTTGAGGGACTGGAACATTCGCATCGCTTTCTTTCAAAGGCAAACGACTAAGTGCATCAGGGTTTGCAATCTGATTTCCAGGCCTGTGGATGAAAGTATACTCAAACGCTGCCAGGATCAATGCCCATCTCTGTATTCTTGCTGAGGCTATGGATGGTATAGCCTTGTCCTCATTGAACAATCCTAGCAAAGACTTGTGGTCTGAAGATGTAAAATTTGTAAAATGACGATCGTGTACATACTGGTAGAATTTCTTGAAATCAAATATGGTTGACAAGCCTTCTTTTTCTTTCTGTGAGCATCCCTTTTCCGCTGTGTTGAGAGTTCTTGATACATATCCAATTGGTCGTTCTGAGCTATCATCCATTCGATGGGAGAGCACTGCTTCCATTCCATTAGGAGATGCTTCACATGTCAAAATATTTGGTCAAAATGTACTAATAGAGTGGATGAATGCTACAGCTGTTTCACTTTTGTGAAAGCTTCTTTCTGCGGTATTTGCCAAGACCAACATTGGTTTCTCTTGAGTAGGTAATACTCAAGAATACCAGTTCTGTTGACAAATTAAGCAAAAAGTGCCCAAAGTAGTTGATCATCCCCAAGAATGATTTGAGCTTGTAGGTGTTCTTTGGTGCTGGTGCCTCTCTACTGACTCTCACTTTTTCTTCAAGTAGGTGGAGGCCCTGTGCATCTACCCTGTGACCTAAATAGACTACCTCTTTCACTTTGAATGTGCACTTTTCTTTTTTTTAAATGCACCCCCACCTGTGAAAAACACTTCAAAATTTCTTCCAAGTTTACCAAATGCTCCTTTTTAGTGAGTCCTATCATCAGGACATCATCTAAATGAACTACAACGTGAGGCAATCCCTGCGGTAAATTTTCCATTGTTCTCTGGAATATGGCGCATGGAGAGGGTACACAGAAAGGCAAATGGGTATATTGCTACAACCCTTTGTGTGTAATAATTGTGATGAATTTCTGGGAGGCCTTCTCTGACCACAATTGTTGATAAGGATGGCTCATATCAAGCTTCGTGTAGGCAGTCCCACCTGCCAACTGAGTATACAAGTCTTCAATTTTTGGTATAGGGTGTCTGTCCAACTTAGCCACTTTATTGATTATCAATTTGTAGTCTCCACAAATTCGAACCCTTTGATCAGGTTTAAGTACTATTAGTGCTGGCCATTCTGAGAACTGCACAGGTTGTATAACTCCCAGTTTCTTTAATCTGTCCAATTCAGCGCCTGCCTTTTCCTGCAATACATAAGTTACTGGTCTTGACTTCATAAACCGTAAGTGTCTGGACCCACATGAATTTTTTTGAACTTCTTCCCAAGTTCATCTTGGAAAACTGAGGTGTATTGTTGTAATAGCTCAGGTAGCCCACTGGTTCTCAGTTAGAATTTAATTTCTTTCAACCAGTTTCATCCAAGGAAGCTTGGCCCCTCACCTGCTACCACCATCAAGGGTAATTTCACTGATTGACTTCTGTACTGTACAGTAGCCATGCTCATGCTTTTGATTTTGATGTCTTCTCCTCTGTAAGTTTTGAATTTGTATCTGTTTCTTCCAAATTTAATTTACATTCTCCATAATTCAGCTATTTGAAGGTATGTTCGCCTATCCCCGTAGCGGGAGCTCCTGTGCCCACCTCCATTCTGATAGGTCTATCATTCACCCTCACTGTTACATAGACTGGTTCTGTTCTTCCTACCTTTAAGTTATACAATAAATAAATATCTGAATCTGTTACCTCAGGCTCTGCTATGTTATGATTCTCTTGAGGATTTTTCTTTTGATTAAAAATCTGCCTGTTTCTATCTTTGCAATGTCTCATGAGGTGTCCATTTCGGTGACAGTAAAAACATTTGATTTTTTTAAACTTTGATTCATTACAGGGTTGTCTGCTTCCACCTCTGTTACCATTATTCCATGTTTTCGTTGCAAGGTCAGCCCTTTTTATTGGTCTGCAAGCGGTGGGTTCTTCCTGCTTCTCATCAGAGCTGTATATTTTCACGCTCTTTTTGGCTGAGGCTCCCTGCCCAATGTGGAGGACAGAGACATTTTGTGCTCCCTGTATGGCTGTCAAGTCCCTCACTGCGCTTTCCATAACCAGAGCAATTTCAAGCACCTTCTGAAAATCCAAATTTGTTTCAGGCAGTAATCTCTTCTGAATCATATTTTCATTTATACCACACACCAAATGATCTCTAAGTATATCATTTATAGATGTACCAAAATCGCAATATTCTGTTAACTGTTTTAGACTTGCCACATAACAAGCAATAGTCTTTCCTGGGGCTCTATTTCTTGAATTAAATTTGAACCGTTGCATCGTTACCAAGGGCTTGAGCTGGTAATGACTCTTCACAAGGTTTACTAAGTCATCAAATCTTTTCGAATCTAGGGTACTGGGTGCCGTCAAACTGCGAATCAATCCATAGATCTTACTCCCACATATGGATAAGAGGATCCATTGCCTCTTCTCCTACCCCCCCCCACCTCACCCCCGCAATGTCATTGGATTGGAAAAAGAACGTGAGGCATTCAACATAATGAGACCAATCATCCTTGGTTGGGTCAAAAGGATCAACTCTTCCAAACTGCGGCATGCTTCGAGGGTACTGCTTCAACGATTAGTGCAGGAATTCTACTTACAATTACTGTGCGAGGTACAGCCCGGATTTGGTTCACTGGATTTACTTCCATGCTTTCTCTTGCTTTGTTTCTTGCCCTTCCTTGCTTTTCCTTATAGCCAGTTTGTTGGATCCTGGTCACTAGTTTAGTTGGATTAATGAATTTGGGTTGCACGCTTGTTTCAGGATGACCGATTTTGTCTTAGACAGAATAGATCAGCAGACAGTTCTTATGTGGAACACATTGTCTTTACTTACAAACAAACTCAGCAACTACACTTGGGTGCTTACAACTGAAACCCTGTCTCTACATTACAGGCTCTTACTTTAGATTACTGACTACTGACTACTAAGTCAGCCCACTCTGACTATAGCTACTCTGCTATTGGATACTAAGATCATGTGATCTTCCATTATAACATTCTTCTTAAAGATATATTACACATCAGATTACCACAACCAAGGAAGGACATTCAGCATTAAACATGGACACTACACCTTTTTCTAGACATGTATGGAAGCTACGGGCCTTGGATGCTATTATTACAGTGCCTAAAAACAGTTTCTCACACATGAAAAGTAATTCTAAATGACACTTGGGACGGATGAATCTGATTTGAGTCGCCACTGCTACTCGTGCCATCCACAAACAACTGACATCAGTGCAACAGCAGCAGGAAAATCAATAACCTGGATGAGCACTTCTCCTGAGGCCAAAGCTTGGTTACCTGTGATAATCGGCTGACAGGAGTATTGGCCAGGCAGCACCCTGACAAGTGATACACATGTGCAGTGCAATGAAGTTGCTGATGTGGAATTATAGACTTTACATTGTAGTGAAAATGTGGGAGAACTCAAGCAGCTGAAGCTCCTGATGGGACTACATTGAGGGACAACATTCTGGACACTTAAATGACTGTGAAGCTTTGAAGAAAATTAAATAAAAATGGAAGCCATGAGACGTGGAGATGGAAAGATTCAATATCTATTAACAAAATGACAAATATACAATACGTGAATGGCTGTGTCACCAGTGTGCAATCAATACTTCTTAATTTTTCTAACCCTTCCGCTATGTCTAGGTGCAGCCCCAACATCTACAGCTGAGGTGGAGGCAGCCTGCTGACTGCTATGCCCTGTTGACTTTGGTGGGCATCCTCTAGTGACCTGAGGCCTTGAGGGCCCCAGCCTGCCAAGGGTCTCCTGCTCAGGTGTCGGTGCACCCTCCTTGGCCTGATCTGCTGGAGTTGATGGGGATCGTTGGCAGAGAGGCTCTGGAGCAGCAGAGCACCCTTGGAGTGTCCTGCGTGGATGCCCTCAGGGTATCTAGCTAGTGGTCCTCCTCCCTTGGATGCCCTATGGCCCCTCCCTGCCTCCTTGAGGAGAAGGGACACCTGGATGGAGGTTAAGGTGCCAAATCCCCCTTTCACCAAGCCGTTGCTGAAAGGCACCCATGGCTGCAGCGATGGAGTGCAGGTCTGAGTGCAAATCCAGCAAAAACTGCTGGACCTGGCTCTCCAAGGCAGCCGCCACCCTTCCCATGAAGACATCGATGTACTCACATGCCGGAGCCATGACTGAAAACAAAATGTGAACGGACACCTCCACCATTCGGTCTGGTCTGGTGAAAGCCTCTAATAACTCTGCCTGATATTCCCATGCCCATCTCTGCATCTCCAAAATGCCTGTTAGGGCACAGTCCAGAGGCTCATCATTTGACTCAGACTCAGCGGGAGTCTCATCTCCAGCCGTCCTCTGAATGTCAGAGATCTTGCTGTCACTGCCTCCGCTGGCTATGGAGCGGTGTTTGTAATGTGCTCACCAAATTGTGAACCTGAACCTGCTCTAGAACTAGGTCCCATCAAGGTACATGTATCTGCACTGGTGGAGGGTGCAGGTGAATGCGGTGACGGAGGATACTGCGGCTTCCTCCTTGAAGGTGGCCTAGGAGCTGGGGCTGGGCGTGTGGAGGATGATATCTTCCCCCTTTTCTTTCTGGCACCTGGAATAAAGAAAAGAGAGAACGAATCATTGACTAAGCTGGATCATACATCAAAGATCACTCACAGTCAATGCTCACATATTGTAGATGGAGATTGGATGCCCCCTTACTGGGTAGTTGGGGTAAGGCCAATCTCACCTTCCATGCAGGTACAGTTTGTCTCCTCTCCTGCCAACTCTGCAGCCTGTTCCTCGAAGCTACTGAGGGACTGCGGGCCGCCACCTCCCATCTTTGCCCCTTCTCTTTTGTTATGAGATATCTTGTCCTGCAGAAAGACAGAAGGATTGATTGTGAGGCCAGTGGGACAATGAGCAGCTCAGAAGCACGCATACCTATTGTAGCTGCTGATGCCTCCCCACTAAGTGGTTAGCTCCTGGGCAAGCAGTTTCTTAATATTAGATGGACAGCTTAAAGTTGCTGGCACACATTCAATGTTTCTAACGTTCCTTCGGATAATTTCTCCATGCCTGTTTTAAAAGTTTGTACTGCTCTTTCTGCTAACCCATTGGATGAGGGATGATACAGTGCTGTTTTGACATGTTTGATCCTATCTAGGTTCACAAATCTCTGGAATTCTGTACTAGTGAAAGCAGTACCATTATCTAAAACAATGACTTCTGGTGGGCCATGTACACTAAAACATTGGTGCAGCTTTTCAACAGTTGCTCACAATGTTGGTGATCTAATTTCATACACATCCATCCACTTTGAATGGGCATCAATGATCACTAAAAGCAAGGTACTTAAAAATGGACCCATGTAGCCTATATGTAGTCTAACCCAGGGTCGACCAGGTCACTCCCACAGATGCAGTGGAGCTGAAACAGGCAACTTTTGTTGTTGCTGACACTGGAGATGGTGTTTAATCATTATTTTCTATATCACTGTCTATACCTGGCCACTAGACATAGCTTCGCGCAAACATCATCTTTGAAATGCCTGGATGAGCACTGTGAAGCTCTATCAAGAGTGGTTCTCTTCCTTGTGAAGGGACGACGACTCTTGCTTCCCCACAACAAGATTCCATCTTAATAACTTAATTCAGATTTACGGGCATAGAATGGTTTTAACTCTTCAGAGCTTTGTGCATTTGACATCTTTGCAATACCTGTTCTCAGACTCATGATAAAATTGGATCCCGGTTTGTCCAATTCTTTATCTGCTTCACATGGACTAGCAAGGAGACCAGGAAATTCAACACAAGTACAACCTCTTGGGGCAGTGGAGCATGTATAATGCCATCTGGCAAAGAAAGATGACTGAGTGAGCCTGCATTTGTTATATGGACACCCGTACAGTGCATAAAGGTGTACTCATATACCAACAGAATGAAAGCCAATCATTGAATCCTGGCAGAAGCTATTGGTGGAATTGCTTTATCTTTACTAAATAAACCCAACAGTGGCTTGTGATCTGACACTATGGTGAAATGTCGACCATGCAAATATTGATGGAACTTCTTTACTCCAGATATTACAGATAAGCCTTTTTCAAGTTAGGAATAATCCCCCTCAGCTGCAGGGAGGTTTCTGGAGACATCGCCTATTGGCCTTTCAGAACCATCTTCCATCCTGTATGACAACACTGCTCCCACCCTGTAGGGAGGTGCAACACAAGTTAGTATTAATTCCTTTGATGCGTCATAGTTACCAGCAGACAGGATGAGTGTAAAAGCTTCGCTTCCTCTTGCTGTGCCTTCCAAGACCATCTGTGGTTCTTCTTCAGTAATAACTGTAAAAGGGCTAACACTGTAGACAAACTAGGCAAGAAGCAACTGTAATAATTTATTATGGCCAAAAAAGACTTGAGTTCAGTGACACTGGTAGGATTTGTTTGCCCCGACTGTCTCCCCTACTGATGCACCCCACTGGGCATCCCCTCAAAGACCCAAATAAGTGACTTCAGTCGCTTGGAAAGTGAACTTCTCTTTTTTCAATCATATAGCAGCCCCCAAAAGTCTCCCTAAAACCTCTTCGAGGTTGGCCAAATGTTCTGCTTCTGTTGATCAGGATGTCATCCAGGTACACTACTACTCAGGGAAGTCCTTGCAATAGGCTTTCCATGGTCCTTTGGAAGATTGCACAGGCAGATGATACACCAAAGGGTAGATGTGTATGTTGGTACAGGCCCTTGTGTATGTTCATGGTTACATTCCCTCTAGATGTGCTGTCCAGCCCTAGTTGCTGGTGTGCATGGCTCATGTCCAGCTTGGAGTAGGACCTTCCTCCTGTGAGCTTATTGTAAAGATCTTCAATCCTTGGGATTGGATATTTATCTAGTTTAGCAGCCTTGTTCACAGTTAACTTGTAGCCTTTGCAAATGACAATAGTTTGATCTGGTTTCATCACAGGGACTATAGGCGCTGCCCATTCTGAAAATTAGACTGGCTGCATGATGCCTAGTTTCTCTACAGGGCACAATTCTACATCCACCTTCTCCTTCAGGGCACAAGGCACAGGTCTGACCTTAAAGAATTGGGTGTTGCCTCCGAATCTACATTTATTTTAGTTTGTAGGAATTTTATCTTTCCCAACTCATCTCGGAATACTCTGCCATACTTTTTTAATAGCTCAGGAATTCCTCCTGATCTGACTTGAAAAATTTCTTTGAGCCAATCACGGCCCAGAAGGCTAGGTCCTTCATCTGTTACAGTGATCACTGGAAGCTGGGCTGTCTGTTGCCTGTAGGGCACAGGTACTGTGGCGATGCCCTTTACCTGTATTGAATCTCCAGTGTACGTCTTCAGTGGAGTAGTGTTTGCTCCACATTCAGAGGCTGGGTACCTTCCTTTAGGTACTTAAATGTATGTTCTCCCACCACTGTGGTCAATGCTCCCAAGTCTACCCCCATGACTAGAAGCTTCTCATTTACCTGAAGGGTAACGGTGATTTGTTCTTTATATATTGTATATACAATGACATATAATGACATTGTATAGGGAATAGATATAAGTATCAGCAGCTTCTAGTTCAGTTATATTGTGCACTTCAATTATCTTAGTCTGCTGTGATTGGCTGTCTTGATTTTGCCCTGCATTGCTTTATAACATGACCTTTTTTGTGACAGTAGTGGCATTCTGTCTCTTTAAATCTGCAGGTTTCGGTACATGGTTGCAGTAACAGATTAATTTCTGAATTGCTGATGAGATGCCTCCAGTATTTTTTTTTAGCTTTTCGAGCGGTAGGGACATTGTCCCACTTTGCAGTTGTCTCCCTGGTTTTTGTGCCACACCCAGCAATAGTTTCCCTCCCCAACTGAAGAAGGGCACCATGTTGCCCACTCTGCAAAGCCTGCGAGTCCTTTCCAGCATTCTCCATCGCTAGTGCTATTTCCCTGGTGCACTTCAGATTAATATTTACTTCTGCAAGTAAACGGCGCTGAATGGCGCCATCATGAAGGCCGCAAACCAAACGATCTCGCAACAGGTCATTAAGAATATCTCCGAAGTCGCAGTGCTTAATTAACTGTTTTAACTTTGTGATGTACATTGTAATGGGCTCACCCGGGGCCCTTGCTCTAGAGCTAACCTTGAATTGTTGCATGATCACTGATGGCTTAGATTGAAAATGTGCCTTCACGAGGTCTACTAGCTTGTTAAATAATCTGGAATTTGGCGCATTCGGAGCGGTCAGACTACAGATTAGGTTATACATCTTGCTCTCACAGACACTTAGAAGAATTGTTTTCTGTTTCTCCTCTGCCTTTATTTCGTTCGCCACAAAGTAGAAACCTAGGCACTCTATGTACTGACTCCAGTCCTCGGTGGATGAGTCGTACAATTTGATTCTGCCGAAGAGTGGCATAACTGGTGAGTATACTTCTTTTTTCCCTTAAAAATCAAAATACTCACGTTCATGAGGCAAGGTGTAGTGTTGGAGCTCTTCATTCTCATCGCCAATTGTAATAAACTTGGTGTATCTGACAGGTTTCTTGTTGGAAACAGTAAATTTTATTTACAGAGCTCCTGAAGAAGCTACAAACCTGTACCAAGACCAAGACTAGAAAGCTCCACCCCTAAGATTACCCGCGCTTAGGGCCGATGTGCCTGTACAGTCACATGATCCCCAAAACAGTATGAAAGGTTTTACTTACAATTACTACAACTGCCTGATAGCCTTATGAGTGTGAGTTTTCAATAAGTACATGGTTCACTTACCCTGGCGGAGCACTGCAGATCATTCATTCCCTTCCTACACCCAGACTGGTCCTTCTGTGGGCCCCATGGGCACTTGCCACCCCTATGACCTCCTCCCAGGCCACTGTGGTCAGGTGGAAGGGCCTCCAGCTCCCACCCCGAGGAAACAGCACCTCCCACCTTTCCTGGATGGTCAGGAGGAGAGTTTCCGGGGACCTGTCACTGAACTGTGGGGCTGAAGGTTGCTTTATCCTATTATACATTTCTGTCCTGTACTCCTGGGCCTGCAGTGAGTGAATGACTGTCTGGATGCTGTTTAAATATGGTGCCAGGACCTTCGACCCCATGAGGTAATGCCGGGCTGGTGACTTCCTGCCTGCCCTGCCGTGAGAATTGCTGGGCTCCTTGTGGAGCATAATTAATGAGCTGAAAAGTGGAAGATCATGCATGTTCAACTGGCCCACCACCCAGCGGGAATCATACTGAATTTCCCGCCTAGCACCAGACTCAATCTCCAGGACATAAGATTCTGCCCATTAACCTCAGTTTGCACCTTCCTTTCTCTGGGTGTTTGGCCTCTTAATTAAGAAGAGGCGTTGACAATGGGTTCTGATTTCCACAGCAGGACAATCAGGATATCTTCTTCCTTATGAGCCTCAGACCCACATCACACATAAAGTACAGGAACTTTGAGTGGGATGGTGGGGTGGGGCTGAGGAGTGGTTGGTTGGGAGGGGAAAGCGAGCAGTGGCCATTGGGATTGCTGAAGGGAGTGATAGCTGTAGGTTGCGCCTGTTGTGATTCCTTTACGGACTAAGGCCTGATGTAGGTCTGGTATTTCTAAGTGCTTGACAGCAAACCAACCTTGCTGGACACTTCAATTAGGTTAAACTCTTTGCATATGCAAATAAAATGCCTAATGCCTGTTTCATGTCAGGACACTGAATAGCAATTGTTTAGGGCTTTAGTGGGCAGCAGGTTTCTGGGTTTTAATGAACGTGTGCTTCCTGCCAGCCGATCAAACAGAAGGCCCAGGAACCTCTTTAGCACTTTTCAACAGGCACTGCACAATTAAATCTCTAGACCTTGGTATGAGAGAAGGTATAATGCTACAGGAATGAATTACTCTTTTACAGCAGAGAGTTAGGAGCAGAACGGAGAAATTATTAATTGCCTTGAGTACAAAGTCAATGATCTTGAAACCAGTTGGGGACTAAGATTGCTTGAAATAATCAGGGCATTTGAAGTACTGGTTATCTGGCATGGTCATTGCGTGTTAGAAAAATACAAGGGTGATTTCCACATGGATGATAGAGCAATGAGGAGATTGCCCACTCAGTATATGCCGAGCCCAATGATTTCAATCATTTGACCAGTCTAATGCCCAAGAAGTGAAGATGAAAATTATCCTATAGAGTTCGGCACTTTTATCCTTCCTTTCTCTCCATTCTGTCTAGGGGCAGATGGTGGCATAGTGGTAATGTCAATGGGTTAGTAATCCAGAGGCCCAGGCTAATGCTTTGGGGCCAAGGCATCTGACGGAATTTAAATTCAATTAATAATCTGGTGATCATGTTGATTGTTGTAGAATCCCATGTGGTTCACCCCTGAAGCCAGGGTCAAGGATATCACTGAGTGGCTGCAGGACATTCTGAAGGGGGAGGGTGAACTGCGAGAGGTGGTGGTCTATATCGGTACCAATGACATAGGTAAAAAGAGGGATGAGGTCCTGAGAGCAGAATATAGGGAGCTAGGAAATAAATTAAAAAGCAGGACCTCAAAGGTAGTAATCTCAGGATTACTCCTAGTGCCACGTACTAGTGAGATCAGAAATAGGAGAATGTGTGGCTGGAGAGATGGTGTAAGAGGGGGGATTTAGATTCCTGAGGCATTGGGACTGATTCTGGGGAAGATGGGACCTGTACAAGCTGAACCAGTTGCACCCAGTGGGACTGGGAGCAATATCCTCCCAGGGGTATTTGCAAGTACCGTGGGGGAGGGTTTAAACTAGATGGCAGGGGGATGGGAATCTGAGCAGGGAGACACAAGAGAGGGAAACAAAGATAGGAATGAAAGACAGAAAAGTAGAAAGCAAAAGTGGAAGGCAGAGGAAACAAAGGCTAGCAGCAAATAGGGCCATAGTACAATAAAAATGTGTAAAAATGTTAAAAAGACAAATCTAAAGGCATTGTATCTGAATGCACGATGCATGCGCAATAAGTAGACAAATTAACAGCGTAAACAGATGTCAACGGGTACGATATGATTGCGATTATGGAGACATGACTGCAGGGTGACCAAGGCTTGGAACTGAACATCCAAGAGTACTCTAAGATAAAAGCAAAATACTGCGGATGCTGGATATCTAGAACAAAAACAAAAATACCTGGAAAAACTCAACAGGACTGATAGCATCTGCGGAGAGGGACACAGTTGATGTTCTGATGAAGAGTCATATGGGCTCGAAACGTTAACTGTGCTCCTCTCCACAGATGCTGTCAGACTTGCTGAGTTTTTCCAGGTATTTTTGTTTTTATCCAAGAGTACTTGATATTTAGGACAGACAGGCAAAAGGGAAAAGGAGATGGCGTGGCATTGTTAGTTTAGGATGAAATCAGTGCAATAGTGAGAGAGGATATTGGTTCAGAAAATCTAGATGTAGAATCAGTCTGGGTGGAGCTGAGATACAACAAGGAGCAGAAAACATTCGTGGGAGTTGTATATAGGCTTCCAAACAATAATGGTAAGGTAGGGGACAGCATTAAACAGGAAATTAGAGATGCATGTAACAAGGGTGCTACAGTAATCATGAGTGACTTAAATCTACATATAGACTCGGCAAACCAAATTAGCAATAATACTGTAGTAGATGAATTCCTGGAGTGTGTACGAGATGGTTTTTTAGATCAGTATGTCGAGGAAGCGACTAGATTTGGTACTGTGCAATGAGAAGGGGTTAATTAATAATCCTGTTATGTGGTGTCCTTTAGGGAACAAGTGACCATAACATCATAGAATTCTTCATTTGGATGGAAAGTGAAGTAGTCCAATCCGAAACTAGGATCTTAAATCTAAACAAAGGAAACTACAAAGCTATGAGGTATGAGTTGGCTAAGATATATTGGGGAACTTCATTAAAAGACATGATAGTGGATAGACAATGACTAATATTTAAGGAACAAATGTATGCATTGCAACAGTTATACATTCCTTTCTGGTGCAAAAGCACTACAGGAAAAGCAGTCCAACCATGGTTAACAAAATAAATTAAGGATAGTGTTAGATCCAAAGAGGAGTCATATAAAGTTGCTAGAAAAAGTAGCAAGACTGAGGATTAGGAGTAGTTTTAAATTCAGCAAAGGAGGACCAAGAGATTGATTAAGAGGGAAGAGTGGAGTATGAGAGTAAACTTGCAAGGAACATAAAAGGGGACTGTAAAAGCTTCTATAAGTATGTAAAAAGAAAATGATTCATGAAAACAAATGTAGGTCCCTTACAGTCTGAAACAGCAGAATTTATAATAGAGAACAAGGAAATGGCAGAGCTATTAAACAGCTACTTTAGCTCTATCTTCACGGAGGAAGACACAAATAACTTCCAGAAATGCTAGGGAACCAAGGGTCTACTGAGAAGGAGGAATTGAAGGAAATTAGTATTACTAAAAATATAATGCTGGAGGAATTAATGGGACTGAAAGCTGGTAAATCCCCAGGGCCGATAATCTACATCCTAGGGTACTTAAGGAGGTAGCCATGGAAATAGTGGATGTGTTGGTTGTCATCTTCCAAAATTCTATAGATTCTGGAACAATCCCAGCAGATTGGAGGGTGGCAAATGTAACCCCACTTTTTAAAAAGGGAGAGAGGGAGAAAACAGTGAATTACAGGCTAGTTAGCCTAACATCAGTGGTAGGGAAAATGCTAAAGGACGTGATAACAGGACACTTAGAAATATCAACGGAAATAGACAAAGTAAACATGGATTTATGAAGGGAAATCATGTTTGAAAAACCTACTGGAGTTTTTTGAGGACGTAGCTAGCAGAATAAATCAGAGAGAACCAGTGGACATGGTGTATTTGGACTTTCAAAAGGCTTTTGATAAAGTTCCACATAAGAGATTAGTGTGTGTAAATTAAAGCACATGGGATTGGGGATAATATCTTGGCATGGATGGAGAATTGGTTAGCAGACAGGAAATGGAGATTAGGAGTACATGCGTCTTTTTCAGAGTGACAGGCAGCGAATAGTGGGGTACCGCAGAGATCAGTGCTTGGGCCCCAGCTGTTCACAATATATATCAATGACTTGGATGAGGCCCAAATGTAATATTTACAAGTTTGCTGACGACACAAAACTTGGTGGGAATGTGAGGGGTGAGCAGTGTGTTAAGAGGCTTCAAGGCAATTTAGACAAGTTGGACAAGTGGGCAAATTCATGGCAGGTGCAGTATAGCGTGGATAAGTGTGAAATTATCCATTGCAATAGGAAAAGCAGAATAACAGGATACTACTTAAATGGTGATAGATTGGGAAATGTTAATATACAAAGGGAACTGGGCGTCTGTGTACACCAATCACTGAAAGCAAGCATGCAGGTGCAGCAAGCACTTAGGAAGACAAATGGTTTGTGGGCCTTCATTGCAAGAGGACTTGAGTACAGGAGGAAGAATATCTTAATGCAGCTGTACAAGGCCTTGGTGAGACCACACCTGGAGTATTGTGTGCAGTTTTAGTCTCCTTACCTAAGAAAGGATATACTTGCCATAGAGGGAGTGCAGCGAAGGTTCACCAGACTGATTCCTGGGATGGCAAGATTGTCGTACAAGGAGAGATTAGGCCGACTAGGCCTTTATTCACTGGAGTGTAGTAGTATGAGAGGGGATCTCATTGAAACGTATAAAATTCTGACAGGGATGAAAAGACTGGATGCAGAGATGATGTTTCCTCTGGCTGGGAGGGTCTAGAACAAAGGGTCACAGTCTCAGGATACTGGGTAGGCCATATAGGACTGAGATGAGGAGAAACCTCTTTACTCAGAGAGTGGTGAACCTGTGGAATTTTCTACCACAGAGGGCTGTGGAGGCCAAGTCAGTGAATATATTTAAGAAGAAAATAGATAGATTTCTGGACTCTAAAGGTGTCAAGGGGTATGGGGAGAGAGCAGTATGGTATTGAGATAGAGGATCAGTCATGATCATATTGAATGGCAGAGCAGGCTCGAAGGGCTGAATGGCCTCCTCCTGCTCCTGGTTTCCATGTTTCTCTATGTTTCACTAATGTCCTTTAGGGAAGGAAATCTGCCATCGTTACCTGGTCTGGCCTACATGTGATTCCAGAACTGCAGCAATGTGGTTGACTCTTAACTGCACTCTGAAAAGGTGTGGCAAGCCACTCAGTTCAAGGACAACTAGGAATGGACAACAAATGTTGGCCTTGCCACCCACATCCCATGAAAGAACCACAATTTTTAAAGCATTCTATGGACCTAATTTTAGCTTGTTCCACTTGCAGAGTTAAAATCGAGTATATCTCTCCTATCTCTGTCTTTTTTTCATTTCAAATTCTTTTCCTATATAATGATCCATGGTCCAAATTTTGTAGTCATTGAGATGGTGAATTCGGTATTCACTGTTACTCCTCCTCTGAAACAGGCAGCATCTTCAGAAGTACATCAATGTGCTGCTAAGTTCTGAAATCCAGACATTTCTACCTATGATTTCCCACAGAGTTCGCTGTTAAAATCTCCGCAGACGGTAATCAAGTAGAAATCATCGAGCTGATGTAATCTTGCTATTAGGTCTGACTGTAAAAATACTGGAAACATTTGCACCATGTTGAATAAGGTGTAACTGGGTTTTAAACAACATATTAACTACTACTGGAAAATCTCTCTGGCTTTTGAAAACTAATTTTATATTTTTAGAGTGTCAAACTTCTCCATTATGATAAAAAAACACATTTTATAAATAATATTTTAAAAGGTTTATTTACGATATTCTAACTTCTACCTTATCCCCATGGCCCAGCCATAACCAATCTATAAAATGTAATTAAAAGTGAAGAATATTCAGTGCACTTTATTGCCTGGTTAGCTGTCTGCAAGAATACTTCAATTTGATTGGCTGCTTAGGCTATTTAATGACATCACTGTTGCTGGACACTTGTCACCAATGTCGTGAAAGGGGAAATCTAATCCATGCCTCAGAGGTAGCTAGATCATTTTGGTTCGCTTTCCTCTAGGTCAGCAGCAAGCACCATCACTTTGTCCCTGATCAGAAAATCCGGTCTATCACTTTCTTCCTGAAATGTTCTGCTTGGTTAGTTATTCTTTAATGAGATTAATTCCTGCTCCATACTCTGTAAAACTTTAATCCCCTTCAGATAACATTTAGGGGTAGATCATCTCAGGCGTAAATCAGGAGGTATAGGATCAATCGCCCATCATGTCAAATGTCTGATACTTGAGTCCATTGACTGCAATGGAGCTGAATATCAGGTTCTGGGTATACTAGGCAGCTGATCCATTACAGCCCATCTTGTACCACTGCCTTAGATGAATTTCTACCTGTTATAGTTATTTCTGATACACTGATGCATATGGGTAAGAACTTCTCCATTTTAACTTAAATATCGCTTTCCAGGCTGTTTTCTACTCACCAGAGACCAAGGCAAATGGGATTCACTGCTAACTTACAAATATAATCAAAAGCAGCTCAAATTTTCACTAAATCTTTTGTACTTATCAACATAAATAATTTTCTCATTTCAGACACGAGTTAGGATTAAACATTCCCAAATCTGGTGATAGCTGTGAAACACCGGGTAAAACCTTATGTTTTGTTTGGTCTAGCTGATGCTGGCAAAGCTGAATTTTTTTGTCCATCCCTTGTTGTCCTGAGAAGGATGTGATGAGACCTCTCCTTTACTACAAGGACGGTGCTCCTGAAATTATGTTAGGTTGGGAGCTCCAAGATTTTGACCCAACAAGGATTAAGAAATGGCTGTACATATCTGTCAGTGGTGTATGACTCGGGAGGGAACTTTTGAGTTGATGGTATTCCCAGGTTGTTTCTTCTCACTGGTAGATCTGTCAGGATTAGAGGGTACATGGGCCAGGAGTGCTGCTCCTGACCCCTCAGAAATCATTTCTAAACTTTTCTGAGTGGCATCCAGCAGTTCCTTTCAGTCCAGATCACTCAACACCAAGTACTGATGGTTAGAATGAGTATGGCACATGTTCCGTCCATTGGTACTTCAAAACTGCAGCACTATGTCATGGATATCATAGAACCCCGATATGAATGCAATAACATGGCTCCCTCCTACCTATCTCCTGTTCAAAGCCTCCAACCAAGTGGCAGAGATCCTGATGCCAGAGGGAACAATGCAGCAAGCACTGAAATGCGATGCAATCCCATTCCCACCCATACAGAGAGGACTAAAAAGCTGTGTGAAAGCGCGCTGGCAATTCTATGTAAAGGTCAACTTTGGGGTTGGAGTATCCCCATTGGCATCCTTCCATCTGCATAAGGTGATGGATATGCAGCAAATCAGATCCTCTGAGGATGTGGTAACTGCATGGGATGCACTTCTGCTGATGGTTGAAGAGACCAACCTGTGAGAAGTAGGTTTGTGAAGTGATTATCAGGTATCGTTGTGGGTTGTGGCTTTCAGTGTTGGTGATTGTTGCCAAGCCGCTGTAGCCACTGATTGCCACGGTGACACATATCAACCCACATGTTGCCATTTTCCTTTTTGTCAGCTATTGTTCTTAAGTGTGAGAATCAATATTTAGGGTCTTCATGTCACACTGGCAAACATCCTTGAAGTGGAGCTTTGGATGTCCCACTGGTCATCTGGCTCCAGTTACTTTGTCATGCAAAAAATCCTTGGGTACGTGACCATATTCCATCCTGCAAAAGTGCCTGAGCCAGCGAACTCACCTCTGCTTGGTGAATGCCAACAGATTTGGGAGATTTGCCTTTGAGAGGACTGGCGTATTCATGATTTTGGAGCACCATCTGCTGTTAAAAGGAGTTAATGCAAATCAGGAGCAATGCACTGAAATAAAACCAACATTAATTTAATGAGCTACCTAACAAAGCTTGAAGATGGTTAACAAATTTTGAAATTCCTTAATGGAATAATAATTCTCAATATGACAAATTTAATATGCCATGGATCTTTCTTTCAAAGCTAATGGCCTGAATTTTTCCCGCGTCAGGTAGGCTCGGCGGGAGTGGGCGGGGGTGGTTGTGGTGCCGACTGCTGCCCGCGATTGGCTCTGCACCGCTATTTTATGTGGGCTGGCTAATTATGTGGGGGGCAGGGGAGGAGGGAGAGTCGGGGACACTGCTCTTTGGCACATGCGTGTGAAAGACCACTTCAATCTCCCTGAGGCACGGAGCTCCAGCGCGCGACCACCGAACGAAACAGGATGAGACAACATGATGATGTCGGGACACACGGCCGGCGTAAACAGACTCATTTTACACACTAACGTGTCGGGCCCGCCCCTGCACGCCGACTGAAAAGTGCTAGCCAATGTTTTAGTGTTTTCCCATCATAAGAACAGTGCTAGGATCTGGCTGTCTAGTAGAGAAAAGAAAGGAGGACTTGCGTTAAGATAGTGCCTTTCTCGACCACGGTCATCTACAAGTGAATGAAGCACTTTTGAAGTGTAGTCACTGTTTTAAGATAGAAAACATGGCAGTCACTTTGCACACAGCAAGTTCCCACAAACAGCAATGTGATAATGGCCAGATTAACTGTTTTTGTGATATTGGTTGAGGGATAAATATTGGTCAGGTCAGCGGGGAGAACTCCCGTGCTCTTCTTCGAAATTGCACCTTGATCTGATATCTGAGACATCTCATGCAAAAATACTCACCTCTGACAGTGCAGCATTCGCTCAATACTGTACTGGAGTGTTCACCCAAAACCTTCTGACTCAAAGGCTCATTGTAATGTTCAATGGTTCAGCTGATCTGTGTTTGATTATATGAGTCTGTTTACTTTTGGTGCTCCCTGTATTTGATCGGTTAAGTCAGGTTGTGGATTCAGAAAACACAAACAAAGCTGTAGAAAGAGGTGGAAGCTTGAGCTAAAAGCATGGAGCAGACATTGTAAAGCATTGTATAAAGCACTATAAATAAAGTTCCTACACAGACAGAAACTAGAAATATACAACCCCACCAACTGAACCATGGCTGCCACAAAAAAAAAAACTCAAATTCTATTGGCAGCAGGATTCAAGTCCATACCCCTATAGAGACTGAAGTCTTAATCCAGCACCTTAGACCATGTGACCACATAACCATAACTTCAATAGCCAAATCTCACAGCTAGCTATATCTCCTAACATCCTTTATTCTACCAGCTTAGATTGTAGATCATTTCAAACATTTGTTAAATTTAAAGCAAAGAAGCTTTTGCCCTTTTAAATTAATTTTTGCAAACTGAAATTTCCATCCTCAGGCCCTGCCCATTTGACAGACTATCATCATATCCTGGGCTCACCTTATCAATGCGAACTAATACTTTACATACCTCAAGATCATTCTTCTCATAAAGTGAATGATCATATCTGCTGTCACACAGGAAGTGAGATATCTGTGCTTTGTGATGCTGTCAAATAAAACTGCAATTTATTCAGGCAATGAGTGAAAAAAGAAAGTAAAAACTTGCTTTTGAATAGCCTTTTTCATGACCTCATCACATCCAAAAGCACTTCACAAGCAATAACATCCTTTCAAAGCTAAGTTGTAATGTAGGAAATGTTATAGGAACATAGGACTTAGAAGCAGGAGTAGGCCATTCGGCCCCTTGAGTCTGCTCCACCATTCAATAAGATCATGGCTGATCTGGTTGTGGTCTCAACTTCACTTTCCTGTCCCAATAACTCTTGATTCCCTTGAATAAATTCAATGACCCAACCTCCGCTGCTTTCTGGGGAAGAGAATTCCACAAATGACCCTCTGAGAGAAAAACATTTCTCCCCGCCTCTGTCTTAAAAGAGAGATCTCTCATTTAAACTGTATCCCCTAGTTCATGTCTCCCCACAAGTGGAAATAATCCCACCAACCCCCTTCTCCACCCCTCCTCTGATATCGAGTCCCCTTAGGATCTTATATGTTTCAATAAAATCACCTCTCATTCTTCCAAACTCTAATGTGTACAGGCTCAACCTGTTCAACCTTCTCTGATAAGATAAGCCCTTCTTCCCAGGAATAATTTCAGTAAACCTTCTCTGAACTGCTCCTAAAGCAATCATGGGCTGAATTTTCCTCCCATCGGTAGGGGGCAGGGGGGCGGGGGTGGATAGTGCAGTGGGGGGGGGCTGGGGGATTGTGGGAGCGGGTGCAAACGTTCAGGGACACGCCGCCATTTTACGTGGGCGGGCCAATTAAGTCTGTCAGCGCTCACCCAGAAGTGCTGAGTGCTCCCTGTGTGGGCGGGGGGAGTCCCTGAGTTGTTCCCTGTGCTCTTTTGTGCGCTCAAAAGCGTAGAGGTCTCTCTGAGGCATGGAGGTGCCTCATGGAGATCAGTTTGACATGTGTAAATTTAAATAAAGGGAAATAAAAACTTTTAAAACATGCCCCCTCGTGTGACACTGTCACATGAGCTGGGACATGTGAAAGAATTATTTTAAAAATTTTTATTACATTTTAAAACACTTAATGAAACCTCACCCTGCCAGTGGTTGAGGTTTCATAAAAAATGCAAAGGCCGCCTGGGCTCTTTGCCTGCCCATCAACCTGAAGATCGGACAGGCAGCTCAGCTAAGTGAATTAATTACTATTTAAACGGCCTTAATAAGTCTTTGACAGCTTGGCGGGCGCACAGCCGAGTTAAAAATCTAAATGATGCGCGGTGAAATCGGGATGCCCGCCTGCCATCACTGCTTCTCATTTTACACATCAGCGAGTGGGCCCCACCCCCACTCGCCGACTGGAGAATTCTGCCCTATACCTTTGTTCAAATAAGGAGACCAAAACTGCACACAGTATTCCAAGGCCTTGTGCAGTTACAGTAAAATTTCCCACTTACACATTCCATTCCCCTTGCAATAAATGCCAGCAATCGGGGCAGAATTTTCCCTTTGGCGTGTGGCGGGCAAGCCCCGCACGTCTGTGTGTAAAATGATGCGCGGTGACATCGGGCGAGCGTCCCAACATCACTGCGCGCCATTGTGATATTTTGCTGGGCGGGTGCGCGATGATGTCCAATGCGCCCGCCATTAATTTACAGGCCACTTAAGGCCCTTGAGGCACTAATGGGTGCCAATTTTTTGGCACCCGTGCGATCTTCGGGTCGGCGCACGGGCGCAACTGGCAGGCGGGTAGGACACATTTGTATTAACCTCATCCACGGGCAGGATAAGAGGGCTGATTGGGGTCGTGAGTGTACACAGTCAAATATTTATATCTGAAAGTTTTTGATACTTGGTCTGTGTGATCTGCAGTAATTCAGAACGCATCCCAGCTGCTTTTTCTAGACTCTTAACCTTCAGGTCAGCACTCTGCAGTGAGGAATCTTCAAGTTTCAGGAAGCCTTCCCTTATCTGGGGTATGGGAGTTGATCTGTCCACTGGAGGCAGTTCCTCTGAAGAGGAAGGGACTAGAAGGGGGAGGAGACCAGGAGTGCACATTCAACCTCCAGGGGAGCCACCTTTGGGACGACAGGCCTAGGAACAAGGGGCGCAGGGCCAAGAGGTAGTCCAAGGCATAAGGGGCCACAGAAGACTCCACTATCCTGCTGCCAGGGTATATAGGTGGCACAGCAGCTACCTCAATATGTCTGAGGTGCAGTGCTGAAGGAGGCTCCATCTCTCAAGGGGGTGGTGGGCAGCAGGGGAGGTAAGCCAACCTGCTGGGTTAAATGCCCAATGCCAACATGGTACTCACCCTGCCAGAGCACAACAAAGTATTGAAGCACTTGTGAAACTGGATCCAGGTGCACCTCACCACGTCATGGGAGCTCACCACCTCCGCCACCTCCTCCCAGGTATGTTTCGTCATGTGGGCGGGCCTCCACCACCCATCCTGGGGGCCAACACCTCCTGCCATGCTGCTCCTCCTCAAAGAGGGCAGCAAGGCAGTCATCTGAGAAACGAGGGGCACACAGGCCCCCCCGCCCTACCCTCTGGCCTGGCCTGTCCTGCTGCCCTACCCCCCAGCCTCGCCTGCTCCGTTGCCTACCCTCCGGCCTGGCCTGTCCTTCTGCCCTACCCTCCAGCCTTGCTTGCTCCACTGTCCTACCCTCTGGACTGGCCTGTTCACCAGAAGCCCTCTGGTGAGTCCTTCCACTTGACATTGTGAGCAGCCTTGCAAAGGCTGCCAGCGCTTTATATAAACAGGCCACCGGGTCGCCATTGGACCTGGCAGACAATGCACTCCCGCCACCGCCCACCCACTCTCGCTATTGTCGGGAGTTAGGCATTATGCTGGGCGGGCCTTAATTGGCTGCCGCAAACATCATTGAGATAGGCCAGATTATATGTTGTACAGTGAATTGGGTAATCACAATCAAATCCACTACCCAACAACATTAATTTTATAGTGTGAATTTACCTTTAATCATACTGTGGCTTCATTATGTAAATCATCAGTGTTCCAACAGTTACTTGACTATTGAGAAATGTGTTTAAAAATGATCTGAAATACACTGTTCACAGGGAGTTGGTGGCAGGGTATCACCAGACCAGTAATCTGGAGGCCCAGGCTCCTGTTCCAAAGAAGAGTCATATTGGACTCAAAACATTAACTCTGTTTCTCTCGCCACAGATGCTACCAGACTTACTGAGTTCTTCCAGAACTTTCTGTTTTTATTTCATAGCCCAGGATAATGGTTGGGGGCTTGGGTTCAAATCCCACTACATTGGCAGGTGGAATTTAAATTTAATTAATGAATTTGGAATATAAAGCTAGTCTCAGTAATGGTGACCATGAAACGATCATTGACTGTTGTAAAAATAACATGTAATTCATCCATGTCCTTAAGGGAAGGAAATCTGTAATCCTTACCCAGTCTACATGTGAGTCCAGGCTCATAGTAATGTGATTGACTCTTAACAGCCCTCAGATATAGCCTAGCAAGCTGCTCAGTTTTTAAAAAAATCTTTCATGGGATGTGGACCAGCATTTATTGCCCATCCCTAATTGCCCTTGAGAAGGTGGTGGTGAGCTGCCTTCTTGAACCGTTGCAGTCCATGTGGTGTAGGTACACCCACAGTGCTCTTAGGGAGGGAATTCTAGGATTTTGACCCAACAACAGTGAAGGAACAGCAATTTAGTTCCAAGTCAGGGTGGTGAGTGGTTTGGAGGAGGACTTGCAGGTGATGGTGTTCCCATGTGCCTACTGCCCTTGTCCTAGGTGGTGGAGGTCACATGTTTGTAAGGTGCTGTCTAAGGAGCTTGGTGAGTTGTTGCATTGCATTTTGTAGATGGTACACACTGCTGCTACTGTGTGTCAGTGGTGGAAGGAGTGGATGCTGAAGGTGGTGGATGGGATGCCAATCAAGCTGGCTGCTTTGTCCTGGATGGTGTTAACCTTCTTAAGTGTTGTTGGAGCTGCGTTCATCCAGGCAAGTGGAGAGTATTCTATCAAACTCCTGACTTGTGCCTGGACAGGCTTTGGGGAGTCAGTTCAAATACAATTAGGGATGGGCAACAAATGCTGGCCTTGCCAGTGATGCCCACATCCCATGAAAGAGTAAATAAAATAGAATGTGATTTTCCTGTTCCATTGAATATCGTCATTCAGAAGTCTATTAATAATGCGGATCATCAAACATTAACTAATGCCATCAATGAGCATGTGCTCTCATTGTCTGCTCTAGGAACCTGGGGTGGTGTGAGCACCACCACTAAAATCAGACACCATGTCAGGTAAAATCACCGGCTGGTAAAATTCAGTACTTTAGAAACATTACCCAAGATTAGCAGTTTTGCTGATTGAAAGTTGGTGCACTGAGCTAATATTTAAGCCTTTACTTGAAACGAGAATTTGTTTCAGTCAGCACCATGATGCTTGAGGATTCATTTTATTACTTTTAACACAGGCTTTTTGGTTCAGTGGCATTATACAAAGCTTGACAGGCTTCAAAAATTTTATCCAAATTACTTTTTTGAATTCATTTACAGGCTTTGCTGGCTGGGCCAGCATTTATTGCCCATCCCTTATTGCCCTGGAGAAGGTGGTGGTGAGCTGCCTTCTTGAAGCACTGTAGTCCATGAGGTGTAGGTACACCCACAGTGCTGTTAGGGAGGGAGTTCCAGGGCTTTGACCAGTGACAATGAATAGTCAGGATGTTGAATGACTTGGAGGGGAACTTCCAGATGGTGATGTTCCCATGTATCTGCTGCCCTTGTCCTTCTAGATGGTAGTTAGTGGTCTTGGGTTTGGAAGGTGCTGTGTAAGGAGCCTTGGTGAATTCCTGCAATGCATCTTGTAGATGGTACACACTGCTGCTACTGTGCATTAGTGGTGGAGGAAGTGAATGTTTGTGGATGGGATGCTAATCAACTGGGCTGCTTTGTCCTGGATGGTGTCAAGTTTCTTGAGTGTTGTTGGAGCTGTACTCATCCAGGCAAGTGGACTGTATCCCATCACACTCCTCACTTGTGCCTTGTAGATAGTGGACAGGCTTTGATGATCAAGAGGTGAGTTACTCGCTGCAGGATTCCCAGCCTTTGACCTGCTCTTGTAGCCACAGTATTTATATGGCTAGTCCAGTTCAGTTTCTGGTCAATGATAACCTCCAGGATGTCATGACTCAGTGGCAATATCCTTTAACCTTGTTGAAAGTAAAAATTGCTCAAGATAAAATCACTACATTGACCAAGGTCTCCATGTTTTTTGGCTGGAGGCAACATTGGACAGGGTCAATGAATATTTTTAAGGCTGAGGTAGATAGATCCTTGACTAACAAGGGAGTCAAACGTTATTGGGGGTAGGCAGAATGTGGAGTTGAGGCCATTAGCAGAACATCCATGTTCTTATTTAATAAGATCATGGCTGATCCGATAGTAACTTGAAATCTGCATCCCATTTACCCCCGATAACTTATCACCTCCTTGCTGTCCAAGAATCTATCCATTTCTGTCTTAAAAATATTCAAAGACTCTGCTTCCACCACCTTTTCAGGAAGAGTTCCAAAAACTCACGACCCTCTGAGTGAAAAAATTTCTCCTCATCTCTGTTTTAACTGGGCGACCCCTTATTTTTAAACAGTGACCTTTAGTTCTAGATTCTTCCACAAGAGGAAACATCCTCTCCACATCCACTCTGTCAAGACCCCTCAGGATCTTATATGTTTCAATCAAGTTGCCTCCTAAACTCCAGCAGATACATGCCTAATCTGTCTACCCTTTCCTCATAAGACAACCCACCCATTCCAGGTATTAGCCTGCTAAACCTTCTCTGAACTGCTTCCAATACATTTACATCCTTTCTTAAATAACGTGACCAATACTGTAAACAGTACTCCAAATGCACTCTCACTAGCACTCTGTACAACTGAAGCATAACTTCCCTGCTTTTGTAATCAATTCCCCTCACAATAAATGATAACATTCTATAAGCTTTCCGAATTACTTGCTGTACCTGCAAACTAACATTTTGTGGTTCATGCACTAGGACACCCAGATCCCTCTGCACCTCAGAGCTCTGTAATCTGTCACCATTTAGATAATATGCTCTTTTATTCTTCCTGCCAAAATGGACAATTTCACATTTTCCCAAATTATACTCCATTTGCCAGATCTTTGCCCATTCACTTAACCTATCTCTAACTTTTTGTAGCCTCCTTATGTCGTCTTCACAACTTACTTTCCTACCTATCTTTGTGGCATTTGGCAACCATCCCATCCATCCTTTCATCCAAGTCATTTATATAAATTTTAAACAGTTGAGGTCCCAGCACTGATCCCTGTGGCACACCATTCATTACATCTTGCCAACCTGAAAAACACCCATTTAGGCCTACTCTCTGCTTCCTGTTAGCCAGCCAATCCTCTATCCATGCCGAGATGTTACTCCTATACCATAAGATTTGTTTTCCACAATAACATTTCATGTGGCACTTTATCAAATGCCTTCTGGAAATCTAATCTAAATTGACTAACACAGCTGCCTGGGGAGTCCTTGCTGCTGATGGTCCATCAGGTAAGAAGAGGAAGCATTTTATTCAAGCCATCCTACTCCAGATCCATGCTATACTGATTACTCTAAAAGTGAACTTCACATTCCTGAGTATGTCTTCACCTGCACGTGCCAAAACCAACAACTTACATTTAAATAGAAACATAGAAAATAGGAGCAAGAGTAGGCAATTTGGCCCCTTGAGCCTGCTCCCCCATTCAATATGATCATGGCTGATCCTCTATCTCAATGCCAAACTTCCGCTCTCTCCCCATCCCCTTAACACCTTCAGAGTCCAGAAATCTATCTATTTTCTTCTTAAATATATTCAGTGACTTGGCCTCCACAGCTTTCCGTGGTAGAGAATTCCACAGGTTCACCACCTTTTGTTGAAGAAGTTTCTCCTCATCTCAGTCCTAAATGGTCTATCCCACATCCTGAGATTGTGACCCCTTGTTCTAGACCTCCCAGCCAGAGGAAACATCATCCCTGCATCCAGTCTGTCCAGTCCTCTCAGAATTTTATACGTTTCAACAAGATCCCCTCTCCTTCTTCTAGACTCCAGTGAATACAGGCCTAGTCGGCCCAATCTCTCCTCATACGACAATCCTGCCGTCCCAGGAATCAGTCTTGTGAGCCTTCGCTGGACTCCCTCTATGGCAAGTATATATTTTCTTAGGTAAGGAGACCAAAACTGCACATAGTACTCCAGGTGTGGTATCATCAAGGACCTGTACAGCTGCAGTAAGACATCCTTGCTCCTGTACTCAAGTCCTCTCACAATGAAGGCCAACATACCATTTGCCTTCTTAACTGCTTGCTGCACCTGCATGCTTGCTTCCTGTGATTGGTGTACAAGGACACCCACGTACCTTTGTACATCAATATTTCCCAATCTCGCACCATTTAAGAAATAGTCTCACATTTTGTTTTTCCTACTGAAGTGGATAACTTCACACTTATCCATGTTATACTGCATCTGCCTTGTATTTGTCCACTCACTCAACTTGTCTAGATCGCCTTGAAGCCTCTTAACATCCTCCTCACATTCCCACCAAGTTTTGTGTCATCAGCGAACTTGGAAATATTACATTTGGTTCTCTCATCCAAATCATTGATATATATTGTGGATAGATGGGGCCGAGCACTGATCCCTGTGGCACCCCACTAGTCACCGCCTGCCACTCTGATAAAGACCCTGTTTCCTGCCTGCTAACCAATTCTCAATCCATGCTATTGTATTACCCTAATCCTATGTGCTTTAATTTTGCCCACTAACCTCTTATGTGGAACTTTATCAAAACGTATCTGAAAATCCAAATGCACAACATGCACTGGTTCTCCCTTATCTATTCTACTAGTTTCATCCTCAAAAAACTCCAGTAGGTTTGTCCCTTTCAGAAATCCAAATTGATTTTGTCTAATCCCGTTGATATTTTCTAAGTGTCCTGTTATCAAATCCTTTATAATGGGCTCTAGCATTTTCCCTACTACTGATGTTAGGCTAACCAGTCTATAATATGCTGTTTTCTCCCACCTTCATTTTTTAAATAGTAGGCTTACATTTGCCACCCTCCAATCTGCTGGCACTGTTCCAGAATCTACAGAACTTTGGAAGGTGACACCCAATGCATCCATTATTTCCATGGCTACATCCTTTAGTACCCTAGGATGTAAATTATCAGACCCTGGGGATTTATCAGGTTTCAGTTCCATTAATTCCTCCAGCATTATATTTTTAGTAATACTAATTTCCTTCAATTCCTCCTTCTCACTAGACCCTTGGTTCCCTAGCGTTTCTGGGAAGTGATTTGCATCTTCCTCTGTGAAGACAGAGCTAAAGTAATTGTTTAATTGCTCTAAGATGCCCTTGTTCTCAATTATAAATTCCCTCGTTTCAGACTGTAAGGACCCAACTTTGTCTTCAGAAATCTTTTTCTTTTAACATACTTATAGAAGCTTATACTGTCCACTTTTATGTTCCTTGGAAGTTTCCTTTCATACTCTATTATTCCCCTCTTAAACAATCTCTTGGTCCTCCTTTGCTGAACTCTAAATTGCTCCCAATCCTCAGGCTTGCTACTTTTTCTAGCAACTTTATATGACTCCTCTTTGGATCTAACACTATCCTTATTTTCTTTTGTTAACCATGGTTGGGCCACTTTTCCTGATGTCTTTTTGCACCAGGAAGCACCTTTAACAAAGTAAAAATGGGTTAAGCCATTTCAACCAAAATATGGCATCTCTGGAGTTTTGGCACGTTGGAATTATATTTTGATGGGAACAGGCTCAGGCTCAGAAACAGGCTGACGGGGCTTATTGGCCTATTCCTGTTGTTTTCATCATGTTCCAAAATCAGATATACCTCACCTTCCTCTGACTTTGGCATAGAGGAGATTTACCAAAGTATCGAGCCTGAAGGACTTCAATTATGTGAAGAGATTGGGATTGTTCTCTGTCAAACTGGATGGATCTAGTGGAGGTCTTCGACTTTCTGAGAGGGTTTGGCAGCATAGATAGATAGGAACTGTTCCAGTAGCAGAGGCTCGGGGCTCAGTAGCAAGAGAACGCAGATTTGAGATATTTAGCAAAAAAAAAAATCCAAGGAGGAGATGAGGGTTTTTTTTTGCACAATGAGTTGTTATGATCTGGATTGCATTACCTGAATAAGTGGAACAGGTTCAAAATTAACTCCCAAAGCTTTGTTGTGTTTACAGTTGAAAAGAAGAAAATTTGAAGGGCTAAGAAAAAGAGCAGAGGAGGGTGGCTAATGGTTTTTTTCTTTCCAAGACCCAACACAAACACAGCCTCCTGTGCTGTACCATTCTCTCATTCCACGGTCGATTTAATTTCTTTTGTAAATAAAAATACACAAAATCAGATCAGGTCATTGAAATCTAAGCTGAAAGTGAAGAATTACAGCACCCTGGAATCAAACCATCTCCAGGAGTGACATGTTCTTGGTATATAACTCCAATGATATTAATCTTTCACTTTTATGCCAAAATTCAGTCAAAGCAGAATACTTGTGGTTCAAGCAGGATTGCTCCTCGGGTGCAGTTTAGTAAATGTACAGTAGATGGCAGGATAAGCATGCATCTGTACAGACCACAGGCAGTCATTACAGTTCTGCAATAGCACATATATTTCTGATAGAAATCTCATGTTAAACATTAAATCTAACAAGTTATTATGACACGATATAACAAATATTTAAGTCAAATACTAACATTTTTATATACTCAAATTTTACCTGTGTTCCTGTGAAGCACCTCAGGATGTTTTATTATGCTAAAGGCCCTATATAAATGCAAGTTGGTGTTGTTGTTCATATCAAATAATAGCATATTTACTCTCACAAGAAGTGTCAATGTAACATTTTGTTGGTACTGGAAACAGTGGAAGGATATTAAAACCATTCAAACCTATGAACATACGAATTAGGAGCAGGAGTAGCCACTTGGCCCCTCGAGCCTGCTCCACCATTCAATAAGATCATGGCTGATTCGATTGTAATCTCAACTCCACATTCCCACCCATCCCCAATAACTTTTCACTCCTTTGCTAATCAAGGGGGAAGGATTTTTCCCTTGTTGGGCGGGCTCGGCGGGGATGGGCTGATGTGGTCGGGAAGCCCCCACCGTCCGCAATCGGGGCTGGAGGACCAATTAAGGACTGTCCGGCGGGAGTCACGCGCAGCAGTGCTCAGCGCTGCCTGCGTAGCGGGGGGGAGGAGGGCGAGTGTGCAGGTTCGCTTATGCGCGCAAGTGCACGCTGGAAAAGCTCCCTGAAGCACAGAGCTGCCCCAGGGAGATGAAGAGTTTAGAACATTAAAAATGTTATAAAACATGTCCCCTCATGTGACTCTGTCACACGAGCAGGGACATGTTATAATTGAAATGTTAGAATTTTATTTTTATTTTTATTTGCTGTTGGAAACATCATCCCGCCCGTGGATGAGGTTTCCTAAAAAGTGCAAAGGCCGCTTTGGCAAAAAATTTCTTTCAATTATAACTTTAATGGCCTTAACAGGCCTTTTAATTGCTGGTGGGCACGCTGCTGACCCTGGCGCGCACCCGCTGGCCAAAATATCGCGTGAGCGCGTGATGACGTTGGGACGCTCGCCCGACATCATCACGCGTCATTTTACGCTTGGTCGGGTCAGGCACGTTCCCACCTGACAAGCTAAGAATTCTGGCCAAAGGATCTGCTTCCACCACCTTTCGAGGGAGAGAGTTCCAAAGACTCACAACCCTCTGAGAGAAAAACATTTCTCCTCATCTCTGTCTTAAATGAGTGACCCCTTATTTTTAAACAGTGACCCCTTGTTCTAGATTCTCCCACAAGAGGAAACATCCTCTCCACATCCACCCTGTCAAAAACCTTCAGGATCTTAAATATTTATAAATCACATTATGACAAGACCTTATACAAAATATAATAGTGAGAAAATATTACAGATTATAATTGAATGAAAAATTAATACGATTTTGTCAAGAACATATGGCAAAGAATTCTTTGTGTTGGGCTATCAGCTCGGAGCTTCAATCACTTATTTGCATTAGTAAAGAATGTTAAAGTTACCCTTCTAAATATGAATTATGCATTTTCTTCAGAAATGGTTAGATATAGAATTCTGTGTGAGAAATCTGATAGAGCCACATGTAGCTCACTTAGACTGATGTACGCAATGCAGAGGTCAATAAATCTGTTAATGGTTTCTTAAAAATGGAATAAATACATTTTAAAATTAGTTTGCAATACAATAGGTTCTTCAAAGTCTATTATACAGTTTAAAATCTGGTTATGTTTTGAAATTTACCATATCTTGAAAAATCTTCACTATTCCTTTGACAATTTTGGAATCAGTTACTGATGTCTTAGCTTCCATTATAGAATAGGCAGCTCCTTAATTCTGCTTGTTATGAGTCCTGAAGGGATATGTGCATTTTCTTTTACTCCTTGAATTTTGTTATTAAAGTGAATGACATTTAACTAAAATAAGTTCAGTAACCTGTGTTTCTCAAACACACAACAGATTAATGTATACTTTACAAAATAAAGAGCATGCATAACAAAGATCAGAGAAACCTAAAATAATAAACTGCTTTCCACTTTTATCAAACTGGTTGGGTATCAACCTGCAAATCCTTCTAACACACGTCAATGGCAGATGGTAAGAGTGGGAGAGATTCCTGGTCAACCATGTGATGGAAAGGAAGCTGGAGCCTCTAAATTCACTACAATTCACCAGATCACAACATACATGTAAAAGATGTGTGTTGCCACAACAACTCAGGCTCCCTGGGTGAACTGTAACACACCACCAGCACATGCTTCTATCTGATGGAAAAGGGGTGGAAGATTTCCCCTGTGTGATATGTATGACAAATATCTTACCTGGAATGCCATGGTGTTCTCATTATTTTTATGAATGGATGAAGTTGCACTGAAGATGATGATGTCATTGTTGTAGCATGAACTATTTTCCACTTTTTGCTTACAGTATTAGCAGCTAACAGACTGCGGGAGAATAGAAAAGGCTAGTGGAATGGGCAGACAGGTGGCAGACATAAATTAGTTCAGAGAGGAATGATGCAATGAGGAAAGTCAATGGATAAAGTATAAACTTAAGGGAAAAACTTACACTTAGTAGCTCCCGCATCTAGAGATGTACGAGGCAGACTAAGCACTCCATTCTCTCCTATCCACAACTAATGTTCTCCTATCACTCCAGTGTCTGTTGACCAGCTGGAGTTCACTGCTGACAGTCTGACACCAGTTCATCTTGGGTCGCCCCCCCCTCTTCTTTCACATCCAGTAAGACCCCACAACAGAACCTGATGGGCAGGGCCATGATGATGGAAGTCATGTGCCATGGTCAAGTCAGCTGAGCCATCTCTTGCAGATGATGGATGAAACTGGAGGTTGTTCTGACCTAACTTCAGCATTGGGTATAAATCCCTCCATTGTATGCCTAGAATCCTTTGAAGACACCAGCTATCAGAGGCACCCAGTTTCCTTTCTTGGCTGGTTTTCAGGTTCCAAGCTTCACAGCCACATAGGAGGGTGGAGAACATATTTGCACTGTAGAACCTAGGCTTGGGGCCTAGAAAAAAAGAGGCAGCATAAAAATAATAAACTAAATGCCCTCTTTCTGTGTAGTGATATAATTGTACAAGAAGTGGGTAGACCACAGTTAGAATTATGTGGAGTTTTGGATGACATTATAGAAAGGATGTTAAGCCATGGAGAGCATTCAGTGTAGATTCATCAGGTCGACGTCTAGAAATGAAAAGTTGTAGTTACAGGACAGACTGAGGACACTGGAATTATTTCCAGAGAAAACAGAGGAGATTTAATAGAGGTCGTTTTAAAATTGCAGGTCAAGAAAGATTATTTCCTCTGATTAGAAAATTCATAATGAGAGACCATCAATTTAATGTCATCATTGAACGAGTAAAGAAGGAGGTTCAGATGAATGTATTCACACAGTATTATAGGAGCATGGAATGCTTCTCCACAGGCAATAGTTGAAACGTAGAACATCTCTTAAGGAAAAGTCACACTCCTTTGGTGCAGTGGAACATACAGGACAATGGGAGAGCAGGTTAGTGTGATGGCCACTCCAAAAAAGAGGCAGCGTAAAAATAATAAACCAAATGCCCCCTTTCTGTGTTGTAAGCTTCCATGTTTTGATGCATTCCCAGGTCAGTTATAACACTATTTAAAGGCAGGGTAAAACTTTCTAAACATACATGTAATTGCATGTTCAGATCAACCCCTCCTACCACTTCAGTGTGACATTCTCACTTCCTGCACAACAACCATTATTTTTACATAAAAACAAAAAGCGCTGGAAATACTGGGCAGGTCTGGCAGCATCTGTGTAGAGAGAAACAGAGTCAACATTTCAAGTCGATGACCTTTTTTACATCTTTCTTTTAACAAGTTTCTATTTGCACATTTGTCTCAAACCCAGGTTTGCTTTAGCACAATAAGTGCCCAGCCTGTCCAACCTTTCCTAAGACAACCTGTCCATTCCAGGTATTAGTCTGGTAAATTTCCACGCATCTGTCTTCACTTTGACCTGCCTCTTGTCAACATGACAGAGTCAATAACAAGATAAGAGCATAACAACTTCCGTTTCTAATGTGTAAACAACTCTGATCTCGGATTGAATCCTTTACTTCTTTCCAAGCTGATCTGTAAGAAATTCTGAAACAGTTTGTATTTGTCATTTATTTTTGTAGAAAACACTGTAATACAAATATAACATTCAGAGATCACTGTTTTGTAGGTTTGCTGATGCGAATTGGACCTACAGGCAGATCTCAGACTTACGACACAAATGGTTCCTGAAAACTGAGTCTACAGTCAAAACATCATAACTTGGAACCTATTTTCCCATAAGAACAATGTTATAAATGGGGAGAAGAAGAAGAGTCATACAGGCTTGAAAAGTCAACTCTGTTTCTCTCTCCACAGATGCTGCTGGACCTGCTGAGTTTTTTCCAGCATTTTCTGTTTTTGTTTCAGATTTCCAGCATCTGCAGTATTTTGCTGTTATAAATGGGGGATTGGTATCTGAACCAAGGCCAGATACCCTATTTTAACCAAAATATCCCAGAATTTTTTACTCAATCAATTATAGACGAGTAATATAGTAGCATTAATGTATTTATGTTGTAAATAGCAATCGTATTGACATTAATAAAAAATCACATAATAAGCTAAAAGCATACAGGGCAGGATTTTGCTCCTGGCGGGGGTGTTCAGCGGGTGGGGATGGTCAGGAAACCGACCTCTGCCCCCAATCGGCTCTGCACCGTGATTTCACACGGACAAGCCAGTTAAGGATTGCGAATGGCAGCGCTGAGTGCTGCCTGTGTGGGTGGGGGAGGAGGGCGAGTGGGCCTCGTGCACAGTTTGCACATGCGCAAGAAAGAGTACTTCAATCTCCCTGAGGGCACCGAGCTGCTTAATAAAGACAGTAAAAATTTAATAAAACATGTCCCCTCATGTGACTGTCATGTGAGATGGGACATTTTTTAAATTCCGAAATAAAGTTTTTATTTAATGTTTATTTGCTTTAGGAAACCTCATCCCCTCGTGGATGAGGTTTCCTAAAAATTGCAGAGGCAGCTTGGCCTTTTTGCCTGCCCGCCAACCGTAAGGTTGGACGGGCAGTGTAAATTTGAACTTAATTAGATTGTTAATGGCCTTAATAGGCCTTTTAATTATCGGAAAGCGAGCGCCAGAGTCGGCTGTGAAATATCTCACGAGTCCGTGATGAGGCATGCCTCACGTCATCGCGCATCATCTTACACTCGGGCGTGTCGTGTGCGTGCCTGCACACCGAGCGTAATATTCTGCCCGTAGAAATATAGTGCAGTACTGGACTAATGGTGTCGGAACAGTAACAGAGCATCTTGAGCCAGGGAGATGGGCAGCGCACAACGTCGTTGTGCCAAGTATGAACATTTCAACTTGTTCACCAGTGTGGTGCTGTAAAGTCCGAAACCAACAGGGGAAAGTCAAAACAAGGTGTCAACTTATAAACGTCGTAAGTGCCGTTCATCATAACTCGAACATTGCAAAGTCAAAGCCTGTCTGTAATGGTGGAGGTTTCATCACGTGTTTCCCCCAGTCCCATGCCCCTGCATTGATCACATTACACATCCATCACCATAGGGCACCACATTGCTGTGCTAATTGGAAAGCGAGCAGACTCGACTGTATGATGCTTGCCTGCCAGTCAAACAGCCTTTTTAACCATTCTCAGCATTTTTCCAACTAATAAATCGAAACGTTAAAAGAAATTGAAAATGAAGCCACATTGATTGTTTTCTGGGTTGCCTGCTGCAATGCTCTCGAGATTAATCGTTAATTCCAGGAGGCTCCAGGACAATCCTGGACAGATGGCAACCCTACGATTTTCACGGAATCACAGGATTGTCACAGCACAGAAGGAGGCCATTCAGCCTGTCATGACTATGCTGGCTCTCTGAATGAGCAATGCCCCTAGTGCAATTCACCCGCCTTCTCCCGGTAATCCTGCACTTCTTCCCTTTCAGATATCAATCCAATTCCCTCTCAAGTACGTCAATTGAAGCTGCCTCCACCACACTCCCAGGCATTGCATTCCAGATCCCAACCACTCGCTGCTTGTTTTCCCTCATGTCATCATTACTTCATTTGCCAATTACCTTAAATCTGTGCCCTCTGGTTCTTGATTCTTCCACCAATGGCAACTGTTTCTCCCTATCTACTCTGTCCAGACCCATCATGATTTTGAACATCTCTATCAAATCTCCTCTCAACCTTCTCTTCTCTCAGGAAACAGTCCCAACTTCTCCTTTCTATCTCCATAACTGAAGTTTCTCATCCCTGGAACCATTCTCGTAAATCCTTTCTGCACTCTCTCCAATGCCTAATCATTTTCCAATGGAAAAACATTAAAGTGGGATTCCCAGTGACCTGCAGCTGAAGTCACTGACCCCACCCAAATAGCAGGGGATGAAGTCATTACATGTTGAGAATGTGCACACTGCACCTTTAAAGATGCATCAACAAGACATGCCCTGGGGTGGTGTGGCGGGGGTGAAGGAGGAGTCGGGGAGGGCTCTGTAGTCAGGTCTTCCAATAGAACAATATCAAAATTCTTCACCTCCTAAAAGCACAATTACTCTGTCTCTGCCTTGGATATTTGGGTGCCTTTGGAAAGCCCATTGTGGAGCCTACACTTGCTCTCTTTCCATGAGTCTATCAGGTCATTCTGGAATGCTACATCACACCAGTTCTGATTCTTGGACAATCAGTGAAGCAATGCAGAAAAGAACTGAGGCTACAGAGTTGTGGTTTTTCAAGCAAATAATGAAGATGTCTTGGACAAGTTACACTGCTAGTGAAGAGGTTCTAGTAAAATCTGAGACCAAAAGAACTCTGCTGACCAAGTTCAGGAAGAGAGAACTGGAATTTCTTGGGCACGTGGTAAGAAATCATGATTTAGAAATTCTAATGCTGATGGGAAAGATCAATGGTAAAAGAGATCGAGGTAGACAATGAACGATCTTTCTAAAGAACCTCACAAACTGGATGAATGTATCACGAACGATGACAATCCACACCTCCAGAGCAAGATTAACATGGGGATTCTTGGTCACCAATGTCCTCTTTGGGCATGGTACCTGAAGAGAGAGAGAGATCAGGTGGCAGACTGGGCAAAGTTTGCCAGGAAAAGTCAGGAGTTGTTTCAGATGCAGCTACTCAACTTGGGGGGGAGTTTGGGCTTAAGGTCCGGCCCTCACCCCCACCATCATGAATTTCTCAGTCTCTTCACCACAAGGCAAAATCACCATAGGAACAGTTATCCCACAACTTGCCCTCAACATCTCCCCCGTTTTGCAGGCCCCTCCAGGCATTATGTCAGGGATATCTATGATTCTAGATATGTAAGACCAGGACAGTATTTCAGCCCTCTGATGATTATGGGCCCTGTTTAATTCTGTTCTATTTGCGCTGTGGCCATTCGGCTGTAAGACTGGTGCTGTCAGCCATGGCTGAAAACAATTCACCGGGGGGAACTTTCTCCCCGTCAGGGGTGGGGCTGGACGAGAGCAGGCATGGGTGGACATGCAGCCATTTTACGTGGGCGGGACAATTAAGACCCGCCCAGCGTGATGCACACCCGGAAGCGCTGAGCATCCCCCTGTGCGGGTAGGGAGAGTAGGCCGAGTCGCGGCCTGTGCTCTAAGTGCACACGCGTGAACCAGCGCAGAAATCTTGCTGAGGCACAGAGCTGCCTCAGGGAGATTAGTCTGATTTTCAAAAATTTTAACAAAGAAAAATACTTTAAGATATCCCCTCATGTTACATGAGCTGGGACATATCAATGGACTTAAATTAAAAAAAGTATTTGAATTATAAATCCTTCATGAAACCTCATCCCGCATATGGATGAGGTTTCATGAGCCAGAATTTTCCGGTTGGCATGCGAGGGAGAGCCCCGCACGCCGATGCGTAAAATGACGCCTGGCAGCATCGGGCAAGTGTCCCAACGTCACCGCGCACCATCGTGATATTTAGGTGGGCGGGCGGAAAATGTTCTCCGATGCGTGGCCACCATTAATTAATCTTGTAGTTAAGGCCCTTGAGGCAGCAATTGTCTGCAATTTTTCAGGGACTGTCCGATCTTCAGGATGTCGCACGGGCGCAACGGGCAGGCGGGTAGGAGACTTTTGTATAAACCTCATCCATGGGCGGGATAAGAGGAGTGAGTGAGGTCACGAAGCTTCTCACTCAGATATTTAATTGTGAAAATTATTGATACTTGCCTGTGTGAGCAGGAATACTTCAAAACTCTTCACAGCTGCTTGGACAGGAGTAAAAGCCTTCTGGTCAGGACTCTACAGTAAAGGGGCCTGCAGCTTTCAGGAAGCCTTCCCATAGCCTGGGAATGGGAGTTGTGCTCTCCACTGGAGGCACCTCCTCTGAGAAGGAAGGGAGAGCCAGAAGGGGGAGGAGGTCAGGAGTCCACATTCAGCCTCCAGGGGAGGCACCTTTGGGACGACATGCGCAGGCATAAGTGGCGCAGGGCCAACAGGAAGTCCAAGGTAGAAAGGGCCGCAGAAGACGCCTCTATCCTGCTGCCAGGGTTTACAGGCGGTGAAGGAGCTACCTCAATATGCCTGAGGTGCAGTGCCAAAGGAGGCTGCGTCGCTCAAGGGAGACAGTCACTGCCATCTGACAGATGATTGGCCCTGAGATCTGCACCACCTGTGTGGGTGGGCACCCCATTCCAGTGGCGCAAAAGGTCACAGCTGCCCTCAACTTCTATGCCTCCGGCTCCTTCCAGTGCTCGGTGGATAATCTTTGTGGAGTCTCCCAATCAGCTGTCCACACTTGTGTCAAGCTGGTGACAGACGCTCTGGTCAGGTGTGCATTGACTTTCAGCCACTTCTGCTGGGATGAGGCCAACCAGACAGAGTGAGCCAGAGGCTTCGCTGTGATTGCTGGCTTCCCCTGTGTCCAGGGTGCAATAGACTGTACACATGTGGCCATCAGGCGCCAGCAGGTGAGCCCGGTGCCTTCATTAGCAGGAAGGGCTCCCACTCCATGAACGTGCAGATAGTGTGTGATCACAGGATGCTTATTCTTCAACTCTGCAAGGTACCCAGGCAGCTCCCACGATGCCTACATCCTCAGATACTCCCAGGTGCCGGGGCTCTTCAGTGCTCCAGCCCAGCTGGATGGATGGCTGCTGCGTGACAAGGGCCATCCCCTCAGAAGGTGGCTCATGATGTCTCTCCACCATCCAATAACAGAAGCTGAGCAGTGGTACAATAGGAGCCATGGCACCTCAAGTGTTGTGGTGGAGAGAATCATTGGTCTTCTCAAGATGCAATTCCAATGCCTGTTCCGTCAGGACTGTTCAGGGGGCGCACTCTAATACCCCACAATCGTGTGTCACTGATAGTGGTTGCATGCTGCAGTCTACACAATCTGGAGCTGGAAAGGGGGGGACACAGTGGATGAGGAAGACGTAGACACCGTTGCTCCGCTTGCACACGATGAGTCCAGCAGTGAGTCCAAGGATGAGCATGTACAGGAGAACACTGAGGGGTTAGACACTGACCTGGGCAAACTCCAGGGAGGCAGGGACACCCGGGAGGCTTTAATCCTATGAACCTTCAGCTAGCACATCACAGATGGACCTCCAACACACGCCAGGACTGCAGACTCCACACACGATACCTGAGTACTAAATCTGGCTGGATAGTAACATTAACTAAGGCCCTTGTCAATAAAGCTCAATATCAAACAACTCACTCATAACATCATGGGTTCCAGTCCACCTGCAGAAATAAGGAATCACCCTGAGGCATGGTAACATATCAAAATTTATTGAGATTAGAATAGTAACATCAGAAACCAAAAAAAAAGATGTTGCACATCACACCAAGTCTTAGTGAACTAATATGGGGCAACACAAAGGCACAAGTGAGGAACCCGTGGTGTGCCAAATGTGTCTCAGATTTACGCTTATGAGTGCACTGGCATCTGAGGCAGCCTGCTCACTGTGCTGTCCTGTTGGCCTTGATGACCTTGGCAGATGTCCTCTGGCCTTTGACGGCCCCGCCTGGGAGGGAGTTGCCAGTTCCACAGCTGGCATCTCCCCAGTCGCCGCAGCCTCATCGGATGGCACATTCACTGGCAGAGGGGCGGAGGAGCTGCTGCCCTCATCCGGAGTGCCCTGAGAGGAGCCCAGAGAGATGACAGGCAGCTGCTGCACCGACGTGAGGTTGCTTCTGACCTCCCTGCTCACCGTGGATGGATACTGAGCTGAGATACTTGGTGCCCAAACCATCTCCCACACAGGCAATGACCAGCTGGGGGCAATGGCACTGTGAAGGCTTGCAGGCCCGAGTGCAACCCCAGGAAGCCCTGATTGTTCTCCTATAGGAGCCTCTCCATGAGAGTCACCACGCTCTCCATGGAGGAAGCATGGCACTTGGCTATGAGGCTCATTGCATCAGTGATGTTCCGCGTGAACTCCTCAAGCACAGACACCATGCCACGCACAGCCTCATGTATCTCCGCCAGATCATCTTGCACACCCCACTGGACTTCCAGCGTTTGCTGCCTCATGGACAACTCCAGAGGCACACCATCAGCCACCGACTGAGCATGTGCCTGGTCCCCTACAGTCCTCTGACTGCCGGCGCCCTGGACACTCTCTCTCCGCTTGCACCTCAAGCGAGTGTGAAGTGCCCTCACTGCCGTGCCCTGGGACACAAGCCAAAGACCTAATTCTCACCGAGGTGCTAGTATCTGCGCTGGTGCCTGTCTGGCTGAGATGGTGTGACGCTGGTGAGTGGGTTTTCTCTGGGGCCTCAGGGGTGAGAGGCGGCCCCTCTGTCTCCTCCTCCCGGCCCTGCTCCAGTGATGCTGAAAGGAAGAAAAAGGACATTTGATTAGTTACAGTGCAAACAATGTCAATGTGCATGCCTGTCTCCCGGATCATTATGAGCTCATCTTTCAATAATCATTGGTCAACCCACATTGCAAACTTCAATCACTGAGCGTTCAGCACTGCCAAGGCTGCTGGGACACACATGGTGACCTGAGTCCTCACCAAACATACCTCCCTGTGGCACCCCAGCCTCACCACCTCCAGTGGACCTGGGCACATGGCGCCTCTCCAGATCCATGGCCTGCTGCTCGGAAGGTGTCAGGATGGTCAACTGGGCCCGGCCTCCGCCAGTCCGCATCTGCTCTGCGGAATTGTGCGCAGTCTTCTCCTGAAAAGGAGAGAAGAGCATTGATTATTCCAGCCTGAACCTGAATTCCCATCGCATCCCTGCCACCCCAGCCAGAGTGGGACACTGCAGGACTCCAGTTCTTCATCACCCCACAGCTGCTGCACATTCACCCAAAGAAACCAGGGCTGACCCCCTTCCCCCCATTCCCCAAATGCTGCCTCCTTCACACCTTCACAAGGTGTTACTTTGCTAAACAAGGAGGCACAAGCATGTGGAGCACAAACACCAGCAGATGGATTGGTGCCCCGCCAACTGGAAGCTCCCCTCCCAGCATGTTAACACCCTGACTTCGACATGCTTCCCAGTTCCAGCACTCTGCCTAGGTGCAGACCCTTGACTTTCACCCCCATTCTATACTCTGGGTGTCACTGTCACACATGCTGTGGGTGCAGAACACATCCTAGCTCAGCCCTGTCAGGGTGAACTGGACATGGGCAATATCTGCTGGCACACCCAGTGAGGGATCCATGCCATTAATGTACTCAGAGTTTCCGGGGAGTGTGGGGGGGTGGGGGGTAGTGGTTGGCTGGGGGAGGGGGTGGGGGGGTGGGGGGGGGGGGGGGGGGGGGGGGGGGGGGGCTGTGGTGGGTGGGGGGGTGTTGGTGCTGGGGGGAAAGGCTGACGGCTGCGTTAAGTGACCTGAGGCAACATGGTACTCACACGTCCTGAGAGCAGGAGGTAGTTGAATCTTTTGGGGCACTGGATCCATGTGCTCCGCACCACATCATGGGAGCTAACTCACACTCTCGGCCACCTCCTCCCACGCACGTTTGGTCAGTTGGGGAGGCCTCCGCCTCCTGTCCTTTGGAAGCAGGACCTCTTGCCGTGTCCTCCAGGAGAGCAGCTAGGCACGCATTCAAGAAACAAGGGGCACACTGCTCCACTGCCCTACCCTCCGGACTTGCATGTTGCACAGTAGCCCTCTGCTGATCTCTTCTGCTGGCTACTGTAAGCAGCCTTGCAAAGGCTACCAGCCTTCACTTATTGGACCCGGCAGTCTGTGCACTCCCACTGCCGCCCACCCACTCCCGCTATCCTCAGGAGTCGAGAAATACGCTGGGCGGGCCTTAATTGGCATGCCCACTTAAAATGGCGGCATGGACCCGATCACGGGCAGCTCAGTTAATTACTGTAATTAGTTGTTAAATGGTCTTAATGGCCGACTCAACTGCTCGCCCGCTGAACTGAAGATCTGAATGACGCACGGTGACATCGGGACGCACGCCCAACGTCACCCCACATCATTTTACGCGTCGGCGAGTGGGGCCCACCCCTGTTCGCCGACCTGAAGATTCTGGCCACCCAACCCTAACCAAATATCAAACCTAGACATGTATCATTATGGGAATTCACTAATCTGTGTAACCCAGAATCTGCCAAACTTCTACCCTTCTTTAAATTTAATAGAATATATTAATATCAGTGGATACAATGCAGCATAGAGTTATATTAGTGCCTGTCATCAAATACAGTAATTGGATTAGATGAAGCAATAATTCATCATTTTTAAAACAACAATCAGGGATTAAAGGTAGACTAGAGAACTGTTTGACATAAACTCACAAGAAGACAAGGATTAGTAGCAGAAGTAAGACATTCAGCCCCTCGAGCCTGCTCTGCCATTTGCTAAAGATCATAGCTGATCTGATTGTGCCCTCAACTCCGCTTTCCTGTCTGCCCCCCATAATCTTTGACTCCTTGTTGATCAAAAATCTGTCTAGCTCAGCCTTGAATAAATTCAGTGATTCAACCTCCACTGCTCACTGGGAAAGAGGATACCAAACACAAACGACCCTCTGAGAGAAAAAAAAAATTCCTCATTTCAGTCTTAAATAGGAGACCCCTAATTGTTAAAGTGTGTTCCCTAGTTGTAGACTCCCCCATGAGGGGAAACATCCTCTCAGCATCCACCCTATCAAGTCCCCAGAGGACCTTATTTGTTTCAATAAGATCAGCTTTCATTCTTCTAAACTCCAATGTGTGCAGGCCAAAACACAACCTTTCCTCAAATAATTTGGTGAATTAAAAAGAAATCTATCAGCAGCATTAGGCAACTGAAGATTTATTTTACATATGACAGATTTAGGGTTTAAAGGGTCACAGCCATCTACCAATAATTAATTCAATCACTACTCATGACCGAACCCGCTGTCTATGCTCTGGTCCAATATAACCCTACAGGGAGATTTATTACAAAGTGGGATGTTTGAACCTTGTTTTTAATTCTGGTATCCACAAGTGCTCCAAAGTAAACACTGACACACCAGAATTTTACAGCTTCCAGCCCTGCTTCTGATAGAGAACGCTGCAGCATTTCATTTGCAAAAATAGAAACAAGTATTTTTCCTTTCGTGTTTTCTCCTGTTGTTTGTGTGACAATGCACTATGATCCTTCTCATGGTGCTTGTAACTTTGTGATAATGTGATATGACAGAATGTGTGGTTGTCCCGCAGATTCACATCAAGTCCTAAACCCAAAATAATTATGGTACCATATTGTGTGGTCATCAGTAATCTCTCTGAAGAGGAATTTGTACAGAAGGGCCAAAACAGATGAATTCTACTCTCCTTCGAGCAAGTTAAAATGATTTCCAGGCAAACATATTTGCATTACAAAGATTCTGTCATAAGCTATTAAGGTCATCTTGCGACCATCAAAACAGATGGAATTCTCAAAGTTTTCTTGAAGATTGATAATCATCTCAATGTATTGAGGAATATTACTCCCTTTTCTGGCTCTCACTGTTATAGTTCACCATAAAATCCGAGCGATTCCTTCCACTCATTCTTCAATTTATTTTTGAAAGAGTTGCTCATTTAAAAAAAAAAATCCAAGTGCTGTTGGTGAAATCCATCTTTATTTTTTAACCAGGTAAGAATTTGAAAGGTGGGTCGATTTGTCCGAACCTCTGAAGTCAGAGCTATCAACACCTTCACATGACCTCAAAAGGTAGGCCATTGTTATGAGGCAAAACAACTTGGTTGCATTTCTGTTTGAACAGGACCATCAACAGAGCTTGGTCAGGTAAAATCTCATTGAATCATTGGTCTGCATTTTAGCCCAGAGGCGAGTACTTGCAGGTGGGCTGTGGTGAAGTCAGAAAGAATGGTTTTCCAGAATGACCCTCAATTTTTCATTACAGGGCTCCTTTGAACTTTTTCTGCTGGTTTCCTGCCCAGCGGCAGCATGATTGACAGGCTGGAAGCCAGATGGGTAGAAAGTCTGCTTCACAAAACTGCAGCTGAGGAGATGTGTGTAGGTCATGTCATGGGTTCCCGATCGCTGGGGTGGCGGGGGCAGCTGGGGTAGTTCTGATCACAGGGCGGAATTTAATCCAGGTGAAGGGGGTCTCAGCTGGCTGGAGAGCCTGCTGGAGTCTCATGTCACCTCCGTTAGGGAAGGCCAGCCATGTTAAGTACCAATCAGGCACTTAACTGGGCAGGGGCATGCCTTCTCTGGGATCAAGGACCCCACGGGTGGAAATCCCATCCCCTCAAAAGCTGCTGGCCAATCAGAGGCTGGCAGCGCCTCATTATTGTCAGCACCACTAGGGGAGCAGTGGCAGCTACTGGTAATGCACCCGCCCCAGGCCCAGGATCGGTGAGGGACCCAGGCCACAGGGGAGTGAGGACGGGATGGGGGTCACAGGGATGGGAGTCACTGGCTAGGGGGAATGTCAGCATGGCTCTCAGCACCCCATTTCCCAATGCTGGGTCCCTCAATTAGATACTGAGTGCCTGACAATGATGGACCCACCCCCTCCTAACCCTCCCTCGGGAGATCGCAAACAAGCATGCCAGGGTTTGCTTTTCGGGCTTCCTGTCAGGGGTGACTGCTCTGCCCTGTTTGATGGTCTTGGTTGAATACCAGCTGGTAGCACCCTCCCCTGCATGTGGAGACCACCTGGTGAACCCTGGAAGCCTCCCTGTGGGCTCAGGGCAGTTGCCCTCCTAATCAGGCACTCTGTGGGCCAAGGCTGCCATGGCAGCAACACCCTCCCTCGCTTTCACCAAATGCACCCACTCCAACCCGCACCCCCACCCCTTCACCAGGGCCTGTGTGATTGGTCCCAGTGACGCTCGACCCCACTCACCTTGTCCTGGGTGGCAGTGTCCATTGCTGCATCTCTCAGCTGGGTGCAATCCCAGCAGTGGCCACTTCTCTTGGTGGCAGTGCTGAGACTGAAGCACTCTGGCCTTCTGACTGGTTGGCAGTTCTGGAAGGGGTGGCTCCTGTCCTTTAAAGAGTTTGGAGCCCTGATGGATTAATTGCCAGATGGGTCCAAATGTGGCCGTGGGCCTCCAAACAGCCAAGGCAGTGTACCCCCAGCTTTCCAGCTTGTGGACAGGCCTAGCAAAGTCCAGCCCAAAGTGTGTGAAGCACAGAATCTTTTAAACAATACCTACTTTGTACATATTAAATAACAAGATGCTGCATATTTTATTATGAGTTTGAGCATACAGGGACACATTTTGATGGGAGGTAACATAGAATAGTAAAACAGACCAAAGTATGTCAAGATCCACATAAACTGTCACATAAACACCACTAATCTCATAGCAACTATGAACCAAAGGATTATACAAGAGTTTTCTCATATGTAAATACAATTTTCATTTATTTTGTTGGCTGCATTTTCCCCTTTAATTCTAGCTTTCATTTTAAGATTTATAAATTTAAAATTATAATTAATGTCTGACTGATCACAGTTTTTCCTTTAAATTACTGGACATCAAGTAGTTCAGGGAGGAGGAGACACAATGGGCTATAACACCTCTGGAATTTGGATTCAAACATGGTCAGACTGAAATAGTCTCCTCATTTTCAAAGCTGGAAGAGTCCTATAAATAGCTGAGCTTTGTCATTATTTATGTAATTTCCAGTGACACTTGGACGTTGGCTCGCCGCTCAAACTGTGCTTAATGCAGTACTAAATTGGCCAATTCACTCAGAGAGAGGCGTGTGAAGTAAGGTCGTTCATCTGCTTCTTGAAGCTAAGGTATGCAGCTCTGCAGAGGGTGCTTTACTTTGTCCCTGAATGTCTGATACCAAGTACAAAACATGGCAAGGCGATGAATTCACAATTATTCAACTAGTCATCTTTCTAAGAAACAAAGGGTGGAATTTTCCGACAGCAGGATTTTACAGTCCCACCAAAGTCAATGGAGTTTAGAATGGCTCACCATGTTTTACAGTCCCATCCCTGCTACAATGGGCTGTAAAATTTTGCCAAAATTTCATTCAAGTGAGGGCTTTGAGGGAGTACGATTTTGAGAGCTTGCGGTCCACTTTAGCCCCACTATGTTGACCTGGACAGGATGGTGTGCAGGAGGATTATCCTCCCGAATTCACTTACCAGCCCAAGGCTGTACATTCTACTCAGTGACATTTTGGGCCCGATTTTAACTCTAAGTGGAATTATGTTTGCTGACATTGAAGTCGACCGGAATTCTCGCTGCAGGAATACAGGGCTGTAATTTACATCTAAATAACGTGGCCCGATGATGCCATTGGCACCACACTCCTGGTTTAGCTCATGGATTTGGGCAGCCTACACATGGTCAGCTCTGACAGCTCTACCATATTGCTGAAGTCTGTGGAGTGTCCAGAAGAGACCAAGGTAAGTAAGAAAATGTTCCTATTTTGTGGAATCTTTGCGGGACGGGCCATGGGGGAGGGTGGGGAGGTGCGCGGTTAGGAGGAGGAAGAGGAGCTGTCACAGTATCCCACAAGGAATCCTTGGGACTTCCCAGGCCCAGATTTGCCTCTTCCTTTTTCGCGTGGCATCGTCTCCGCAGCCCCTCAACCAACAATTGCCTTATGACGAGACCGTTCCCTTGGGTCGGAGGTAGCATTTGGCTCCTGCCCCATTTCCTGCTCCCGCCCAGCAGCCCTGACATCATTCCCATCAGCTTCTGGCAGGAAAAGAGGTTTAAAAATTTAACAGAGGCGGGTGGTTAAAATTGGTTGGGCCTCACTTCTTGTATATGTCTAGATGCAACACAAACTTCAGGAGGTCCTTCAGGCACTGAACACACCCCAAGTTCACATCAAACGTTTTGTGACATTTCCAACTAGGCTGCAACTTGAACAAACTCCCAAAATTCTTGTCTCTGGAAGCCGAAGACTAAGAGGAGACCTGATAAACTTGTGAGGAGGTTCCATAGGTTGGATATGGAGAAACTGTGGGTGAGGCCTGAATAAGACAGAATAAATGTAAGATAGCTACCAGCAACATCAAATGAAGCAGTTAGGGCCAATTTCTTTACATAGAGCACAGGGAGAATATGGAACTCACTGCCTTGTGGAGTGAATGAAGCAGATAGCATTGATCCATTTAAGGGGAGATTTGATGCATACACGGGGGAGAAGGGATAAGAGAGAAGATTAGGTAGAGGTCATTAGAAAAGGAGGAGGTTTATTTGAAGTGTAAACATTGGCATAGACCATTGGATCGAATGACCTGTAGTACAACCAACTTAATTATAAAACTCCTTAAGAAAACATCTTTTACGGCGATAATATAAGAGGGGTGGAAATGGAGACACACTGAAGAACTAACAGCTGTCTGCAGCTGTTTTCAGAGACAAAAAAGAGGTCATTTATAATCATGCAAATAAAGGCTACTTAGAACAAATTGTGCCCAGAGTGATTAATTTTAATTGAATACATTTGCAAATTCATACATTTTAAATATGATTTATTAGTTCCAAAAATAAGAATTCAGAAGTGCATTACATTTAACACATTGCCCATTTGTGTTGGGAAAGCTAATTTTAAAATCTGATCTGCTCTTTACTGTTACTGTAAAGAGAGGAAAAGAATGTGTTAGGTATGACAAGCAGCTGTGATAACTAGCCTTTTCTCTGTTTGTACTTAGGGCACAATACTCCCTCCAACAGAAATGCTATTTTAGCAGACAACACTTATTAATTTGTTCTTTATCCTGTTTAGTAAAAAGTGGCTAAAGTGTCGAAGGTGAAAGCTTGCATTGCTTCTATGACCCTTGATTTAGTTTGACTCTAATGGTTGCTTGTGGTGAATATTTTACGCTTCCCGCAGGCTAGATGGAGCATATTGTAAATTTTATGCCAGAACACTTTGCCTTAAGAAATATGAATGTACAAACGTGCGTAAGGTGAAATTTTGAGGCTGAATGGGTAACTTTAAATAATCAGACAGGATGATTAGAGCTTTTCAGGTAATTTTGACAGGAAAGTAACTGTACTAGCCACATGGTTGAAAACTGCATTTTAAAATGTGTCAAGGTTTAGGGACAAGAATATTAAAGACCAGTTCCTTTCTTCCCCTTTCGAGTTTTCTCAATTCTCCTAAAGGAATTGACTCATGCTGGATTACAATTCCTAGAGTGCAAGCTGTCCTTTGCTGTTCCGCCAGTGGTCATAATAGGCATGTGTGCCTTCAGAAGCATTTGGAACAGGAGTAAGTCATTTAGCTCCTCGATCCATTCACAGAGATCACGGTTGATCTGTACCTTAACTCTACTTATCTGCCTTTACCTCAGATTCCTTGATATTCAAGCCTAGCAAAAAATCAGTAGATCTCAGTCTTCAGAGCTTCAACTTTCCCAGTATTGACTGCCTTTAAGGGAAGAGCGTACCAGACTCCAGCTGTGTGGAAAAGTACTCCCCGATTTCATTGCTCTCATTTTAAGGCGATGGTTGGGGTCCTGATCAAATGGGCTGTTTTGTTCTGGTTGGTGTCGAGCTTCTTGAGTGTTGCTGAAGCTGCACTCATCCAGGCAAGTGGATAGTATTCCATCACACTGCTGACTTGTGCATCGTAAATAGCACTACAAGAAGTATAATAATTTTCTAAATATTACACAGGAGAAGCAGAGAACACACAACTCTCTTGAATACAGAGGAAATGGAAAAGATTGTTTCAAAATTACAAGTACAGGTCAGTCAGCTTAACACCAATGAAAGAATCTTTAGAGACAATAATCGTGGAAAAAAGTAATTGGCATCTAGAAATGCATAGGCTAATAAATGAGTCCATCAAGATATATTCAATAAATTAGTTAATTAGTGCAATTTAAAAATAGAAATGCCTTTTTAAAGGTCCACCTGTTTGGTTTGGTCAGTAGCAGCATATGGAAAGTCTATGTAATACTTGTATCAAGTAGTATGATAGGTACTGACATTCTACAGTTAATGGCTGAGGACATCTGCAATTATCACTGTAAAATGTCTTCTCCTTCACAGGTGACACGACCCTTTCAAATCCTTCATTCAATAAGAGGCAAGATTCAAACATGGAAATTGAATGTTGCTTGTATAAGCTGTTGAGCTACTCCAACTGGATCCCAACAGAGAGATTTTGCATCGATGGGTTCCATTTCCAAAAGAAGCCTTTGAATTTGGGATGGCTGAGAAAACACACGTTCTATGACAAAAATGGAAACAGCTGGAAATACTCAGCAGATCAGGCAGTATCTGTGGAGAGAAATAAAAGAATAAAGAAGTAAAACAGAGGAAGAAGAAATAAAGTCAGCTGACATTTGGCCGCTCTCGAAATTTTCCTATCTGGCACAAAACGAAGCCCACTGCTGGCAGGACTGGGAAATCCCACCCAAGTTAATGTTCCAGGTCAGATATGAAAGACACACTCTCACCTCCTGCTTACAACATGAGAAAATGAGGGGCATGGCGGTAATGTCATTGGACCAATAATCCAGAGGCCCAGACTAGTACTCTGGGGATATGGGTTCAAACCCCGTCACAGCAGTTGGTGGAATTTAAATTCAATTAATCTGGAATATAAAGCTAGTATCAGTAATTATGACCATGAAACTATCACCAGTTGTTGTAAAAACGCATCTGGTTCACTAATGCCCTTTAGGAAAGGAAATCTGCCATCCTGTCCTGACCTGGTCTGGCCTACATGTGACTCCAGACCCACAGCAATGTGGTTGACTCCTAACTGCCCTCTGAAATGGCCTAGCAAGCCATTCATTTCAAAAGGGGCAATTAGGGATGGGCAACAAATGCTGTTCTTCCCAATGATGCCCACATCCTGCGAAAGAATAAAAAAAAACTGATTTGTTTACCTTATGTTGATGGTGGCGCTGATATGGCTGTAGAGCTTTAGTCTAAGGTAAAAAGCATAAAACATAGGAACAGGAGTAAGTTATTCAGATCTTCAAGCCTGTTCTAATCAGTGGGATCATGACTGATCTGTGTATAACTCAATCTAGCTGCTTTGGTTCCATAACCTTTAATATATAAAACATGGGGCGGAACCCCTGGAATTGAAGATGGCATGGAGCCGAGCCACCCAGCAGCCATAATGTGCTGCGGGCAGGCTAAATGGGCAATCACTGGGGAGGGAGGGAGTCCCGCCCTTGAGAGCTGCCGGCCAATCCAATTAGCCGGCAGCTCCAACAATCAGTCCCGGCAGTGCCAAGAGTGCACTAATGGCCACTGCTGGGAATGCAAGAGGAGTTGGAAGAAGGCCCATGGATTCCTGGGGTCTTGGTTGAGGAGGCTTTGGGCAGGATAGGGAGGTGGGGGCAGGGGGGTAGAGCTAGTTCACTTGAGGTAACAGGTGGGTAGGAACAAAGGGGGGTTTCAGCTTTAGGTGGGGCCATCCGCTGATCCACAAAGGGCAGCCCCTGAACATAGAACCATCTCACTTCCTACCCTTTGTTTGGCCCGACTGCCCGGAAGTTTTATGGCTTGGGCAGCGTATTATTGGGGTCAATTGGCCTGGGATGGGTAGGAAGGTGGTTGGGTGTGCACCCGCCCTGCTCTACAAGCCCCCTCCACCACTGAAAACATGCCCGGCAGGGGCATGTAAAATGTAGCCCATTGAAACTTTATGGCACAGAAGGAAGCCATTCGGCCCATCCTGTCCTTGCTGACTGAAAAAGAGCTATGTAGTTAATCCCGCCCTCCTACAGTTAGTCTGTAGCCATGTTCCAGCACCTCAGTGTATATCAGAGTGTTTTTTTTTAATGCATTGAGACTTGCTGCCTCTGCCCCCCTTTCGGGGAGTGAGTTCCAGATGTCCTCCACCCCCCGGGTGAAAAAATTACTTCTCGACACACACTCAATTCTTCCACCTTTAAATCAATGCCCCTTTGTATCTACTTCTCTGCTAATAAGAACATAAGAAGTAGGAGCAGGAGTAGGCCATTCGGCCCCTCAAGCCTGCCCTACCATTCAATAAGATCATGGCTGATCTGCCCCAGGCCTCAACTCCTCTTTTGTGCCAGGTCCTCATAGCCCTCAACTCCCCAATATTTCAATAATACATCGACCTCCTCTTTAAATACTTTCAGTGATCTAGCCTCCACAACTCTCTGAGGTAGAGAATTCCAGATATTCTCTACCCTCTGAGAGAAAAAATTCCTTCACATCTCAGTTTTAAATTAGGCCTTTATTCATTAGGGCTTAGAAGAATGAGGGGTGATCTCACTGAAACGTAGAAGATTCTGAGGGGGCTTGACAGGGTAGATGTTGAGAAGAGATTTCCATTAGTGGGGGAATCTTGAACTAGGAGACATAGTTACAGAATAAGGGGACACTTATTTAAAACTGAGATGTGAAGGAATTTTTTCTCTCAGAGGGTAGAGAATATCTGGAATTCTCTACCTCAGAGAGTTGTGGAGGCTAGATCACTGAAAGTATTTAAAGAGGCCGCAAGAATGACCCAAACCTCCCTGTCGCTTGCCATTTCAACACTCCACCCTGCTCTCTTGCCCACATGTCTGTCCTTGGCTTGCTGCATTGTTCCAGTGAAGCCCAACGCAAACTGGAGGAACAACACCTCATCTTCCGACTAGGGACTTTACAGCCTTCCGGACTGAATATTGAATTCAACAACTTTAGGTCGTAAGCTCCCTCCCCCATCCCCACCCCCTTTCTGTTTCCCCCTTCCCTTTTTTTTCCAATAAATTATAAAGATTTTCCTTTTCCCACCTATTTCCATTATATAAAAAAAAAACCCCACTAGAGCTATACCTTGAGTGCCCTACCATCCATTCTTAATTAGCACATTCGTTTAGATAATATCACCAACTTTAATTTTAACACCTATGTGTTCTATTGTACTATTGTCGTTGACATCTTTTGATGATCTACTTCTATCACTGCTTGTTTGTCCCTACAACCACACCCCCCCCCCTCCACCTCTTTGTCTCTCTATCTCTCCGCCCCACACACACACCTTAAACCAGCTTATATTTCAACTCTTTCTTGGACTCGAACGCAAGTTCTGTCGAAGGGTCATGAGGACTCGAAACGTCAACTCTTTTCTTCTCCGCCGATGCTGCCAGACCTGCTGAGTTTTTCCAGGTAATTCTGGTTTTGTAAAGGCCTAACTTGTTTAGCCATTCTTGATAAGTCAACACCTTCATCCCGGGAGTCAACCTAGTGAATCTCTTTTGAACTGCCTCCAATGCCAGTATATCCTTTCTTAAATACGGGGACCAAAACTATATACAATACTCCAGATGCGGCCTCACCAACACCCTGTAGAGCTGTAACAGGACTTCCCTATTTTTAAACTCCAACCCCCTAGCTATACAGGCCAAAATTCCATTTGCCTTCTTAATTACTTGCTGCACCTGCATGCTAACTTTTTGTGTTTCATGCACAAGAACACACAGGTCCCTCTGTGCTGCACTTTTTTTGAGTCTCTCTCTCTATTTAAATAATAGTCTGCCCTTTGATTCTTCCTACCAAAGTGCACGACCTCACACTCTCCTACATTAAACTCCATCTGCCAAGTTTTTGCCCACTTGCTCAACCTGTCTATATAGCCTTACAGATTCCTTATGTCCTCATCACAACATGCCCTCCCACCTATTTTTATATCGTCAGCAAATTTGGATACATTCCAATCTGCCCCCTCCTCCAAGTCATTAGTATTGATAATAAATAATTGAGGTCCTAGGACTAATTCTTGTGGCACTCCACTAGTTACATCTTTCCAACCTAAAAAAGACCCATTAATCCCACTCTCTGTCTTCTGTGTGTTAGCCAATCCTCAATCCATGCAAATACATTACCCCCAATACCGTGAGCTACTATCTTGTGCAATAACCTTTTATTTGGCACCTTACTGAATGCCTTCTGGAAATCCAAATACACTACATTTACTGGTTCCCTTTTATCAACTCTGCTTGTTTTATCCTCAAAGAACTCTAGCAAATTTGTCAAATATGATTTCCCTTTCACAAAACTGAATTGACTCTGTTTGATTGTGTTAAGCTTTTCTAAATGTCCTGCTATTTCTTCCTTAATAATGGACTCTAGCATTTTCCCAACATCAGATGTTAGGCTGACTGGCCTATGGTTTCCTGCTTTTTGTCTCCCTCCCTTCTTGAACAGGGGTATCACATTAACAGTTTTCCAATCTGCTGGGGCCCTCCCGGAATCCAGTGAGTTCTGGAATATTTCGACCAATGCCTCCACTATCTCTGCAGCCACTTCCTTTAAGACCCTTGGGTGCAGGCCATCAGGTCCTGGCAACTTGTCTGCCTTTAGTCCCATTAGTAGGTCAAATACTTTGTCCCTCATAATAGAGACTGTCACAATATTTTTCCTCCCATTAGCTCCTTGCTTATCTGATATCTTTGGTATGTTTATAATGTCCTCCACCATGAAGACCGATGTAAAATATTGGTTTATCTGCCATTTCGCTGTTCCCTGTTATCAATTCTCCAGTTGCATCCTCCAAGGGTCCCATGCCCACTTTAGGCACTTAAGGGTTGGGGGGTGGGGGTGGGGGTGGGTGGGGTGCGGTACATGGTAATCAGCGGAGTTTTCCTTGCTCATGTTTGACCTGATGCCATGAGACTTCATGGAGTCAATGTTGAGGGCTCCCAGGGCAATCCTCTCCTGACAGTATACCATGGTGCTGTCATCTCTGGTGGGTCTGTCCTACCAGTGGGACAGGACATACCCAGGGATGGTGATAGTAGTGTCTAGGACGTTATCTGTAAGATATGATTCAGTGAGCATGACCTTGTCAAGTTGTTGCTTGCCTAGTCTGTGGAACAGCTCTCCCAATTTTTGCCCAAGCCCCAGATGTTAGTAAGGAGGAATTTACAGGGTCAGCTAAGATGAGTTTGCCTTTGCCTTTGTCGTTTCCAGTGCCTTGGTTGATGCCGGTTGGTCTGTCCGGTTTCATTCCTTTTCATTGACTTTTTAGCAGTTTGAGTGACTCATTAGGCCTTGCTAAGTTGCCAAACTATAAAGAGTCAGGTGCCACAGTTATGAGTGCTGGGGCCTCAACTATTTACAATCTATATTGGATGAAAGGTCTAAGAGTATTGTTGCCAAGTTTGTTGATGCAAAGATAGGTAGGAAAGCAAGTATTGAGAAGGATAATAAATGTCCGCAATGGAATCTCGATAAGTGAGTTGGCAGATGGGCATAGTGTGGAAAAATGCAAGGTTGCCCTCTTTGGTGGGAATAGAAAAGCAGAATATTATTTAAATGGAGAGAGGCTGCAGATTCTACAGTGCAGAGGGACCTGGGTGTCTTTGTGCATGAATCACGAAAATTAGAGTGCATGTACAGAAAGTAATTAGGAAGGCAAATGGAGTTTTGACCTTTATTGCAAGGAAGATGGAGTATAAAAGTAGGGAGGACTTACTAAAACTTACCAATGCATAAACTGCATGCAATTTTGGTCCCCTTATTTAACGAGGGATATATTTGCTTTGAAGGCAATTCACAGAAGGTTCAATAGGCTGATTCCTGGGATGAACGGGTTGTCTTATGAGGAAAGGTTGAGCAGATTGGGCCTATATTCATTGGAGTTTAGAAGAATGAGACATGATCTTATTGAAACATAGAAGATTCTCAGGGGCTTGACAGGGTGGATGCTGAGAGGATGTTTCCCCTTTTGGGAGAATCTAGAAGAAAGGACCGCAGTTTCAAAATAAGGGGCATCCCATTTAAGACAGAGATGAGGAGGAATTTCTTCTCTCAGAGGGTCATTTATCTTTGGAATTCTCTCCTCCTGAGAGCGGTGGAGGCTGGGTCATTGAATAGATTCAAGGTGGAGTTAGAGAGATTTTTGATCTACAAGGAAGTCAAGGGTTGTGAGGCAGGCAGGAAGGGTTATGAGGCAGACAGGAAGGGTTATGAGGCAGGCAGGAAGGGTTATGAGGCAGACAGGAAGAGTTATGAGGCAGGCAGGAAGGGTTATGAGGCAGGCAGGAAGGGTTGTGAGGCAGGCAGGAAGGGTTATGAGGCAGCCAGGAAGGGTTATGAGGCAGACAGGAAGGGTTATGAGGCAGACAGGAAGGGTTGTGAGGCAGACAGGAAGGGTTATGAGGCAGACAGGAAGGTTTATGAGGCAGACAGGAAGGGTTATGAGGCAGCCAGGAAGGGTTATGAGGCAGGCAGGAAGGGTTATGAGGCAGGCAGGAAGGGTTATGAGGCAGGCAGGAAGGGTTGTGAGGCAGGCAGGAAGGGTTGTGAGGCAGACAGGAAGGGTTGTGAGGCAGACAGGAAGGTTTATGAGGCAGACAGGAAGGGTTATGAGACAGGCAGGAAGGGTTATGAGACAGATGGGAAGGGTTATGAGGCAGACAGGAAGGGTTATGAGGCAGACAGGAAGAGTTATGAGGCAGGCAGGAAGGGTTATGAGGCAGGCAGGAAGGGTTGTGAGGCAGACAGGAAGAGTTATGAGGCAGGCAGGAAGGGTTATGAGGCAGGCAGGAAGGGTTGTGAGGCAGACAGGAAGGGTTATGAGGAAGACAGGAAGGGTTATGAGGCAGACAGGAAGGGTTGTGAGGCAGACAGGAAGGGTTATGAGGCAGGCAGGAAGGGTTGTGAGGCAGACAGGAAGGGTTATGAGGCAGGCAGGAAGGGTTGTGAGGCAGACAGGAAGGGTTGTGAGGCAGACAGGAAGGGTTATGAGGCAGACAGGAAGGGTTATGAGGCAGGCAGGAAGGGTTATGAGGCAGACAGGAAGGGTTATGAGGCAGACAGGAAGGGTTATGAGGCAGGCAGGAAAGGCTATTGGGCAGGCAGGAAGAGTTATGAGGCAGGCAGGAAGGGTTATGAGGCAGACAGGAAGGGTTATGAGGCAGGCAGGAAGGGTTATGAGGCAGGCAGGAAGGGTTATGAGGCAGGCAGGAAGGGTTATGAGGCAGGCAGGAAGGGTTAGGAGGCAGGCAGGAAGGGTTATGAGACAGGCAGGAAGGGTTATGAGGCAGACAGGAAGGGTTATGAGGAAGACAGGAAGGGTTATGAGGCAGACAGGAAGGGTTATGAGGCAGACAGGAAGGGTTGTGAGGCAGACAGGAAGGGTTGTGAGGCAGGCAGGAAGGGTTATGAGGCAGACAGGAAGGGTTATGAGGCAGACAGGAAGGGTTATGAGGCAGACAGGAAGGGTTATGAGGCAGGCAGGAAGGGTTATGAGGCAGACAGGAAGAGTTATGAGGCAGACAGGAAGGGTTATGAGGCAGACAGGAAGGGTTATGAGGCAGACAGGAAGGGTTATGAGGCAGACAGGAAGGGTTATGAGACAGGCAGGAAGGGTTATGAGGCAGGCAGGAAGGGTTATGAGACAGGCAGGAAGGTTTATGAGGCAGACAGGAAGGGTTATGAGGCAGACAGGAAGGGTTATGAGGCAGGCAGGAAGGGTTATGAGGCAAGCAGGAAGGGTTATGAGGCAAGCAGGAAGGGTTATGAGACAGGCAGGAAGGGTTATGAGGCAGGCAGGAAGGGTTATGAGGCAGGCAGGAAGGGTTATGAGGCAGGCAGGAAGGGTTATGAGACAGGCAGGAAGGTTTATGAGGCAGACAGGAAGGGTTATGAGGCAGACAGGAAGGGTTATGAGGCAGACAGGAAGGGTTATGAGGCAGACAGGAAGGGTTATGAGGCAGACAGGAAAGGCTATTGGGCAGGCAGGAAGCGTTATGAGGCAGGCAGGAAGGGTTATGAGGCAGACAGGAAGGGTTATGAGGCAGGCAGGAAGGGTTGTGAGGCAGGCAGGAAGGGTTGTGAGGCAGGCAGGAAGGGTTGTGAGGCAGGCAGGAAGGGTTATGAGGCAGGCAGGAAGGGTTATGAGGCAGGCAGGAAGGGTTATGAGACAGGCAGGAAGGGTTATGAGGCAGACAGGAAGGGTTATGAGGCAGACAGGAAGGGTTGTGAGGCAGACAGGAAGGGTTGTGAGGCAGACAGGAAGGGTTATGAGGCAGACAGGAAGGGTTATGAGGCAGACAGGAAGGGTTATGAGGCAGACAGGAAGGGTTATGAGGCAGGCAGGAAGGGTTATGAGGCAGACAGGAAGAGTTATGAGGCAGACAGGAAGGGTTATGAGGCAGACAGGAAGGGTTATGAGGCAGACAGGAAGGGTTATGAGGCAGACAGGAAAGGCTATTGGGCAGGCAGGAAGAGTTATGAGGCAGGCAGGAAGGGTTATGAGGCAGGCAGGAAGGGTTATGAGACAGGCAGGAAGGGTTATGAGGCAGGCAGGAAGGGTTATGAGACAGGCAGGAAGGGTTATGAGGCAGGCAGGAAGGGTTATGAGACAGGCAGGAAGGTTTATGAGGCAGACAGGAAGGGTTATGAGGCAGACAGGAAGGGTTATGAGGCAGGCAGGAAGGGTTATGAGGCAAGCAGGAAGGGTTATGAGACAGGCAGGAAGGGTTATGAGGCAGGCAGGAAGGGTTATGAGACAGGCAGGAAGGTTTATGAGGCAGACAGGAAGGGTTATGAGGCAGACAGGAAGGGTTATGAGGCAGACAGGAAGGGTTATGAGGCAGGCAGGAAAGGCTATTGGGCAGGCAGGAAGAGTTATGAGGCAGACAGGAAGGGTTATGAGGCAGGCAGGAAGGGTTGTGAGGCAGGCAGGAAGGGTTGTGAGGCAGGCAGGAAGGGTTATGAGGCAGGCAGGAAGGGTTATGAGGCAGGCAGGAAGGGTTATGAGACAGGCAGGAAGGGTTATGAGGCAGGCAGGAAGGGTTATGAGACAGGCAGGAAGGGTTATGAGGCAGGCAGGAAGGGTTATGAGACAGGCAGGAAGGTTTATGAGGCAGACAGGAAGGGTTATGAGGCAGACAGGAAGGGTTATGAGGCAGGCAGGAAGGGTTATGAGGCAGGCAGGAAGGGTTATGAGGCAGGCAGGAAAGGCTATTGGGCAGGCAGGAAAGGGCCATGGAGTTAAGGTCATGATCAGATCAGCCAGGATCTTATTGAATGGAGGAGCAGGCTCAAGAGGCTGAATGGTTTCCTCCTCCTATTTCTTACACTCTTACAGGTAATCCCTTCATTGCCTAATCCAACCCACCATGTTCACTGGGTTGTAACCAAGTGGAAACCTGTTATTCCATTCTAGCTCATTCTATCATTGTGAACTCAATCCAACCCAAGGGTGTTTGCCCAACACTTTGATCAATGTGAGGCCGTTAGCTGGAGAGTCAACCCAAGACATCAGAGGAAGTATCACCCTCACAATGTGCATCACAATGAGAACAGACATCATAATAGGTTTGTAAACTGAGTAAATTTGAGGCAGGAGGCTGCACAACCAGTTTCCCTGGAAGAAATGGGACTATGTAGACTGTTACTAAATGCTGATTTATCTAGGTTGGAAGTGGTTGGCTAGAAGTGTTGAATAGGTTTACTTTGTGAAGGGACTGTAACCAATGGCAACATCAACCAAAAATTTTAGACTAAGGGCTGCGAACATTGAATGGTTTGTCTCAACATAGTTACCTTGTTACTGTAATTTGTGTATGTCATAATGAGTAATATGATCAGTGTAACAGACTTCATAATACTGATGAACAGTAGAGAGGATTCATTGAAATTGCTGTTTTGAGGAAATTTTCAGATTGTTGGTTATAGGTAGTCTGGGTCCTAAAACCTGGAATGCTAAGCTCTATAGTGCTTCCAAACCCAAAAAACACAACAGCTCTTTTAGAAGGACATTGAAGTATTGGAAGCATCCTCAACCTAGGGAAGGGGGACCAGAGAAGGCAAATATTCCCACCATTGCCCATTGTTCTCGAGCCCTGATCACTGGATTGTAACCACATGGGAACCTGGTTTCACATTCTACCTTGTGTCCCCTTGACCTGAATGATGTCCAAGGGTATTTGCTCAGCTCGTGTATCAAGGTGATGCCCTTTAACTGGATGCAGCATCACCGTGACATCACAGAGAAAGACTCAGTCTCACAATACGTATCACAATGAGAGTAGACCTCACAGTACACCTGTCAACTGTCTAAATTTGAAACAGGCAGCTGTACAATCAGTTTAAGTGAAGGAAATGCAGCTGACTGTTATTCTCTGGCTGATCTGCTGAGGAATGGATGTGGTCGGCTAGAAGATCTGAACAAATATTGTTAAGGGAATGTGAACAATCAACCAACAGATTCAATGAAAGATTGCGGACATTGAAAGGTTTGTCTCAACATGATTATCTTGTATTGTAACTTGTGAAGGACATTAAAACTCAGTAAAACTGCTGTACAGTAGGGTTGAATAGTTCTATTTATTGTCATGAGTAAATTTTCCATCTGATTGTTGATAGGTAGTCAGTGCCTGCAGCCTGATTTCTGATCGTTAATCAGCCCCACTCTCAGGTCCATCCTTGGAATCCCTGCCTGACAGTCTCGCTCAGTGCTCATGCCCTCTTCTGCTACTATATTCAGCTTTTAACATAATTGGTAGATCTCGCTGGCATTGTTTGGTATTTTTTAGAGGTTGGAGAAAAACATCTCTGCTTTCTAGACCCAATCTAAAGTCCCACGTAGACATTTACCCCCTGCTACCTCTATGTACAGAATCTAGCTGAATGGAACTGGTTTATCCCCTACAGCCTTTCTCTTGGCAAGGGCTTTTTGAAAAGCCTTGGCTCCACAACACATGCAGCCCTGTAAGAATTTGATTCAATCCATCTAAGGCCCCCATCAGCACCCATTTTCTCATGTCTCATGGCACCAAGCAGATATCAGAGGATCCTGATCAATGATATCCAGCACTACTGTTGTGGAATGTCCAGCACTACAGTGCTCCAAACCCCAGGAACACAAGCATTGTTTCAAAGGACATTGAAGCATTGGAAAAAGAGGCATAGAGAAGGCAAACAATTCCAGCCCAAATGCCCAGGCACTATGTTAACATGCTTTTACATTCTAGCTCATTCTGTCATTGTGACCAAATTAAAACCCAAGGGTATTTGTCCAACGCTTTCATCAGGGTGAGGCCCTTAGCTGGTTAACAAACAGGGAGGCATCACCGAGCAAGCCTTACCTCACACTGAGCTTCACAGTGAGATCAGATATCACAATAGGTTCATAAATCAGTGAAAAAAATGGAAGTGAATGAACTGTTTCTAACTAGCTGATCTATCTAGGAGTGAAGGTGGGCGACTAGAGGAACTGAACTGGTTTACTTTGTGAAGAGAGTGTTACTAATGGCAATGTCAACTAATAGCTTAGGCAGAAGGCTGCTGACATTGAATGGTTTGTCTCAATATGATTCCCTTGTAAACATGATAATGAACAATGTGGTCAATATAACAGATCCAGTAATATTGATAAATAGTAAGGTGGATTAGTTAACATTGCTGTTGCTAGTAAAACTACAATATTATTGCTGAGAAGCAGTCTGGTTCCCAGTGGTTACATCACCCCACTTTCAGGTACTTCCCTGCTGCCCTCGCTGATTGGCTGCTAGATCTTGAATTTGATGCTCACTCCCTGTTCTTTAAATGTGTACAACTACTTAACATCAATGGCAGGAGGCAAAGAATCCCATCACTGCTCGTCGCCCACATTCCTGGATCTCTAGGATGTGAGGAAACCTGTCATACCATTCAGGGGTAGTAAGTCATTGCACCCTAAATGAAAGCCAAGGGTTTTCCAAACACAATTTCATCAAGTTGTGGCTCCTTTAACTGAGGGATCAAACCATAAAATCAGAGTGCAAGTCTCACCCGCACAATGTGTATCGTAGTGAGATCTAACATTGTAATGTGCTTTTACACTGGGTAAACCTTGGAGGCAGGAAGGCTACGCAATGAGTTTAAGGAAATTAATCTGCAATGACTGTTCCTAACTGACTGATCTAGCTAGGAAAGAATGTGGTCATGTAGAAAATCTGAATATGTTTCCTTTGTGGAAGGAATGTGAGAAATGGTAATGTCATCAATTGACAGATTCAAGGGAAGGTTGTGACCATTGAAATGTTTGCCTTAACATGATTATCTTTTATTTTAATATGTGGCACACAAAGCTCAGTGGCCTGAATTGTTTGGATGGCAGGGTCTCGTTTCCCGCCATCCAAAGAGTTGGCAGGGAACACATCCCCACCGACTCCAGGTGCCCTCACAGCCATCTCATGCTCGAATGAGTTAGTGTCTGCAGGTAGGACATCCCCCCCCTCCCTCACTGTGGAGGAAGTCCTGCCTTAAAGAGCTGCCGGCCAATCAGATTACCTGCAGAGTGGTAACAGACATGGTGTGTAATAATTTATCTACTGACGCAGGATTCCATTCCCACACAAATGTGCCTCCACTATCCTTATTCTCAGTATTTCCAGCACTGTGAAAATACATGAATGATGTTCAACTTCCTTGTAAATCCATGTATTGTAAATTCCTGTTCATACCCCATGTAACACAACATTTTCCAGTCATTTGTTTATCCCCATGGTCTTTGTGAAAAGTATTTACTCTGTTTCTTTTCCTCTTTTTGGGTTGCATTTAGGTGTCAACAATCTGAGTTCTTGGGTTTGCTAAAATTTAACAATGAACTGGAGATGCAGAGTTTGGGGGAAACCTGTGGGCTTGCTCCCCAGAGTTAGGACCTGTAAAAAAATGCCTTTGAAAGTGAGCATGTCTGAAGTGATTTCCTGGAGACCAATGATGCCAATGCATCCCGATGATAAAACCACATTCTGCTCCTTTCAGCCAGTCTGAAGACTGAAGAGCTGCAGCTGTGTCCAAGTGAGAGGCTGCTGCTCATAGTACTCCTGAAAGTGTGCTTTCACTGATTGGCAGGTGAACAGCTTATACAGCTCAACCTTGGGCCTCTGACAAGGAACAAGATGGAGGTCAACACCAAGACCAACAGCAGCAGCAGGAGTAAAACCAGCAGCAGAAGCAGCTGCCTTCTCCTCAGCCACATGGTGTTGAGCAGGGCCAAGATGATGGACAGGGAGATCCAGCTGGGAGGAGTGTGACCCCCAGACCAGGGTCTAAAGGCAGAATGTCAGCTCTCTGTACAAGTGTGAGCAGCAGCAGCTGAGGAGACTCAGGATTTCATGGCAGGTCATTGCTGACATCTGCAGCCTCCGGGAACAAGACTTTCATCCCAGCCAACCAGGCGGGCACACATTGCCTGTGGTCCTCAAGATGCCTGCTTGGTTCAATAGGATGTCCGTGTCCTCAAGTTCTTGGCAACCATCACCTCATTTCAGACCCCCAGCTCCCACACCAGGACCTCCAGCTAAGTGTCCGAGACCCTGTGGGCAGGACTTCCCAATTCCCTCCATTCCTGGGTTTGCTGAAGCTTCAGGAACAATGTACAGTTCAGACATTCTAACCCCTGTCGGGGTCAAGTGTTGTCCAGATGCTGCAGATGTCAGCACCGACCTGGCATGAAGGCCTCAGCCTCCTGAGAAATACTTCTTTTGACAGATTTGGCAGGTCATCCCACTGATGCTCTCTGATTGGCCAGGAAATGAGGAAGTCGGATGCTAATGCTGTGGTGAAAGAGCCGTGGCTTTGGGAGTCCTCCTGCTGCATCGACCCCACTGGCAGTTCAGCTGCACACAACCGGACCACAAGTGTTTCTGGACAGAGAAGTATGTGTGGGAGCAGGGCCTTTCGGAGCCTCGTGCAAACACTCTCCCATGCACACGGATCCTTTCTCCATCACACTCATCTCACTGTCCTGAGCATTTTCAGTGCTGCCTGCTGTGATTCAGCCGCTGTTTTACCTCTTGTAATTTTTGAAGTGGTTTTGATAGGCCAGTCAGAGTGGTTCTGGAGTCACACACAGATGTGATTGGATAAGGCTGGCAGGTTTCCTTCCCTAAAATACATCAGTGAACCTACCGGCTCTTTACAACAATCTGATAACTTCATGGTCGCCATCATTCATGCAAGGCTTATTCCCGAGCTTTATTTATTTAACTGAATTCAAATCCAAAAAATGCACTGGTGGTTTTTACGCTCACAAGATTATTAGTCCAAACCTCTGGATTATAAAATAAACCCAGTCACATAATCACTATGTTATCATACCCAATTAAAGGATCTCAGTAAACTTAAAGAAATTACAGATAACATTATTAAAAAAATTGGAACAGTTTTTGTTTAAATTATGACACAGAAGAGGGAACTCCGGACAGCCCATCAACAGCTTTCACTTCATTGATGAAAGTTCGGGAAGCGGTACTGGTACAGAGCTGGATCATTGGAATCCAGGGTTTGAGATCCAAGGTGGAATCATCCCAGGTTTGCACTAAGTGCGACAGTGGGTGGGTAAAATGGCATTTTACTCAGCAGCAGCAATGGAGGGTTTTCATGCCGTATCGTCCCAAACCCTCTGCATTACTTATGCATTCCCAGGAAACACGCCATTTCGATGGCGGGCAGGCTCTCATTTGCCCACCACGCCATCACCTCACTGCTTCATCATGCTGGGCACCATATTTAAAGTCCAGCTGTGCACACACACCTCAGTGCTTCCAGGCTACAACTGCTGCAGGGAAGATGTTCACAAAAGGCAAAAAGACTGCAGCCCCCCAGGTTCAATGACGCGTCACTGGAACATCTTTTGGATGCCATGGAGGCCTGCTGTGATGTCCTCTATCCCTGCTCTGGCTGCAGGATGGGCAGCGGCATGACCAACCAGGCTTGGGAGGTGGTGGCAGAGGTGGTCAGCACCAACACCCTTCAAGAGAGGGCAGCCACCCAGTGCCACAAGCGGATGAATGATCTCCTCTGTTGCAACAGGGTAACTCACTCTTCTCATCACTCTCAACTCACACACTCACAAACCCATCACATACCCACAGGGCCCTCACTCACTGCCAGTCCAAGGAACATCACCATTCACTCTCTCATACATACCTTCATTGTCCTCATCCCGTCCATAGGACCACTCAACACACACTTGTTGACTTATCATCTGGCCTGGCAGGTGCCTCGCCACCTCTATTCATGCAGGACTAGCTGGCACACAACAGGAGGGACAGTTTGGAGATCGGTGGAGGAATGCCTGAAATCAAGGTCCTCACGGACTCTGAAAACAGAGCCATCCAGCTGGCCAGTGACGATTGGGACTGTTCCTGTGCTGATGGTGAGGTCGGTGTTGCTCTACCAAGTGAATATCCAGCAGTGCAATATCCATCAGACAACCATGCTGTGAGTGATGTGTCCTCTTTCACAGGCCACTGCCATGCACTAATTATCTCTCCTTGCTTTCACAGGCACATCTGCCAAACAGCCAACGGAGTCCATAACCCAGGGCCTCCAATCAAGCCCCGAAGAAATCTCCGAAGAGGAACCTGGAGGCACCCTCCCTGAAGTCCTGTCACAGCGCTCACTCACACCCTCCACCAGTGCAGAGACACACACCTCGGTGGAACTTAGAGTAGCTCCGGGATCACAACCTGGTGAGCACATCGCACTGTCTGATCCACAGCAGGCAGAGGCAAGGACTTTCCAGGTCCCCGGCACTCGGAGGACTGCTTGAGGCCAGAACTTTACTGAGTCTGAGTCAGATTACGAGCCTCTGGACTCAGTCATGTCACTGTTGCTGGAGCTGCAAAGGAAAAAGCTCGGGAACATCAGAAAGAGATGGCCGCTGCACTCCTCAGATTGCAAGGCATGATGGAAGAGGCTATCTACCTTCAGGCTGAGGTGATAGCGCCGGCATGCCAACGCACTGAGGTCAACACTGGTAGGATGCTGGCCGCCATGGAGACCTTGGTCCAAGACTTTGTTCCTTCACTGCTGCGTAGGCTCAACTCCATTGCTGATGCCATAGTTGGCCTCCAACAGTGTGCATGCGAGAGGGATGCTGGGCAGCTTGAACTCACTCCAACTACCCCTGCTCCTCAAGGAGTCAGCCTGGGGCCCCCCGGGCACCCATAGGGAGGATCAGGAGGTGCACACCCTGGGCATATCCATCCAGGTGACTCTGGGAGTGTCCAGCCTATCCGAAACCCCTGCCACTGCCACACAGCAGGACCCCGAAAGCAGGCCGGGACCCTCCAGGTCTCAGCCCCCCAGAGGATGCCCAACAAGTTCATCACAGACAGGGTGTGGCAGTCAGCAGGCTGCCTTCACCTCCGCTGTGGTTTCCGGGGAGCACCAAGACATAGCGGCAGGATTGGGCAAGTTAAGTAAAAGTAACTCTTTTGTTACAATAACATTAAACTAAATTAACAAGATCAGGGACAAAGTAAAAGGCAGCCCCTTGTAAGGAAACTGCAAAAACAAAAGACAAAATTTAAAGGAAACTGACAAACATTACTCCAAAATGTGTTTAAAGGGGTCGATAAAACGCCCCAGTCCCTGCGGTGCCCAGGGGACATGGAAGGCCTCGACAGTGCCAGCAGCAGACACCGCGTGCTCCCTCTCCAGGGAAACCCGGTCGGGAACATAGCCATGGAAGAGGGGCAGTCAGTTGGGTCGAACAACCCCCTCGCTCGCCTGCTGTCTGGACCTGTTAATGGCCAGCTTGGTCCATTAAGGAGGAGGTCCTCCTCCTCCCTCCTGGCCCCCCACACCGGGTGCCCATAGATCAGGAGCGTGGGACTGAAGGGCGAACAAAACAACAGTTAAAGGTTTTCCAAATAACTGAAAAGGAAGTGCCACCTAAGACATCCTACGTAGACTTGATCCATAGACACCACAAGTCCACAAAAGATGCAGGCATCTTTGGAGTCCGTGAGCTGCCACATCCTATGGTTGTGTGGGACTGCTGTGTGCAACACCCTCCACCCCAGGTCCCCGATGGAAAGCGGGAGGATACCTCCATAGAGGGCCCCCCAACGGGACCTCCAACACCGGATGGCAACATGGCACACCAGGGCGTGTCCGAGCAGTGGGCGAGGGTGAGGAAGTGAAGGGTGTGCAGCAGCAGCCTGTACAGGAAACCCCTCCGCGCTGTGCTAAAGGACACGGAGAGCATTTCTGTGAGGCGGGTCGGGTTACGGGACACCAACTCCCGAGGGAGAGTTCGGGGCTTGGAGCCAATGTGGAATTCTGTCCGAACAGGAGTGTGCTTGGACAGAAGACCACCACGCACCTCCGCCGCCTCGAGGCCCAGGATGACATTGGGTCTGACCACCACTGTCCTGAGGTCTTGGATGCCATTGGCCACGAGCCGGACGTCCAGAGACTCACGATGTGCCAACTCCTGTGGAAACATCCAGCCCACTCCTCCTCTCTGCCAGCCACTGAAATGGATGGAGGGGGCGGATTCCTGAGCAGTGGCTCTCTGATGATAGCCGCTACTCCTAATGGGGGAGATCTGCGTTGTGAGGCGACCATGTTCCAGACTTTGGTCAGGTCCTGGTAAAAGACGGGCAACACCTGCAAGGAGCCACAAAGGCCCCTCAGGTCTATAAACAGGAGCTGCACCTAGCGGAAGAAATGCATTGCCAGGGCACACCATCTTGGAGGGGTCTCGACATAAAGGTATCGCTGCAGGGCCTGAAGGTGGAAGGTCGCCACCTGTGTGTGTAGGCACACCAGCGCCTGACTGCCCTCCCTAAGCGGGAGACTCAGAACCTCAGCAGTGACCCAGTGCAGCCTCTTGTCCCAGAAGAAATCAACGAGCATTCTCTGGATTTTCGTGACAAAATCCAGAGGAGGGATCAAAGTGACCAGCAGGTACCACAACATGGCAGCAATCAGCTGGTTTATGACCAGAACTCGACCCCGGTAAGACAACACTCGGAGCAGTCCTGTCCAGCGCCACAGGCAAGTGGGGACTTTGGTCTCCAGCTCCTGCCAATTCACTGGCCAGGATTCCTCAGCAGGGCAGAGATGGAGCCCCAGGTAGAGGAGGCTGGTCCTGCTCCAGGTGAAAGGCCTGAGCTCCTCGGGTAGGGGATCCATCTGCCACTGACCGACCAGGAGTCCAGAACATTTATCCCAGTTGATCCTGGCAGAAGACGCAGCAGAGTAGACCTCCTGGCACTCGCGCATCCTCCGCAGGTCAGCCGGGTCACTAAATATGAGGAGCACATCATCGGCGTAGGCCGAAAGGACCACCCGAATGCCCGGCCCGCGCAGAACCAATCTCGACAACCTCCTCCGCAAGAGGCACAGGAAAGGCTCCACACAGATAGAATACAATTGGTCAGACAGGGGGCAGCCCTGACATACCCATCTCCCAAAGCGAAGGGGCTCCGTCAGGGACCCGTTAACCTTCACTAGACACTCTGCGGCAGTGTACAGAAGTTGGATTCAGATGACGAAATGTGTCCCGAACCTGAACGCTCGCAGAGTCCCAAATAAATGTTCGTTATCCACCCTGTCAAATGCCTTCTCCTGGTCAACAGACAGGAAGGTGCTCGACAGACCGATCTGGGAAAAATGGATAATGTCCCAGAATAGATGAATATTGTCATAGATGGTACGGCCCAGGCCTGTGCAGGACTGGTCAGGGTGGATCATGTGGTCCAGCACGGTGCCAAGGTGAGAAGACTTGGCCCCGGCAAAGATCTTGTAGTCCGTGCTGAGGAGGGAGACCGGGCGCCAGTTTTTAAGTAGGCAGAGATCCCCCCTCTTGGACAGCAGGGCAATGACTGCCCAGCGCCATGAAAGGGGCATCTCCCCGGTTGCAATACTCTCCCCCAGGACCGCCATGTAGTCGTTCCCCAGGACGTCCCAGAACACCCTGAAGAACTCCATGGTCAGCCCCGGGGATTTGCCCTGGAGAGACCATCGAGGGCGCTGGTCACCTCCCCCAGACTTATCGGGGAGTCAGGCTTTCCAGCGCCCTCCGGACTGACCTGCGGCAGGTCCTCCCACAAAGCTCTGCGAGCATCCTCGCTGGACGGATCTGGAGAGAACAGGGCAGTGTAATGGTCTCAGGCGATGGCCCTGATGCTCTCTGGATCCGAGACAAGGGATCCCGTCATCGGCCAGCAGCGTAAGGAGCTGCTGACGGACCCCGTGCCTTTTTTCCAGAGAGTAGAAGAAGGGGAGCCACGGTCCAGGTCCCGGAGGAACCCGATCTGTGACCTCACGAACGTGCCCTGGGACCCAAGGAGTTACAGGTCCCACAGCGCACCCTTCTTCTCATCGTACACCAGCCGCAGGGCCGGGTCCGTGTTGGGCTGACAGAGACCTGCCTCCAGGTCGAGCACCTCCTTCTCCAACTCCTCGACCCTGGATTTCCGCCTATTTCCCCAAGATCTCCGGCTGAAAATGTGAGGCCAACAAGATAGCCACCCCACCAGAATTCAAGGCTAGGTGACTCATGTGGACCCCCCCCACCCCCTCTGCCTTGCCATTCCAGGAGCCATGTAGCTTTGTCTCCCGGAACGGTATGGGTTTCCTGCAGGAAGCACACCGCATACTTGCTGTCCCTGGAACCTGCGCTGTGTGTTCCTGCTCCCATGGATGCTGAGCTGGCTATGGTAGTTTTCATTGTGAGAAGAATGTGCTGCCATCAATGAGTGTAAGTGCAAGAAGGAGAGAACTTTTTAAAGCCAGCCTCTCTTTCAGGAGTGCCTGGATATCTTTTCCAGAAAGACAACCGCCTTGAGGTCTCGCACCCCAATGTCACTTGTCATGGGCTCCCACGCAGAGATGACGACAGGCCCAGCACTAGGTGCTGAGACGCCAATGGGCCTGGGATCATGCGCCACTGTGGCGTTGGGTCCAGGTGTTCCTGTTTCCCCCGAGCCAGTGTTTTGGGATATCTGGAGTGCTCGGGCTAGGGTTTGGGTTGGGCATTAGCTGCCAGCGTTACTGCTTCTTGCAGGGAGGAAGATGGAGTGGTGGTGGTGGGGAGAGGTGGTGCAATCCCGCCATGGCTGCCTGGGCGGTACTGGTGGTCTTGGAGGTGGGGCAGTTCTTCCTAACGTGCACGCCATCTGCTATCCAAAAACCATGGCAGGGGGCCTCCTTATGCTCAACATTAAAGCTCCCACTCTGTGCACTCCTCCCGGGCCAGGCAGACGAAAACCCGGCGCCGGAAGGAGTGCACATGGCAGAGGGCTGCCTCCTCGAGACCGAGCGGGATCAGCGTGACCCCCAACATCACCTCCCCCTGTTGTTGGAGGTGGGGGAGGAGGAGCTCACTGGGGATCAAGGCCGGGCATTAGTTAGACCACACCTAGAATACTGTGAACAATTTTGGTCCCCATATCTAAGGAAAGATATACTGGCATTGAAGGCAGTCCAGAGAAGGTTCACTAGGTTGATCCAGGGTTTGGAGGGATTTTCATATGAGCAGAGGTTAAGTAGGCTGGGCTTGTACTCACTGGAATTTAAAAGAATGAGAGGCAACCTTATTGAAACATAGAAGATTCTTAGGGGGCTTGACAGGGTAGAAGTTGAGAGATTGTTTCCCCTTGTGGGAGAGTCTAGGACCAGAGGACATAATCTCAAAGTAAGGGGGTGCACATTTAATACAGAGATGAGGAGGAATTTCTTCTCTCAGAGGGTAGTGAATCTGTGGATTCTTTACCGCAGAGGGCTGTAGAGGCTGGGTCATTAAGTATATTCAAGGCTGAGATAGACAGATTTTTAATCAGTAAGAGAATCAATGGTTATGAGGAAAAGGCAGAAAAGTGGATTTGAGGATTATCAAATGAGCCATGATCTCACTGAATGGTGGAGCAGACTCGATGGGCCGAATGGCCTACTTCTGCTTCTACATCTTATGGTCTTAAGAAGGGGATATACTTGGATTGGAGACAATCAACCCTGTGATTAAGAGCAGTGATCCTAACACTGACCCCTGGGGAACACATGTAATCTGCCTTTCAGTCTGAAAAATTGTAATGTTATAATGACCGGATAATTTGTTTTAATGCTGTTGATTGAGGGATAAATATTGGCCAAGATGCTGAGAAGAACTCCCCAGCTCTTCTTCGAATTGTGCCATATGGAACTTTTAAGACAACCCGAGAGGGCAGACGACAGCAGCTCTAACAGTGCAACACTGTCTCAGTCCCTCCCCCCACTCCGAGTGTCAGCTTCGATTTTGTGCTCAGGTTTCTGGAGTAGGTCTTATGAACCCACAATATTCTAATTCAGAGGCGAAAGAGTTACCACTGAGCTAAGGCTGTCAGCTTAAACTCGCCTGAGACTGTAATGGAGGGACAATTTGTTTCCATAACCCTAGAATAAAGATGTGAAAATCCAAAATTGCTGTTCCCTGATTATGATCCAGTGGGTCTCACTGATCTAATGTTTAAAGGAATGGATGACTCCTTGTATTCATGGTATTCTGTCTCTGTTCTAATTTATTTTTTTAGTTTGCGAATATCTCAGTGGAAAAACTTGAAAGGGAGCTGAAGAGGAACTTGTGGGAGGCTCATCTGCTTCTAGCACAACCGCTGGTTGTGTTTGTGGTTCACTGACCCACATGCACTCGCATTATTTTCCTCCGGAAATCTCTGCCAACTGGTGTCACTGCCCTTGGATCCCTTTCACACATTGCACTTTATCTCTCTTCAAACCTTTTGTCAGCTTTAGAGTAACTCTACAAAAGACTGAATGAGCAAGTGTGGTGGAAGTGGAGATGATCAATGATTTCAAAAGGGAATTGGATGGGCACTTGAAGGAAATAAACTTGTACGGCTACAGGGATAGAACAGGGGAATAGAACTAATTGGATTGCTCTGCAGAGAAACAGCATAGATTCAATGGGCTGAACGATCTCCTGTGCCATAATGACTCGTAATTCTCACTTATCCTATAAATAATCAGATTGTCTTCATACACGGAACCCCAGTTGTCTGTCAACTTCTGTTAGCCATGGGAGGGAAGTTGCCTTTATTATACCAGATAGTCTAGCCTTCACTTCACGGGCTCACAGATCTCCCAAGGCCTTTTGCACACATTTTTATGGATTGGGTACATGTTTATTCCAGATAATTGTAAGGCTTTTGAGGGAATGTGATGTTGCGGCTGAGGTAGTGTTAGACCGGATGTATACTTTAGGGGTAAAAACAAAAAACTGCGGATACTGGAAATCCAAAACAAAAACAGAATTACCTGGAAAAACTCAGCAGGTCTGACAGCATCGGCGGAGAAGAAAAGAGCTGACGTTTCGAGTCCTCATGACCCTTCAACAGAACTGAGTGAATATTAGGAGAGGGGTGAAATATAAGCCGGTTTAAGGTGGTGGTGAGGGGGGAGGGGTGGGGAGGGGGGAGAGAAGTCAGGGGGGTGGGGTGTGGTTGTAGGGACAAGCAGGCAATGATAGGAGCAGATAATCAAAAGATGTCACAGACAAAGGAACAAAGAGGTGTTGAAGGTGGTGATATTATCTAAACAAATGTGCTAATTAAGAATGGATGGTAGGACACCCAAGGTACAGCTCTAGTAGCTTGGCCTAAATAGCCAAGTGGTTATAGTACTGGGCTTGTAACCTCAAGATCAAGAGTTCCAATCTCACAATGGCAAACTATGAAACAATGTAACTTCATCTGAAACAGATGGAAATGGGTTTGTACTCGAAAGAGTTACAGCTCTAGTGGGGGTGGGGTGGAAAGACTAGCAGTGCATAAAAGATTTAAAAATAATGGAAATAGGTGGGAAAAGAAAAATCTATATAAATTATTGGAAAAAACAAAAGGAAGGGGGAAGAAACAGAAAGGGGGTGGGGATGGAGGAGGGAGTTCAAGATCTAAAGTTGTTGAATTCAATATTCAGTCCGGAAGGCTGTAAAGTGCCTAGTTGGAAGATGAGGTGCTGTTCCTCCAGTTTGCGTTGGGCTTCACTGGAACAATGCAGCAAGCCAAGGACAGACATGTGGGCAAGAGAGCAGGGTGGAGTGTTAAAATGGCAAGCAACAGGGAGGTTTGGGTCTTTCTTGCGGACAGACTGCAGGTGTTCTGCAAAGCGGTCGCCCAGTTTATGTTTGGTCTCTCCAATGTAGAGGAGACCGCATTGGGAGCAACAAATGCAGTAGACTAAGTTGGGGGAAATGCAAGTGAAATGCTGCTTCACTTGAAAGGAGTGTTTGGGCCCTTGGACGGTGAGGAGAGAGGAAGTGAAGGGGCAGGTTTGCATCTTTTGCGTGGGCATGGGGAGGTGCCATAGGTAGGGGTTGAGGAGAAGGGGTGATGGAGGATTGGACCAGGGTGTCCTGGAGGGAATGATCCCTACGGAATGCCGCCAGGGGGGTGAAGGGAAGTTGTGTTTGGTGGTGGCATCATGCTGGAGTTGGCGGAAATTGGGGAGGATGATCCTTTGAATGCAGAGGCTGGTGGGGTGATAAGTGAGGACAAGGGGGACCCCATCATGTTTCTGGGAGGGAGGAGAAGGCGTGAGAGCGGATGCGCGGGAGATGGGCCGGACACGGTTGAGGGCCCTGTCAATCACCGTGGGTGGAAAACCTCGGTTAAGGAAGAAGGAGGACATGTCAGAGGAACTGCTTTTGAAGGTAGCATCATCAGAACAGATGCGACGGAGGTGAAGGAACTGAGAAAATGGGATGGAGTCCTTACAGGAAGCAGGGTATGAGGAGCTGTAGTCGAGGTAGCTGTGGGAGTCGGTAGGCTTGTAATGGATATTGGTGGACAGTCTATCACCAGAAATTGAGACAGAGAAGTCAAGGAAGGGAAGGGAAGTGTCAGAGATGGACCATGTGAAAATGATGGAGGGGTGGAGATTGGAAGCAAAATTAATAAATTTTTCCAAGTCCCAACGAAAGCATGAAGCAGCACCGAAGTAATCATCGATGTACCGGAGAAAGTTGTGGGAGGGGGCCAAAGTAGGACTGGAACAAGGAATGTTGCACATACCCATAAAGAGACAGGCATAGCTGGGGCCCATGCGGGTACCCATAGCCACACCTTTTATTTGGAGGAAGTGAGAGGAGTTGAAGGAGAAATTGTTCAGTGTGAGAACAAGTTCAGCCAGACGGAGGAGAGTAGTGGTGGATGGGGATTGTTCGGGCCTCTGTTCGAGGAAGAAGCTAAGGGACCTCAGACCATCCTGATGGGGGATGGAGGTGTAGAGGGATTGGACGTCCATGGTGAAGAGGAAGCGGTTGGGGCCAGGGAACTGGAAATTGTTGATCTGACGTAAAGTGTCAGATGAGAAGGGACTGGATAAGGGGAGAGAGAAGAGAGTCAAGATAATGATAAATGAGTTCCATGGGGCAGGAACAGGCTGACACGATCGGTCTACCGGGACAGTTCTGTTTGTGGATTTTGGGTAGGAGGTAGAAGGGGGCCGTCCGAGGTTGGGTGACTATCAGGTTGGAAGCTGTGGGTGGAAGATCTCCAGAGGAGATGAGGTCAGTGACAGTCCTGGAAACAATGACTTGATGTTCAGTGGTGGGGTCATGGTCCAGGGAGAGGTAGGAGGAAGTGTCTGCGAGTTGACGCTTAGCCTCCGCAAGGTTGGGGTCAGTGCGCCAGACAACAACAGCACCACCCTTGTCAGCGGGTTTGATGACAATGTTGGGGTTGGACCTGAGAGAACGGAGTGCAGTAAGTTCAGAGAGAGAGAGATTAGAATGGGTGAGAGGAGCAGAGAAATTGAGACGACTAATGTCGCGCCGACAGTTCTCAATGAAAAGATCAAGAGAAGTTAAGAATCCAGAGGGAGGGGTCCAGGTGGAGGGAGAATATTGGAGGTGGGTGAAAGGATCCGTTGAACAGGGAGAGGACTCCTGCCCAAAGAAGTGAGCATGGAGACGAAGACGGCGGAAGAAGAGTTCAGCATCGTGCCGAGCCCAAAATTCATTGAGATGAGGGCGTAAGGGTATGTAACTAAGTCCTTTGCTGAGCACTGAACATTCAGCGTCGGAGAGGGGAAGGTCAGGGGGTAAAGTGAATACACGGCCGGGGCTGGGACAGGAAGATGGGGTGGGGACGGAGGGACAAGCAGGGGTGGAGGGTCCTGGATGGGCGTTGGTGTCGATGAGTTGTTGGAGTTTGCGTTTCTTAGCACTTGAGAGAAAGAGAAAAAGTTTCTTGTTGAGGCGTCGGATGAGCCGAAGAATAAAATGAAACTGGGGGCACGCGCAGCTTTGAAAAAGGGTACAGCGATGCTGCTGGAGGGAGAGGTCGAGTGTGTTCATATGGCGGCGAATGGTACTGAGTGTCACTGCTTGCTTGTCCCTACAACCACAAATCCCACCCCCCACTTCTCTCCCCCCACACCCCCACCCACCTTACACCAGCTTATATTTCATCCCTCTCCTAATATTCACTCAGTTCTGTTGAAGGGTCATGAGGACTCGAAACGTCAACTCTTTTCTTCACCGCCGATGCTGCCAGACCTGCTGAGTTTTTCCAGGTAATTCTGTTTTTGTTGTGTACTTTAGGGGGTTTTTTGGAAGGTTTTCCTGTATCTGATGATCTGAACCTGGAGGGACATCTTTGGATTGATAAACGGTGACAAGTGGTGTTCCTGAGGGATTGGTCAGGCCTCAGGTTTTCATTGGAAATGTAAATAACCTGGATGTGGTAATAGAGGGAAGTAGCTCCAAAACTGACAGGTTAAACGAAAATAGGAGGTACAGCAAATTGCAAAGAAGAGAGCTGAAAATTGCAAGTGGACTTACTAGGTAAGATTTTCCCATGGACTTTGGGACCCTGATGCCGGGAGCCAGACTGGCAGAGTCATTTTTCCAGAGATAGCCTCCTAATTGGCCACCTCCACACTCGCTGTCCTTATAAGGAGTTTGGGGGGGGGGGGGGGGGGGATCCTGATGCTGTCCACCCAATGAGAGGGCCCACAGCATTAGAATCTCAGCAGCCACCTGCCCCCATAGCCCCCACCCTTTGGAGAAGTGGCGCTGCTGAGAGAGGTCTGAGAAGGTGAGGACATCTCAAAATGGAGGTTACTTCACAGGCGTAAAAATAATCATTTTGAATTGAGGAAGGGGGCAGGCCTCTCAGATCAGAGGAGAAACCCCTCCAGTTGGATTGTTCAGACCGCAGGAGATGCCTATCCTGCCCGCGGCTCTCTCTTTGCAGGATGGAGCCTCCATGTCTGACAGCAGCCCCCAAACTTCTGCAGGAAGACCACCTCCATGGAGTTGGTGGCCCCCCAGTGGTGAGAGTGCCACACTGCTGGTGGCAAAATTCCAGCAGCGCCATTAAATTGCCCCTAGTTGGGGCTTTTACTATTTAGATTTCCTGCCTGAATCCGTGCAGCAGCTGATCTGCTTTCCAGGCCGCCCCAGGGCAACTTACCTAGCAGCGGGAATGTGTTGGGGAGCCATCTTGAGACAGCTCCCCTTATTTTCTTAGCCCCCCCCCCCAACCTCCGCCTCCACTGCTACCAATACAGGGCTGGGAAAATTCAGCCCAAAGTGTGAGGTACTACATATCTGACAATTAAATGGCAGATAGGAGTTTTTCATAAATGGAGGGATTAGATAAAGAAATAGATTTAATGAATCTGGGAACAGAAGTCATTAAATGTTGGCTAACAAATGCTGAAAGGGATGGAATGGGCTAAAGAATCCATGTGTTCCATTAAAGGCAGTTTAGAGTTTCAAAGGTTTGAGGTGCTTAATTACACAGAATATTGGTGAGGTCTCATTTGAAATATTTGGATAATTCTACAGGCTTGCACTCTCAGCAGGGAGCCATGCACACTAAATCTCTCTAAATCAAGGCTACAAATAACAGAGGGTGGAATTGTCCCAGATTTGCACTAAGTGCAGTAGCCGGCCACAATGGTGGGTTTTCACACTGTATCATCCATTTCCAGCCTCATTAATTATGTATCCACAGGAAACATGCCGTCTCACTGGCAGGCGGCCTCTGAATCACCCCTCCCCCCTACACCGTTACCTCACCGTTTCCTCACTCCGGGTGCCATATCTAAACTGCAGCCGCGCGCACAGTTCTCGATGTTTGCAGCCAGAAGATCCTGCCCCAGATGATCTGTTAAATTGTTCCATTAAAATGGGATCTGATAAAAGAAACTTTTCTCACAAAATGATGTGAGAACATGGATTGCACTGCTTCAAAAGGCCATTGATGGGGAAACAACTGAGATGTTCAAAAGTGAGATCATTATTTTGGAGAAAAGGGTATTTGCAAGTATCAATATTTCCACAGGGATTTATGCATTCTCTTGAATCTTCTTGATACAATCACCACCCTCTGCACCCACCCCCATATTGCCATTTTTTTTGCCATACGCACTTTCATTACCCGCTGGGTAAAGAAGTTATTTTTAATCTCCTGATATCTGCTGGTGCAGCCTTTGGCCACCTGAGGAAGTGAGTGTTTGAAGATTGTGACATCAAAACTGAAACCAAGCTCATGGTCTACCTTGCAGTTGTGATCCCTTCGTTACTGTAAGGAGCCGAAACATGAACAATGTATGGCAGAGGCCTTAAAGCACTGGAGTCATACCATTAACACTGCCTGTGGAGGATCTTACATATTAAGTGGCAGGACAGACACACCAACGTCAGTCCTCTCACAAACAGGCACCACAAACATTGAGGCTATGATCACTCACCATCAGCTTCATTGGGTTATATAGTTCAGATGTCAGATACCAGGCTCCCAAAGCAGGACTTCTTCTGCTAGCTCAGACAGGGCAGATGCACCAGAGGAGAACAGAAGAAATACTTCAAGGACATGCTGAAAGCCAGCATGAAGAATTGCAACATTCAACATCAACTCCGAGGAGACCATCACCTTGGACCAAACCAGGTTGTGGCACAGTCTGTGGGAAGGACCCCACCACTTTGAGACCCAATGATGACAAAATGAAGAGGAAAAGTGAGAGCGGCGAAAAGAACACCGAATGACCTGAGCTGCTAATACACGCCCAGACATCCCACATGACAACAAATGTCCTACATGCCATAAAACCTGCAAATCCCAAATCAGCTCATCAGCCTTCTTCAAACTCATGAAAGACAATCATCCTTGCAAGCAAGAAGTAGCCAATAAAGAAGTTAAACTTAAAGGCTGCAAATTTCAGTTGTGTGGTGCCCATAGTTTTGGTGCTATAGGTACAGTTTTGTTCCAAAATGGTATCCACAGCATGCCTGCACATTCCATCTTGAATAAGGCATTAGCACAGGCTCAGAGAGTATGCACTGGAACAATATGAACTAGGTAGATCATGGCATCAATCAGCATGTAATGCTGTTTTGACACCAGTGTTGCCATTTTAGAACTCAAAACTCCAGTTAATGTCATCTCCTAACTGGGCACAGGAAGAGTTTAAACACTAGTGCTGTTTAAAGGGACCAACTATTTTCAAGTTAGCTGCTGATTAATATCCAAGAGCTGTTGCTGAGTTTGCAGAAGTACTTGGTGATTTGAACTGTCATTGAAAGTTGCTAAAGCCTACAGGGAGTGTTGTGACAGGCGCTGAAAGACTTGATCCTGACTTCATGAATTCTGTTCAGACCTCTTGCTCCCAGACCAAGCCCCACAACCATTTTTGGGTGCTATCCAATTTTGCCCCAGACTGTCTTAATACCGCAACCCCTCCCCCACTTCTAACAGCTTGAGATCTGCCTGCTTGTAGAAAGTGTTAAGCAAACTGACATTATCATACTTATACCCTTTATGATCATAAGTGCTTAAAATAATAGGACTCCTATGGCATCTGTTCTCCAGTACAAACATTTAAAAATTCACATAATTCAGTTACCTGTGGCCAGATTTTTGAGGAGCCATTTAAAAATGGTGGGCAAGGCCCAATTCCGTGATTCCTGTCCCCATTCCCAGCTCCTGCAATTTTTGCCAGTGTGGGATAAGGGTGCAGGTAGTGAGCCAACACCCTGCACTCCCAACCTGGCCGACATTGCAAGAGTAGGCGTATCCTAGTCCATCACAATTTTCATGGACTCGGGCCAGCTTCTCCATTATTTGTGTTTTACGGTCCCTCAGAGGAGTCGTGAACCATACTCTGGACTTGGGAATGTTTTGAAGGGCATGTTCAAACGGTCTTACCCAAGTCCCTCAGCCATTCCCCATGGCCCTTCTTACTCTCCAATGGTGCATTCACATACGACTCCATGAGAAATACATCTCAAATTTGTGCCATTCTTCTTTTTCCTGCATTCCAAGACAGAAAGTCTGCAATAACAAGAACAACTGCCTTTGTTTTCAGGTGTGAAAACTTTGGACTTTATTCTCAGTAAAACATGACCTGGGCCCCCTGTCCCTATAGTAAGCAGACACACATAGGCTTGTTGCCAGGCAGGAATTGTAGCAGATCATTTGACTCTCTTCATTATTTCATTTTACCTTAAATTAAAGACACAGTTTAAAACATAATCCTGTTGTGAAACCTCTCATTCATAACAAAGGTGTAGCTTTTTCAACAGTTTTTACAGTGAGACTGATAATAAAGTCTCTTCCAAATTCCACTGGATATAAGCCTAACCTGTCCAGCCTTTCCTCATAAAGCAATCTGCCCATTCCTGTTTTTAGTCTAATAAACCTTCTTTGAACTGCTTCTAACGCATTTACATCTTTCCTTAAATAAGGAGATGAGTACTCTGCACAATACTCCAGATGTGGTCTCACCAATGCCCTAGACAACTGAAGCATAAACTCCCTACTTTTGTAATCCCCTCACAATAAATGTTAACATTGTATTAGCTTTCCTAATTACCTGCTGTACCTGTGCACTAATCTGTTGTGATTCGTACACTAGGACACCCACATCCCTCTGCACCTCAGAGTTCTGCAATCTCTCACCATTTAGATAATAAGCTTCTTTTTTATTCTTCCTACCAAAATGAATGATTTCACATTTGCCCACATTATACTCCATTTGCCAGATCTTTTGCCCACTCACTTAACCTATCTATGTCTCTTTGTACCCTCCTTACGTCCGCTTCACAACTTACTTTCCTACCTACCTTTGTGTTGTCATTCAAGTCATTTATGTGGCATGGGTGGTATGAGAGGCCATGGGGGGTGGGCACAGGGTCATAGGTTGGGTATGGGGGCTTATTGGTTGTGGATACAGGGCATGACCGGGCATGGGTTGGTATGGGGAGTGTGCGGGGGGGGAAGGGTTGGTAAGGGGTAAGGGCTGGAGGGATTTTTTTGTTTTATTGCTTTTCCTTTCTCCGAGCTTAGACACAGTGCCAAAGCGGAGAGGCAGGCCTTTTGGTCAGCCCACCCCTGCACCCAGCAGCCTCTGTGCTCGTTCTGGGGGCAGCCAGCTCGACTCCCAGAGAACCTTGCCCCAATGAAATGAAAATCCCAACTTCCAGAGCATTTTTTCCCAGGTTGTTTTGAGGAGCTGCCAAATGTCCTGACCCTGTGCTCAACACCCGGAGTGAAAATCCCGGCCTTCAATTCTAATTCTCAAAATCACTTGATTATTAGAAATTATGAAGTAGGCATCACATCATAAGACATAAAAAGAAACCTTGACCTTAGTAGAATCCTAATTACCCAAACAAATTTAGATACTTTAAACTGGAAAAGGCCTACTTCAACGTTAATCATGAGGATTTGGAAAGGAATGTTCGGGCAGGATTTTACGCTCCCCTGCCGGCAGGTTTGTAGGTGGTGGGGGGTGGGGGGGTGGGGTGGGGGGGAAGGGGGGGTGAGCACAACATTCCTTGGATGGGCTTTCTCTGGGTTCCCACCCACCCCGAGCTCTCTGCAATTTCACACTGGAGCAGACAAGGCCCTGGACCAGCCGCATGCCCTTGCCCCAATTGAGGCCTTTAAGTGGCCAATTATTGACCACTTTAGGACTGTTTCCTGCCCAGTCTTAACTCTCAGGCTGCCAGGGCAGGTTCCAGGGTATGGAGATAGCCTGAAAATAAACCAACTGAAGGCCTCGAGCAGGAAGCTGAGCGGGGGAGGGGTGCACCTCCACCAGCAGCCCTGCTTTAACATGCGGTGCACCCCCACAACCCCTTAAGGTCCGGTAACCGCAGGACTTCCCTCCCCTCCCAGAGTCTCCACCAACACCCAAATCCTCCCCCTGGCCTCCCTTACCCCCCACTACCCCGAGACCCCCAAGACTTAACCTGTTGCTGAAATCCCAGGACTTAGGGCAGGACTTTCCCCTCGACAACTGGGCCCCACCCCCCAAATTGCCGAAGGGAAAATCCTGGCCTTAGTCTCTGGGAACTGATTGCAGTCCCAGTACTATCCATGCTAAAACACTCATTGGCTGTGGGGCAGGCAGTGTCAGTGAGGATGTGTTCCCCACCGACTCTTCGGATGGCAGGAAGAGAAACCCCTCCATCCTAAAAATCCTGGCCAAGGTACCTATGGCTCTTGTTAAAACCCTCTAATATGCAATTGAATTCACTGGGTAAGCACAGTGGGTTTTATGTAAAATAGTGTAGGAATTATTCCGTCATATGTCCAGGCAATCAGATGTAGTTGATAACTTGTAGATTGCATGAACAGCTGTACTCACATGGAATAACCTTACATAAATTACTTCCACATGGACAGATTAGTCTGGTGCATGGAATAATCACACTCATGTGAGTCACTTGGCAGGCTTCAAAGCAAATCCCAGCCTTTAACTATCTAGAATATTTTTCATGTTAGACAGCTCCCTTGGACATCTTTAATTCTAACCAGAACCTTCTGCAATATTGTTTAATAGAATAATTAGTCCTGGTACATTGTAAAATGAACCACTAAACTACAGTAAAAGGCAGCGGATTTTGTTCCGGGACCAGTACAAGATGACAGATTGCGCACGAGTAGAGCCGGGACCATTGTCCCCAAGGAGTAACTTGCTAGTGAAAATGGGAGCATTTAAACTAACTTGGCAGGGGAATAGGAACGAGAAGGTAACATTAGAGAGGAAAAGTAAGGTACAAAAAAAATTGGGAGAGACAGGTAACATTAAAGTAAGAAATAGTCAGGTATTCAGTGGGGTCGGAGTAAGAGACAATGTAACAAAGTCTAAATTAAATTTGCTGTGCATATATGTGAACGCAAGGTGTATGGTGAATAAGTTTGGTGAGCCACAGGTGTAGGTAGCTACATGGGAATATGGAGTTATAGTGATAACAGAGACCTGGCTCAAAAAAAGTACAGGACTGAGTATTACATATTCCTGAATATAAGGTGTTCAGGAAAGGTAGGGAAAAAAAAGAAAGGAGGGGTAGCAGGGATTGACTCAGGATAACATGACAGTGCAGGAGAAAGTAGATGTCTTAAGGAGGTCAAGGGCAGAATCTATTTGGGTGGAGCTAAGGAACAATGGAAGCACCATTACATGTATACACTGAGCCACTGGATAATGGAAAAGATATACAGGAACAAATTTATAAGCAAATTACAGAGAGGTGCAAAAGTTATAAAGTAATTATAATGGGGACTGAGATAATGATAGTGCAAAAGGCAGAAAGGAATAAGAGTTTCTAAAGTGTGTTCAGGAGAATTTCTAGATCAGTATGTTTTCGACTCAATGAGGAAGGAGGCATTGCTGGATATGGTTCTGGGGAATGAGGTGGGTCAAGTGGATCAAGCGTCAGCAGGGGAATATCTAGGGAACAGTAATCATTGCCCCATAAGGTTTAGGCTAGCTATGGAAAATTACACGAAACCAATCAAGATGGCCAATTACAATGGGGTGAGAATGGATCTGGCCTAAGGCCTGAATTTTACCTTTGATGGGAGTGATCGGTGGGCCCGGGAACATCCGGAAAACGGACCGCCGACCGCAATCAGCCAATTAACAGCCAGCCAGCGTGAAGCAAGGGCTGCAAAGCTCAGTGCTGCTGGGGTGGGGGCAGGAAGAGAGTGGGTGGAGCAGCGCCATGGGCGTGGGTGAGCTCCCTGAAGACAGACAGCTGCCTCAGGGAGCTGCAGACCTTCAAATGATCAAATAACATTTTAAAAAGCTGCAAAAAATGTCCACGCATCACAATCAAGCACCTGAAAATATATCTCATAAAAATGCTGTCCACAGGTATTTATTTTTATTTTATTTCATGATAGAGATTTCATCCTGCCCTTGGATGAGGTTTGATGAATAATGTAAAGGCAGCCTGGCCGATTCACCTGTCCGCCAACCACAAGGTTGGACAGGCGATGAAAAATCAGAGGTAATCGCGATGTCAACGGCTTAATTGCCCTCTTAATTGTTGGCGGGCGTGCTTCCGACATTTGCATGTGCTTGCCGAGCGAAATATCGCGCTAGTGTGCGGTGATGTCAAGCCATTCACCTGATTGCAATTTCACGCTGGGGCAGGCAAGGCCCTGGCATGACCAGCCGCCTGCCCTTGCCCCAACTGCGTGATTTTACGTCCGATCAGCTTGGGCACACACCCGCCTGCAGGACGTAAAATTCTGCCCCAGGTAAATTGGAATCAAAGATTGGCAGGCAAAATTGTCATTCAACAATGGGCTGCCTTTAAAGAGCAGATGGTTTGGGTACAGCTGAGGTACATTCTCTTGAGGGGAAAGGTAGGACAGGTAAAGCCAGAGTTCTCTGGATGACAAAAGAGGTAGAGAGTAAGATGAAGCAGGAAAACGGCTGCATGTGGCAGATGTCAGGTTGATAATACAAGTTAGAACCAGGCTGAATCCAGAAAGTTCAGAGGGAAAGTCAAAAAAAGAAACAAGACAAGAGAGTATGAGATAGCATTGGCAGCTAATACAATTTTGAATTCAAATGTCTTCTGTAGGTATATAAATAGTAAGGGCATGAGAAAAGGAGCGTGAGCTCCATTCAGTTCCAGAAAGGGAATTTTCACCTCCAAGCAGAGGGTATGGCTGAGGTATTAAATGCATCTGCCTTTGTGAAGAAAGAAGGTGCTTCCAAAGTCATATGAACTAAGAGGTGGTTGAGATACTGGATGGGCTAAAAATTGATAAAGAGAAAAAAATAAGGTTGTACTTAAAGTTTATAAATCAATAGAACTGGATCAGATATACCCAAGGTACTGAATGAAGTAAGGGTGGAAATTGTAGAGGAGCTGGCTATCTTCTACCAGTCCTTCTTAGATACAGGGCAGTGCCAGAGAGCTGGAGAATTTCAAATGTTACTTCTTTGTTCAAAAAAGGGCTTAAGGCTAAACCCAGCAACCGCAGGCCTGTCAGTGCTAGGAAAGCTTTTAGAAACAATAATCTGGGGCAAAAATTACAGTCATTGGACAAATGTGGATTAATTAAGGAAAGTCAGCACAGATTTGAAAAAGGCAAATCATTTTTAACTAGCTTGATTGAGTGTTTTGGTATAAGATAGCAGAAAGAGTTGTGGAGGGTAATGCAGTTGATGTGGTGTACACAGACCTCCAAAAAGTGATCAGGTGTTACATAACAGACCTATCAGCAATGCTAAAGGCCGTGCACTAAAAGGGACAGAGGCAGCATGGTTTTTTTTTTAATTATTTCATGGATTGTGAGCATCATTGGCAAGGAAAGCATTCATTGCCCATCCCTAATTGTCCTTGAGGAGGAGGTGGTGAGCTGCTTTCTTAGCTGCTTATGTTGATCGGGTATAGGTACACCAAGTGATTTGGTACAACTGAATAGTTTACTTTGCCATTTCAGAGGGCAATTAACAGTGAACTGATCCACTCTCCTTGTTCTTTCTTTCAGCATCATCAGAGTAGGGCCGGGAGGAGGAGCAGCAGATGCCCCCTCTCACACCTGAGGGGCCTGAAGTCTCACCTGTGTCACACCGTTTCTGTGAGGCAGGCACCAGCACAGATACTAGCATCTCGGTGGGAGTTAGAACATTGTCTAATGTCCCTGGGCACAGCGGTGAGGGCACTTCACAGTTGCTGGAGGTGCTGGCAGAGACAGAGAGTGCCCATGGCGCCAGCAGTCAGAGGACTGCAGGGGACCAGGCACATGCTCAGTCGGTGCCTGATGATGTACCTCTGGAGTCGTTTGTGATGCAGCAGGTGCAGGAAATGCGGCCGGGTGTGCGGGAGCATCTGGGGGAGACACATGAGGCTATGCTTGGCTTGGTCTCCGTGCTGGAGGAGTCTACGCGGACACTCACCGAAGCAATGAGCAAAATGTCCGAGCGTCAAGTGTCCTCCATGGAGAGAGTGGCTACTCTCGTGGAGACCCTACTCCAGGAAACTCGCCAAGGCTTCCTGGGGATGCACACTGACCAGCAAGCCCTCACATCGGCAATGACCTCAGCTGGTCACTGCCAGTGTGGGAGATGGTGTGGGCATCTAGCTTCCCAGCTCAGTGCCCATCCATCCACGGTGAGCAGAGGTCCGAAGCAACCTTACATTGGTGCAGCAGCTGCCTGTCATCTCTGTGGGCTCCTCTTAGGACCAGATGAGGGCAGCAGCTCCTCCGTCCCTCTCCCAGTGACCATAGTATCTGGTGAGGCTGCGACAACTGGGGAGATGCCAGCTGTGGAACTGGCAGCTCCCTCCCAGGCAGGGCCATCAAAGGCTACACAGGCCAGAGGACGTCCGCCAAGGTCATCAAGGCCAACAGGACAGCAAAGTCAGCAGGCTGGCTCAGGTGCCACTCCGAGCGATGGGGCAGTACCAAGACATAGCACCCGGAAACAAAAGCATAAGGTACCTTAGGCACATCACGGGTTTTTCACTGGTGCTTTTATGTTGGCCTGAGATGAGGTCCTTATGATTTCTTTTTGATTGTTAACACTATTGTTTTCTCTTTGTGATAAGTTTTTTTGCTTCACACATTAAATGCAGATGTGTGACCATGGCTGAACGTGCCTCATTTCCTCTGCTTGTGTATGGTTGACAAAAGTGTAATGAGTGATTTGTTGGACGTTCAGCTTTAGTTACAAGGTCCTTAGTTAGTGCTGCTGACCTGGCAGATTTTGCACTTAGGTGTCGAGTATCGAGGTGGCAGCCCAGGCTTGTCCTGGTGATCCATTTGTGCTGTGCTAGCTGAAGGTTTATTGGATTAAAGCCTCCCGGGTGTCCCTGCCTCCCTGGAGTATGCCCGGGTCAGCATCTACCCCCATGGCATTTCCCTGTGCCTGCTCATCCTCGGACTCACTGCTGGACTCATCATGTGCAGCCGCAGTCACTGCGTCAACGTCTTCATCATCCACTGTGTGCCCCCCTTTCCAGTGCAAGATTGTGGAGAGTGCAGCATGCAAACACTATCACCAAGACACGATCTGGAGGGTACTGGAGTGCCCCCCCTGAGCGGTCCAGGCAACGGAAGCGCATCTTGAGAAGACCGATGGCTCTCTCCACCACAGCCCTTGTGGTGCCGCTGCTCAGCTTCTGTTCTTGGATGGCGGAGAGGCATCATGAGCCACCTTCTGAGGGTATAGCCCTTGTCACCCAGCAGCCATCCATCCAGTCGGGTCGGAGCACTGAAAAGCCCCGGCACCTGGGAGTGTCTGAGGATGTAGGCATCGTGGGAGCTGCCTGGGTACCTTGCACAGACTTGTAGAATCTGCATCCTGTGATCACACACTATCCGCACGTTCATGGAGTGGAAGCCCTTCCTGTTGAGTAAGGCACCGGGCTCACCTGCTGGCACCTTGATGACCACATGTGTACAGCCTATTGTATCCTGGACACGGGGGAAGCCAGCAATCGCTGTTAAACCTCTTGCTTGCTCTGTCTGGCTGGCCTGGTCCCAATGGACGTGGATGAAGGTCAATGTACACCTGAACAGAGCGTCCATGACCTGCTTGACACAAGTGTGGACAGCTGATTTGGAGACACTGCAAAGATCACCCACCAAGCCCTGGAAGGAGCCAGAGGCATAGAAGTTGAGGGCAGCCATGACCTTCAGAGCCGCTGGCATGGGGTGTTCACCCACACAGTTAGCGGAGATCTCAGGCCCAATCATCTGACAGATATAGTTGACTGTCTCCCTTGAGAGTCAGAGCCTCCTTCGGCACTGCACCTCAGACATATTGAGGTAGCTGCTTTGCTGCCTGTAAACCCTGACAGCAGGGTATTGGCATCTTCTGCTGCACCTTCTGCCTTGGGCTACCTGTTGGCCCTGTGCCCCTTGTGCCTGCACCTGTCCTCCAAAAGACAGCTCCCTTGGAGGCTGACAGGGCACTCCTGACCTCCTCCCCCTTCTAGCCCTTCCTTCCTCCTCAGAGGAGCTTCCTCCAGTGGACAGATCAGCTCCCATTCCCAGGCTAAGGGAAGGCTTCCTGAAATCTGCAGGCCTGGAAAAGAATCCTCACTGCAAAGTGCTGACCTGAAGGTTAAGAGTCCAGAATAAAGCTGCTGGGATGCATTCTGAAATACTGCAGATCACACAGGCATGTTTGAAGAACTTTCAACAATGAATACTTCACAGAGCAGATTCATCACCCCACAGAGCCATCTTATCCCACCTGTGGATGAGGTTAATACAAATGTGTCCTACCCGCTTGCCCGTTTTGCCTGTGCGCCGACCCAAAGATCGCATGGGTGCCGAAAAATCGGTGTCGATTGAACACTAAAGGGTCTTAAGTGGCCCGTTAATTAATGGTGGGTGTGTGTCGGTCTTCATCGTGCACCTGCGCAGTGAAATATAGCAATGGCACGCAGTGACATCGGGGCGTTCGCCCAACGTCACCGCATGTCATTTTACATGCAAGGCTCACTCCCTGCACGTCAAATGGAAAATTCTGCCCCAGGTTTCCTAATTAATTGAACTTTAAGTCCACCGGCTGCCCTGGAGGGATTTGAACCTGTGTCCCCAGAGCATTAGCCTGAACCTCTGAACACAAAGTTGGCTGAGTAACAGGCAACAGAGTAGCGGTGAACAGTTGTTTTTCAGTCTGAAGGAAGGTTTATAGTACAGCTCCCCAAGGGTCACTATTAGGGCCTCTGCTTGTCTTGATGTATGTGTCCTGGGAAGATGTTAGAAGCGACCATTAAAGAGGTTATAGCTGGGCATTTAGAAAATCTCAAAGTAATCAGGAAGAGTCAGCATGGTTCTGTGAAAGGGAAATTATGTTTAAACAATTTAAAGAGTAACATGTGCTATGGATAAAAGGGAACCAGTGGATGTGCTGTATTTGGATTTCCAGAAGGCATTTGATCAGGTGCCACATGAAAGGTTATTGCAGAAAATAAAAGTGCATGGTGTAGGGGGTGACATATTAGCATGGATAGAAGATTGTCTGGCTGGCAGAAAACAGAGGGTCTCCAGAAATGGGTCTTTGTCTGATTGACAGGATATGACGAGTGGAGTCCTACAGGGGTCTGTGCTGGGGCCTCAACGTTTTACAATGTATATCAATGATTTAGACAAGGCAATTGAAGACATGGTAGCTAAATTCACAGATGGCACAAAGATATGTAGGGAAGTATGTTGTGAAGAAGACATAAGGAGTTTGTGGACAGAAATGGATAGGTTGAGTGAGTGGGCAAAAATCTGGCAGATAGAGTATAATGTGGGAAAATGTGAAGTTGTTCACTTTGGCAGGAAGAATAAAAAAGCAGAGTATTATTTAAACAGAGAACGGCTGCAGAATTCCGAGGTGCAGTGGGATCTAGGTGTTCAAGTGCATGAGTCACAAAAAGTTAGTATGCAGGTACAGCAAGTAATTAAGAAGGCTATTGGAATGCTATCCTTTATTACGAGAGGAATTGAACATAAGGATTTTATGCTTCAGTTATACAGGGCATTTGAGAGACTGCATCTCGAACACTGTGTGCATTTTTGATCTTATTTAAGGAAGGATGTAAATACATTGGTGGTGGTTCAGAGGAGGTTTACTAGGTTGATGCCTGGAATAAGTGGGTTGTCTTATGAGGAAAGGTTGGACAGGCTGGGCTTGTTTCCACTGGAGTTTAGAAGAGTGAGGGGTGTCTTGATTGAAGTGTATAAGACCTTGAATGGTCTTGACAAGGCCGACATGGAAAGAATGTTTCTTCTTGTGGGAGAGTCCGGAACTAGAGGGCACTGTTTTAAAATTAGGGGTCACCCTTATAGGACAGAGCTGAGGAGAATTTTTTCCACAGAGGGTTGTGTGACTTTGGAATTCTCTGCCTCAGAAGGTGATGGAGGCAGGGTCACTGAATATTTTTAAGACAGAGGTAGATAGGTTCTTGTTAGGCAAGGGAATCAAAGGTTATCAAGGCGGGGGAGGTGGGGGGGAGGTGTGGTGGTAGATGGGAATGTGGCACTTGAAACACAAACAAATCAGCCATGATCTTATTGAATGACGGAGCAGGCTCGAGGGGCCTACTTTTGCTCTTATTTTGTATGTTCGTATGACCTAGTCACAAAACTTGGAAGTATTTTGAACTGTGGGGAGGATAGTGATGGACTTCAAAAGAACATGGGCATGCTGGTGGAATGGTTACATGTGGCAGATGATACTTAATGCAGAGAAGTGTGAAATTATACATTTTTGGGAGGAAGAATGAGGGGAGGCAATATAAAGTGAAGAATACAATTCTAAAGAGGGGGCAGGAGCAGAGGGACCCAGCGATATATTTGCTCAAATCATTGAAGGTAGCAGGGCCGGTTGAAAAAGTGGTTAATAAAGCATACGGTATCCTGTACTTTATTAATAGGGGCATAGAGTACAAAAGTAAGCAAGTTATATTAACTTGGGTAGGACACTGTTTCGGCGTCAGCTGGTGTAATGTATCCAGTTCTGGGCACCACCCTTTAGGAAGGATGTGAAGGCATTAGAGAGATGCAGAAAAGGTTCACAAGAATAGTCCCAAGAATGAGGAACTTCAGTCACGTAGATAGATTGCAGGGTCTGGCCAGAGCAGATGTCTATGTCCTTTTGAAGTTCTACATTATTCTCCTTACATTTCACAATACTTTCAAGTTTTGTATCATCCTCAAACTTTGAAATTGTGCCCAGTGCACCAAGATCTAGGTCATTACTATATATCAGGAAGAGCAAGGGGCCCAACACGGACCCCTGGGGAACTCTGCCACAAACCTTTCTCCAGTCTAGGGATTGCTTTTAAAGAACAGTTATTGGGGTTATTTAGGTGGATGTAACAAAGGAAATGGATGGAATGTTAATACCACAGGAGGGGAATTGGAGCTGGAAAACCCTGGTGGGTTCCAGAAGGAACTGGATAGATAGCTGTCAGAAGAAGTGATGCAAGGGCAGGGTTTCTGGAGTAGTATATGGGAATTTTAAAAGGTGGGGATCCGTCAGAAGGACCAATAATCTCCTCCTGTCCTGTATATTTATCCAGAAATATATAAATGGAGACCCAAAATGTAAACAGATTAATAGAAATACAGAGCAAGTCTTTTTTTTTAAATCATCAGGTAAAACTGTAGCAAATTTAAGGAGTGCAAATGCTGGAAATCTGAATAAAAGCAGAAAAGCAGCACTTGTAAAGAAGAAAATCCCAAGATAGCCCATTTCTGGAATTTTATCCTTAATTGTTGATTCCTGGAGACCCTTCATCAGAGACCTGCAACTTCACTCAAAACCTTGGCCTGTCTTCTCTTTTGGATATGAATGGATATGTGTTTCCATCCTTTTTTTCCGTTGGGACCAAATAAGTCTAACAATTCTCCATCTCCTTGGGGGGGGGGGGGTGGATTTTCTTCCCGTTGGGCGGGCCGGTCGGGCACAGGTGGGCACGGAGGTGATCGCTGTCCATGATTGGCTGCGCGCCAGTTTACGTGGATGGGCCAATTAGACCCGCCCAGCGTGACGTACACCAGTAAGCACTCAGCGCATTTCATTTAAAAACCCTTCATGAAACCTCATCCTGCCTGTGGATGAGGCTTCATGAGAAATGCAAAGGCCGCCTGGCCTCTTCACCTTAAGGTTGGACGGGCAGCTCAGTTTATTAGCTTAATTCTCTTTGAACAGGCCTTAATAGGCCTTTGACAGTTTGGCAGTCGGCTGCGTGCCCACCGAACTGAAAATCTAAATGGTGCGTGGTGATGTCGGGAAGCACGCCCAGCGTCACCCCATGTCATTTTATGCCTTGGCGTGTGAGCCCCGGCCCCGCTTGCTGAGCTGAAATATCTAGCTTATGTTTGAAGCTAGTGCTCTTTCAGCAGAATTGAAAGAAAGTTAGAGACGTGACAGGGAAAGGTGTAGGGGAGAAAAGAACAAAGGAAGGTCTGTGAGAGGGTGGAAAGCAAGAGAAATATAATGACAAAGGATATCAATGGTCCGAGGCAAAATGAGATGGTCATAAAACAAGTAGAGAAATTTGGATTGTCCATTCTATTCCACAAGTTCTCTGCCCAAAGGCAGTTCTTTGGTTCATTGTCTGCTGATGCTTCACCCTGAGTTGTTTTTCTTGGCACTTTTTGTCAGTACTGGTTTGCCATTGCCTTGCACTCTCAGGGGTAGGGCGAGGAAGCAGATCCGAAGTCTACTTCAGCCAGAACTGAAATCGGACCCATGCTGTGGACATTATTCTGAACAAAGGTACATGTGATTCATGTAGCCATGGGGAAAGATGCAGAGGAAACCATTGTAAAGATCAAGTTATAGGCTTTCCTAGAATATCACTGAATATCAGTGTTTGAGCTTCTGCCCAGATTCAGGAGAAAGAGAGCAGATAGAGGCCGATAAAGTCCCTATGGTTCCCCCTGCAGGAATGCAGTTGGAATGCAGTTGCAGTCACACTCAGATTAAAAGGCCAAATTTGTGGAGAGTCAGAATGAGGCTGGAAGAGTTGCCTAGCTGGGCCAGAGGGAGAATCTCCAGGAAAAGAAAACCGCACTGTGAAAGATAGCTCTCAGATTGCAATTTACCAGGCTGAGAAAATAAAAGAACAGGAATAAATCCTCAGAAGCCAAGAATCACTTTGGATTGATTCTGGAAGAAACGAATGTCTACATAAAGGATGGTTTAATGTATGCATGTGAAGTATGTTTTTTTGGCTGGGCTAAGAATAAGGAGGGAGGTATTCCATTCTGTGGTTAAGGTATAAGTTGCCTACAAAGATAACGTTTAGTTTAGTGTTTTTAGTCATTTGTTACAGTAAATGTCTTAAACCAAGAAATCCTGATGTATCAGTTTTTCAGCAATTAACTGGAAGTTTGAATTTCTTTTTTAAAGTACCAGCCTCTATAGAGATTGTAACAATTGCCCTTTGGCAACATCATCCAAAAATATGTTTGGTTCCACATGAATGCTGATGACACCACTTGTCTCGACATCCCCCCCGCCAATGTCTGTAACATATCTGACTGCTTCTCCGATGTCCAACACTGGATGGCCAGGGAAATTTCTTCCAACAAAATATCGATCCCTGCCACAAGCTACACTCCCTGGCTACCAACTCCATCCCTCTCCCTGGCAACTGTCTGAGGCTGAACGAGGCAGTTTGTAATCTTGGTATTGCATTTGATTTCAAGATTCTGACCACACATCCACATCACCCCCAAAACCACCTATTTCCATAATGTCGCCTGATTCTAGCGTTGTTTCAACTAATTTGTTTCTGAAACCCTTATCAATGCCTTAGTATCAGCATCTGCAGTATTAACCTTAGTCAATAGGGGCTAAGCTGCATGTTCTGCAATGAGCTTCATTTGAATTTTGGAGCAAGTGTGAAAACTAATATTCCTTCTCTTGATACTGCACAAAGAAGCTTGTGATCTAAGAGTGTATTTACACAATGACTTTATCATAGGCATGAGGGAGTATTGCTTCACAGTAACAGTACAGTTATAATGTAAACATGGCCTAAATCCAGAATCAGAGCCAATCTGAAGCAAAACTGTATAAAAGAAGCTCCCTCTGGAATGGTCAGCTACAGCTTAACATAACATTTAAACTTTGTCGATTTAGCACACTGACTTTAAATTTAAAATGTAAGTGCACATTCTGATTCAAGGACATCAAATCCCCTTCTTCCTTGGGCTGGGAATTTCTGTGGGGCAAAAGTGAATATAGAAAATGTGGCATCCAAAGCTGCACAAAACGAATCTTTTTAATCAAAAAAAAGAGAAAGATTATAGAAGCTTGTAATTTTGTCTGGGTTTGCAAAGTTCACAGATACCGGCCCAACTGAAGAGGCCAAGTATTTCCAAAACCTGGGAAACATATGTTATCAATAGGAGCTGTGAATGTTCTACATTAATGTAATTCTTCAGGCTTTCCTAACAAAGACATAACAATGTGCAAATGGGTGGTAGACTTATCTGACAGAGCCATAACAATATGTGGGTGACATTTGCTTCACTGAAGTATATCATTGATATGCTAACTTTGCTATGTAGATTCATCAAGTCTGAACCATGGCAGCAAAGGAGAGAGGTTTCTCTCGCTGTTTATTTTTCTGTCTTTTGATCCATTTGTAGGTAACCAGTAAGTACACCAATACATGTTAAACATTAAGCTGTCTAGCTCTTTGATTTGTCTATTGTTTTCCTTACATTTTGCATTCACCTCATTTAGCCTTTTCTTCTTGTCCCCACTGCTCTCCTGCTCCTAAACTGACTAACTTACTATAGACAGGATGGATCAGCCAAAGTATTCTCATGATAATGTCTCAATGGTGCAATCTGGACAGCATGCAATTAGCTTCTGTGGACTAACTCTGATCATTTTCCCTCTTAAGCGATCACAAGATACATTTAGATATGGAGACCCATTCACCCATATCCAACCAGAAAGCAACTGCCGTTCTCCCCATCTCAATATCGAGCTGTTTCTTAAATGATTCAATACCACCCCTGAAAATACTTTCCCACTCATTGTTGGTCACTCATTGAAATCCATTCTAAATTTGTCTTTTACTCGTTGGCAGCCCTATGGCCCCTCGTTGTCATGTTCCAGGTTTATCTTTCTCTCCTATTCATTGTCTTATATCGACCTAGAACATTCCCTTCTTGTCACTTTATATCAAGACTGAAAAGCCCAGATTTTCCAGGTCTGTCCTCAGTATTCAGGCCTTTGATGTTAGGGATTAGGTTTATGCCTCTTTGCACTCTTACACTCTATCTCTCCTAGGACTCTCTGAAGATCACAAATGTTACTGCTTCCTGATGAGCAGCAACCCCTGTGAACCAATCCTTCTGTCTTATTGACCGTCCTGCTTAGGGATCGAACAGATCTTTATCTTCAGTGATTTTAATTGCCATCCCTGCTTCCCTTATCTACCGAAAGTCTACCTTCCCATCCTAAATCTCTCCCTCCAGAGCCCCTTGGACCCTATCAGTGATCAAGGTTCAACAATCACTGCCATTCTCTATATTACTTGCCTTTGACTGGAAGTTGACTGATAGGCAACAACACCCAGCCTGCTATAAAGCCCTCACTATTAGAGCAAAATACTGAAAATCTGAAATAGAAAATAGAAAATGCTGGAAATACTCAGCAGATCTGGAAGCATCAGTGGGGAGAGAGAGAGAGAGACACACACAGAGTTAACATTTCTGGTCGATAGTCCTTCTTTAGAGCTATTCCTTATTGAAATGATGGTTTGACATTCAGTGGTGGGGTCAAGGTCAAGGCGGAGGCCGTGTCACAATGTGGGAGTTCAGCTTCAGCTAAGTAGAAGTCAGTCAACCAAAGAACAACAGCACCACACTTGTCATCGGGTTTAATGACAATGTTAAGGTTGGACCTGAATGGAGCACTGCAATCCAGTGGGAGATAGCTTAGAGTGAATGAGGGAAGCAGAGAAATAAAGCTGGCCGTTCTCAATGAAAAGATCTGGAGAGGGTAAGAGGCCAGAGGGAGGGTCCAGGTGGAGGGAGTATTTGGAATACGGGAGAAAGGGTCTGCTGAGCTGGGGGGAGAAATCTTGGCTAAAGAACTGGGTGTGGAGGAAAAGACAAGAAGAGTTCAAAGTTATGCTGAACTTGAAATTCATTGAGGTGAGTCAGTAAGGGAATGAAGCTGAGGCTTTCGCTGGGAACAGATTGGTCAGGGTCAGGAAAAGGGAAGATCAGGGGCAATCATGAACACGTGGCAAGGAGTAAGATTGGGAGAAGGGATAAAAGTCAGAGTTAAGTGAAGTCTGATAAGGGGCTGATCATTTAGGATTGAGATAAGGAGAAATTTCTTCACTCAAAGAGTTGTGAACTTTTGGAATGTTCTACCCTTTTCCCACCCCTCTCGCCTTTTAAAATCCTTGTTCCCTACTGTGTTCCAGGTCTGAGCTCAAGCTTCTCCATGAGATATCCTCCCTTCTTTCCTGCATCAGCATTTGCACTGACAGAATCCTCACCCTCAATGATTTCAATCCCCATTTTTGCCCGCTCTATCTCTGAGTACACTGCATTACTAAGTCCATCCCTCCAGAAAAGCTCTCCTGTCCATTTTTATGGGCTTGCCTTGACTTGCCATTTCTTGGGCCTCTCGGCTCCCATGGTCTCTATCACACATAAGGCCTCACTAACTATATTCCACTAACCTGTTTCCTTCCACAGCCGGAAACAGTTCTCCACCTAAGTCACCTAGAAATGCATTTTCAAAATTGCAGCCCTTTGCCCTTCATTCACCATGATTTTTCTGCAGCCGTCCATTCATTCAGTTATTAACTTCTGATCCTAGATAACCTTGTTCCCAGGAAATCTGTTCTATTTCAGTCATTTTTTTTATTCATTCACAGGATGTGAGCTTCGCTGGTTAGGCCAGCATTTTATGTCCATCCTTAAGTGCCCTTGAGAAGGTGGTGATGAGCTGCCTTCTCGAACCGCTGCAGTCCATGTGGTGTAGGTACATCCACAGTGCTGTTAGGGAGAGAGTTCCAGGATTTTGACCCAGCAACAGTGAAGGAACGGTGATATGTTTCCAAGACAGAATAATGAATGTCTTGGAAGGGAACTTCCAGGTGGTGGTGTTCCCATGTATCTGCTGCCCTTGTCCTTCTAGATAGTAGTGGTCTTGGGTTTGGAGGGTGCTGTCTAAGGAGCCTTGGTGAGATCCTGCAGTGCATCTTGTAGACGGTACGCACTACTGCTACTGTGCATTGGTAGTAGAGGGATTGAATGTTTGTGGATGTGGTGCCAATCAAGCGGGCTGCTTTGTCCTGGATGGTGTCAAGCTTCTTGAGTGTTGTCGGAGCTGCACTCATCAAGGCAAGTGGGGAGTATTCCATCACACTCCTGACTTGTACCTTATAGATGGTGGACAGACTCTGGGGAATCAGGAGGTGGGTTACTTGCCTCAGAATTTCCAGCTTCTGACCTCTTTTACCCACAGATTTCTTGTTAATGGTAATCCCCAGGATATTGATAATGGGGATTCAGTGATCGTAATGCTATTGAATATCAAGAGGCATTGGTTAGATTCTCTCTTGTTGGAGATAATCATTGCCTGACACTTGTGTGGTGCAATTGTTACTTGCCACTTATCAGCTCAAGCCTGGATATTGACCAGTCTTGCTGCATTTGGACATGGACTGCTTCAGTATCTGAGGAGTCACGAATGGTGCTGAACATTTCAGAATCATCAGCGAACATCCCCACTTCTGACCTTATGATGGAAGGAAGGTCATTGATGAAGCAGCTGAAGATGGTTAGGTCTAGGACACTACCCTAAGGAACTATTATCTTGGATAACCTTGTCCTCAGCAAATATATTTCAGTTATCTTTTTTTCCATTCATGGGATGTGCCCCAATATAACTTTCATCTTCACTTTCACATGTTTCAGAGCACAGACATGAGCATAGTTGGCACACAATTAGTTTTACCATCACTATGGTTCCATTGTGCATCTAGTTGAAAATTCTAATCCTTGCATCAGCCTCTGCAGCCCCATCGTGGCCTCACTTTTCCCTATTTCTGCAATTTTCTCCAGGTCCTCAATAACTTCCCACTAATTCTTTGTTCTTCTGACTTTTATGCATTTCCTCTTTCCCTTTGTTCCACCATTGGCAGCTATGCTTTCAGCCATGTAATCCTATGCTCTGAGTTTCATCCTTAAACTCCACCTGTCCTCTTTTAAGATACTCCTAAGAAGTGCTAATTGACGCATCCTAATACTCCCTTCTTTGGCTTAGTGTGAATTTTTTTCTGATTATAATCTCCGTGAAGTTAAGCGGCATTTTTGTAGCATTCCACCTCCATAACAATTGCTGACTCCACCCCTGCCTCAGCTATTCTACTGCTGAAACCCTCATCCAAGTCTATGTGGCCTCTAGATTTGATGACTCGAATCAGCCTCCTGGCCGACAATCCCCCCCCACCCCCCCACCAATCCCTTGCTCATCTTCCAACTGATGTAAACTCAAGTTTGCTTTGATCCATGTGGGGGGAACCATAAACTAAAATAACAAAATTTACTGAATGACCCCCAAAGGAAGAAATCACGAACTAGGTTTCACTTTGTGTAACTTTTATTTCAACATGAATCAGAACCAACATAAATTAAAGATGAATTAACAGGCAAATGATACTTCAAATAAAAAGGTAAATTTAACTTTAAATTGTTGTATCAACTAAGATATGTTTTATATGACATTCTCATCACTCCCCACAGACATGTGGCACATTGTGCCTACTTAGTTCAGCGATATGCTGCTTTTTACTCATACAGGATAGATCCCACAACAGCTTTCATCTCCAAGTTTCACCAGTACAACTACCATCAGCAAGGCACACTTTTATGAACCCTCTCTCCCTCGGGTCATGGTAGTCCTGTTGATGTAGCTTTCCAAAGCTCCTTTTCAACTGACCAACCAATAATAACCCAGATCATGGTTTGGTAAAAGACCCAGCTCTTTAGCATCTCTGACCTACTCACACATTATTACAGGTTTTAGACCTTTTTAACCAGTACACACATTGCCTCCAGGAGCTCCTGTCTCCTTTTTTGACAAACAGAAAAAACTGACCTCTTCCTGAGGATGACTTGCTTCTTCTGCTCACAAGAATTTGATGTGTCCCTCTATCTGTCCCTATCTGCTTTCTCTTTGTTTGTGCATCTGTGTTTTAATCACCTTCTTCCTCCAGTTGTCCTATTTTCTTTACAGCAGTAGTCTGCCTGCTAGCCACATGGTTTTCATATGTTAACTTCCTTCCTGTTGGTACTGCTTCCAGATCAGGGGTTGCCGCTAGATCACATGGACCAGTGTTTTCCAAGAAAATTACAATTGATCTCTTCACAATTGATGCAAACACTTAAAAGCCCTTTTCAAACATTCTCAAAAACAATTATGGATTCCACAGGCATTTTCAAGAAATTACAAATTTTCCATATAGTACTGCTTCCAGGTCAAAGGTTGTCATATCATCCAAAACTCAGCTGCCCATATTCTAGCTTGCAGCAGGTCCAGCTCACCCATCACTGACCAATAATGGCTTCCAATCCAGCCATGTCTTGATTTTAAACTTCTCAGCCTTCTTTTGAAATCCAACCATTGTCTTGCTTGTCTTTATCCCTGTAAAGCCTGCCAGTTCTATACTACGCTTTGACCTCTGCATTCCTCCAATTCTAATTACTCCACCATTGGGGATCATGCCTTCAGCTGCCTAGGCCCTAAGCTCTGAAATTCCCTGTAAACAAAAGGGAGCTAAATTGGATAGCCCCTGAAATCAGGAACAAGGATCGTGATACGTGATTATCTCACGTCCGTTCAAAACGATGTAGGAAGCAAGTAAACTTCATGCTGCCTGCTAATTATAATAATTGTGATGTACAAAACAGCACTAAATGTACTGTCAAGTGACTGCTTCAGCCGGAGGCCCAGGTTTTGCATGAGGCTAGTGCCACTTAAAGCCATCCTGCGTTATTTTAAGACAGACTGTACCTCTTAACGGCAAGATGCTCTCTGGCTGTAGCAGGAGCTGCAGGATGGAGGCAGAGAGGTCAGAGAGAGTTCCCCAAGGTTGTTGGATGCCACTGCTGGAAGGTACGCACTCACATCTCACCGCTTTCACACACTGCCAGCTACTTGAATATGGCAAATAACACATTGCACCACTGACATTCCCACCTCTTTCACAGAAAAAATAGAACCTATAATAGGCGGCAACAGCAGCTAACTGGCCGGGGATTGGCAAGTCTGCATGTGCTCACCCTCCATGGTGGAGACGGTGCTGCAAATAATAAGGGCAGTTGTCACTGAGGCCATGGCCAGCTACATGGCTGAAACTGTAAAGGACGATGGTACATTCCTGATGAATTCATCTTCTCAAATCCCAACTCATCCTCATCCTGCAATCTGTAATGATTTGCAGTCTGTAGTAGATGTAAACATTTCGGTCTTTGCCCTGTTTCCCTCAGCCAAACACTACACTTGTGCCTTTATGGTTTCAGATATCGAAGAACTGTGACAATCCAGTAGGTGTTCTCAGATACATCGCACTACACAATTCCAGCATGATTATAACATACATGGGGTCACTTACAGCTTTTATACTAACTCTACTTTTGATCTCTACATTTCATGCCTACTGCCACTAAATCAGAGTACATTAAATGTACATAAAAGTGACAGCAGAATAACAACGTGGAGACAAGAAGAAACACCTAGCTCCCCTCACTCTCTCCTAATTGTTTCATGGTTATACATCCCACATAAGCTCTCCCAATCACTTTATCACTATAATCACAATGACCAGGTCAACATCTCCCAGATTATTAGGACAGCCTTCTGATCTGAAGAAATACCTTTGCCTTCAGCCTGCTTCACAATACATTCCTGCACAGCAGAAAGCAGATTTAACTTATCATAAAACAAAAACAGAATTACCTGGAAAAACTCAGCAGGTCTGGCAGCATCGGCGGAGAAGAAAAGAGTTGACGTTTCGAGTCCTCATGACCCTTCAACAGAACTGGTTAACTTATCATACTCTGATCCCACAAACAGCTGGGACTTTGATGTGCATGGACTATGTGAACTCCATTACCCCCTTTCTTCTGGAACCGCCTAAATAAAAATGGTACTGTCATTTTATCCTGTTAACTGTATTGTTCAGTTGTAGTCCTTGTTTTCAAACACTTAGTAAATAAAAAAAAAACCACAGTTAACTGAAACAGCACCATCATAGGAACTGGATGTCTTCTTTAACTGCAAATGACGCCCACCAGTTCATATGTGCATTCTGTTCCAACATTGTGTGAATGCTCTCAGTGTCAGTCTTGTGATGGTTTATATCCACAACTATTACTGAAGTTAAAAGCAAAAAACTGCAGATGCTGGAAATCCAAAACAAAAATAAAAATACCTGGAAAAACTCAGCAGGTCTGGCAGCATCTGTGGAGAGGAACACAGTTAACGTTTCGAGTCCGAATGACCCTTCAACAGAACTAAGTAAAAATAGAAAAGAGGTGAAATATAAGCTGGTTTAAGGGGCAGGGGGAGGGAGGGGCGGTGGTGGTGCGGTAGAGCTGGACAGAGGGCCAGTGATAGGTGGAGACACTCTACTCCCCCCACCAAACAAGCTTATATTTCACCTCTTTTCTATTTTTACTTAGTTCTGTTGAAGAGTCATACGGACTCGAAATGTTAACTGTGTTCCTCTCCGCAGATGCTGCCAGACCTGCTGAATTACTGAAGTCAGTTTGTTATTTCAGCTCTTTCCTGGACTCGAACTCAAGTTCTGTCGAAGGGTCATGAGGACTCGAAACGTCAACTCTTTTCTTCTCCGCCGATGCTGCCAGACCTGCTGAGTTTTTCCAGGTAATTCTGTTTTTGTGTTAAATTAACATTGAGCGCAAACTGGTTATCAAACTTCTGAAAACACCTCAGATTAATTTCCATTGATTTTAATATCAAACAATCTCTTTAAACTTCAAGGTAAATTTTCAATGTAAAATATGTCGCTTGGTTGACTAAAAACAAAATTAATCTGATACTAGAAAGCACAAAAAACACATTGCTGCTTGTGGAGTTAACTTCTTTGCATTTCAAAGGAAACACACTTGGATATCATCAATCAATGTCAACTTGTGTTACAGAGCTTCTTGCAGTTTTCAGTTAGACTTTGGTAAACTTTCAGCCTGTCATCCAATTCTGTAGTACAATCCAGCTATAATATGCCTTCAGATCATTATCATAAACACAACAGCAGAACTTCCGCAGTTTTCTTTTTTTGTAATGGTCACTTATTCCAGAATCACCAGGATAAATAAACAATCAGAATCAGCTCACTTCACTGACTCCTTGGTCAAAAATGCCAACTATTTATGTCCAGCACTAGAGACTTTCACATAATTTACAACGACCTGAATTTCACCATGGTCACCACAAAAGTCAGGATTCCACAATGAAACAGGATAACCAACCTCAATAATTCCAGTTTGATTCAGACTTCAACGTTCCAACACAAAAATAATTCAAGAGTGTGAAGCTTCCCATGGCTTGACAGCTCTGAAAATCCACAACAGCTTCTTGAACTCAAAATGTAATCCAAAGTTTTCTGCAATACTGGGTGCACAATCTTAAATTGTATTGAACACGTTCAACAACTACATTCACACTCTCATTCTTCCATGCATCTCAGAAATTGATTCCTGTAATGGGTTACAAATACAAACTGCCAAACTTTATGTTATATTCCCAGGTCTGCAGCCCAAGGAGCGACCAGTTCAAACTTTTAAATCAGTTTAAAATCAAAAACATGACTCGAGTTTCTCAACAATGTATACGCAGAGAGCAAACTATCAACAAACTTAAAATGATCACCTACCAGTAGCTACAATGGGTTAAACAAGAGTGGGTGATGCTCAGACTAAAAACAAACATTGAAGCAGACACTTTTACGACAGACTTCCATTCGCAGGTCAGGAATCTTCCTCACACTCAAACTGAAAATAAAATCCAAGCATCTTATTCATAAAAATAGAAGATGCTGCCTATTTCTTTCTCAGAACAATTAACTTTTGCTGTAAGCCATTTCATCTTCTTTCATTTTCTGAACCCTTTTCTTCCACCTCAAGTGCCCAACTCAGGTTTTTTTTCTGGAACTCTTTTACAACATTTTTATGCTGTGACTTCACATCCTCCCGCATAATTTCATTTCTTCCTGTTATACCTCGTAACGTTACCCCTTCTCTCTCAGATCCAGGATCCTCAAAGCCACTAAAGGTAGTATTACCTTCTTCTTTGGTGTGAAATATTCCTGGTCAGGCTCTCACCTTGTTTGGCCAAATGTGCTTCTCCCACTTTCTGCATTCCCAGAAGATCAGGTGAGTTGTTGTGGTGTAAGGATCTGAAGAGGCATCCAACTGTCCCTCCTCTGTACCCTACCTCATCACTTGAATCACATAGGGTCAGGACTCTGAGGTCAACGAAGGTAAAGGGAGGTGTGAAGTGAACGGTCGCCATACTCCCTGTCCCAAAGTGATCTTGTCAACTTTACAGCTTAGAACACTCCAAACACCACCAGGTCTCATCAATTTCTGTTTCTCCTGGGCAAGGTAGTATCACGACTGCCCTTCCAACCCCTTCCTTTCACAGGTCAGAGGGTGGTAGGAACCCCTCTAATTATTATATCCGGTTGGGTTTCCACCCTGTTTTGCAATTTAGATAACCCTTTTTCTAGGTCGTGATTCCTGTTGCTGAACTGCAAGGTCCTGATCCAGAGTCAGAATACTCTGGACTGCTAAGAGCACCTGGAATCTCCAATTCTCTATTTCGATCTCACCACCATTGGCTGCTTCGCAAATTCTTCTCTCACAGGTTCTGCAAATTCTGTATCTCTGGCCTCAGCCTCATTTCTTCTGAATTCCCTGCATTAGATTGCAATGCAAATACCTTCATCTGTTCACTTCTGAAAACTAACACTTCACTTTTTAATCAGACACCAAGGACTTCTGTTTCTCTCTCCATCCTACTGCCCTATCAAATAAGACCCCCCTTTAGATTCAATCCATTTACTAAGAAATGATAGACAGAATGTTCCCTGATCCTCCCATTATCAACTAGAGACCCCTTCAGAATGTTACCCTTTGGTCACCCCACCAAGGTGTTGGGAAACACTTCCTTGAAACAGCTTTGACCTAATCAATTTCAACAAGGTCATGTTGGGCTCACCAATAAGTTGGGAGTGCTTTATTTTTCTAATTTATTTTGTTACTTTAAACACTGGCATGCACAGGCATCTGTTGTAACAATGCAGAATCAGGTCTTTAATGAGATTCCAGATTGTGTACATGGGTCTTTAATGAGATCATACTCAATATGAGGATGCAGGTCTTAAACTCCTCAATCAAGCATGAGTACTCTGGTACATCATACTTCACAATCCAATATAAGTACAACATATAGTGGTTCACTCACAATTCCAAAATTTTGATCTCTACATTCCATGCATACCACCACTAAATCACAGCACATCAAATCTACATAAAAGTGAGATCAGAATAACAACTTGTAGAGAATTAGATGCACTTGGTGCTTCTCAATCTCAATTAATCATTTTATTACCATGGTTATACTTAAATTTTGCCAATTACTTTATTACTATAGGCACAATGTCCAGATTAACATTTCCCAGACCATTAGACACACAGGTCCACCTTCTGACTTGCCTTCATAATGCATCCCTGCTCAGCAGAAAGTGGGTTTAACTTACCCACAGCCCATGATGCTGAGATGCACAGCTAGTGTGAACCTGAGTTCCCACATTGGCCAACTACACGAGAACCCTAGCGGGCCCTACCATTATGCAAAGCTTCAACTTCCATTGCAGCGCCGTCAGAAGTTCCCCAATGTCTGACTGCTGCAGTGGAATCTCAAACTGAGGTCATGAAATATTTGCTTGTAAGTCTAGCTTGGTGCTATGCAGGCTCTGACTGCCATCATATCTGTAGATACCAGCATTCAAAGGGGCTTGCAGGCTCTGACTACAGTCCACCAATTTGTGCTCCAGCAGATGACTGGGATTGCTAGAGGTGCTGTCCCAGGACAGTGGCAATGGCTTCATGGAGCACAAACCCCAGCTATCTTCTCTCAGGATGACAACATTTGTGCTCCCACCATTGCCAGTGTGCCAGTGCCATTGCTCTCAGCCAGCCCACATTGCTACCACCTACACCAAGGTGGTGCATTCTGAAGCCACACCTTTCAGGCCCAGAGCTGTACAAGATCATTCTCCAAGACCACCAGCAGTTTCCCACAGTGAGAACCAGCAGCCTTCCATCAGCAATGTCACAGTCACTGGGGTAGCACTGATTAGGAGGACTAGGTCAAGCAAAAGCACTCACAAGACGGCTGATTAGTTGAGTGTTGTTTATAGTTTTGGATGTTTAATTGAATATAGTTGGTATGGCATGATTACTTTGTGGTGACTTTCATTTCAGGATTATGGCCAAGAGAATGTTGTGATGGTCTGTAACAGAAGGCTAGGAAGGTGTGTAACTGAGATGATCTCAGGTTGTATTCACAGGACCCGGAGTCAAATGATGTACTCAGACAGCCTGTTCGGAACATGAATATACGGACTGCCTCCTCCCGTCCTCTTCCTCCTCCTCCTCTTTCTCCCCCTAGAGTGAACACTGAACCCCTGGTGGCTAAGGCTGATCCCTCATGATGACCAGTCTGTGGAGGATGTGACAGACCATCCACTGAATGAGGACACCTTATCCGGTGAATATGGGAGGGTTCCTCCTGAGGGGTTAAGACAGCTTCAGCAGTCCAAATATCTGCTCTATGATAAACAAAAACAAAAATTGCTGGAAAAACTCAGCAGGTCTGACAGCATCTGTGGAAAGGAAGTCAGAGTTAACATTTCGAGCCCATATGACTCTTCATCAGAACTAAGAGGAATAAAAAATGTGGTGAAATATAAGCTGTTTAAGGGGGGTGGGACAGGTGGAGCTGGATAGAGGACTAGTGATATAGGTGGAGGCAAAGGAGAGATTGCCAAAGATTTCATAAACAAAAGGACAAAGGGGTGTTGACAATAGTGATATTTGCTAAAGGATGTGCTAATGGTGACAGTATGGATAGAAAGCAGACCAAAAACAAAAACAGAATTACCTGGAAAAACTCAGCAGGTCTGGCAGCATCGGCGGAGAAGAAAAGAGTTGATGTTTTGAGTCCTCATGACCCTTCGACAGAACTTGAGTTCGAGTCCTTGGACTAATTCTGTTTGTGTTTTTGTTTTGGATTTCCAGCATCCGCAGTTTTTTTGTTTTTATCTTATAGATAGAAAGCAAGTGACAGCTGGGCCTAGCGGGGGTGGGGTGGTGGGGAGGGATCGAAATAGGCTAAAAGGTGGAGATAAAACAATGGATGGATATAAATTTTATAAATAACAACAGAAATAGGTGGGAAAAGAAAAAATATATAAAAACATATATAATAATTATTAGAAAAAAGGGGGTCAAAAAGGAGGTGAGGATGGAAGAGAGAGTTCATGATCTGAAGTTGTTGAACTCAATGTTGAGTCGAAGGCTGTAAAGTGCCTAGTCAGAAGATGAGGTGCAGTTCCTCCAGTTTGTGTTCAGCTTCACTGGAACATTGCAGCAGGCCAAAGACAGACATGTGGGCATGAGAGCAGGGTGGAGTGTTGAAATGGCCAGCGACAGGGAGGTCTGGGTCATGCCTGTGGACAGACCGAAGGTGTTCTGCAAGGCGGTCACCCAGTCTGTGTTTGGCCTCTCCAATGTAGAGGAGACCATTTTGGGAGCTGTGAATGCAGTAGACTAAATTGAGAGAAGTGCAAGTGAAATGCTGCTTCACTTGAAATGAGTGTTTGGACCTTTGGATGGTGAGGAGAAGGGAAGTAAAGGGGCAGGTGTTGCACCTTCTGCGGTTGCATGGGAAAGTGCTGTGGGAGGGGGTTGAGGTGTAGGGTGTGATGGAGGAGTAGACCAGGGTGTCCCAGAGGGCATGGTCCCTATGGAATGCCGACTGCAGGGGTAAAGGGAGATGTGTTTGGTGGTGGCATCATGCTGGAGTTGGTGGAAATGGTGGAGGATGATCCTTTGAATGTGGAAGCTGGTGGGGTAATAAGTGGGGACAAGGGCCTGATCATGGTTCTGGGAGGGAGAGGAAGGTATGAGGGTAGATGCGTGGGAGATGGGCCAGACACAGTTGAGGGCCCTGTCAACTACTGTGGGTAGAAAGCCTCGGTTAAGGAAGAAGGAAGACATCAGAAGAACTGTTTTGGAAAGTGGCAACATCGGAACAGATGCGACGGAGGTGAAGGAACTGAGAGAATGGGATGGAGTCGTTACAGAAAGCGGGGTGTCAGGAGCTGTAGTCGAGGTAGCTGAGGGAGTCAGTGGGCTTATAATGAATATTGGTGGATAGTCTATCACCAGAAATTGAGACAGAAAGGTCAAGGAAGGGAAGGGAAGTGTCATTGATGGACCATGTGAAAATGATGGAGGAGTGGATATTGGAAGCAAAGTTAATAAATTTTTCGAGATCCAGATGAGAGCGTGAAGAAGCACCAAAGTAATCATCGATGTACCAGAGAAAGAGTTGTGGGAGGGGGCCAGAGTAGAACTGGAACAAGGAATGTTCCATATACCCCATAAAGAGACAGGCATAACTGGGGCCCATCCGGGTTCCCATAGCCACACCTTTAACTTGGAGGAAGTGAGACGAGTTTAAGGAGTAATTGTTCAGTGAGAGAACAACATCAGCCAGACGGAGGAGAGTGGTAGTGGATGGGGATTGTTCGGGCCTCTGTTCAAGGAAGAAGAGGAGAGCCCTCAGACCATCCTTGTGGGGGATGGAGGTGTAGAGGGATTGGACATCCATGGTGAAGAGGAGGCGGTTGGGGCCAGGGAACTGGAAATTGTTGATATGATGTAGGGCATCAGAGGAATTGCAGATGTAGGTGGGAAGAGATTGGACAAGGGGAGAGAAAATGGAGTCAAGATAGCAAGAAATAAGTTCAGTGGGGCAGGTACAGGCTGACACAATTGGTCTGTCGGAACAAATTTTGCTTTTATCTGCTCTATGATGTTCCTTGTGGCATTATGGCTCTCATTGTATGAGTGCTGTTCACATATGGTTGAGTTGCAGAAGGCAGTCATCAGCCAGGTTTAGAGTGGATACCCCTTGTTACCGAGCAGCCAACCTTTAGTTCAATGTGGTAGCTGAAAGAATGCTGGAACAACAAACAGGAAGAATACATCATAGCTGCTGCCAGGATAGTGGGCATTCATTTGCATGATATACTAGATGTGGTCGCACACCAGCTGCACACTGAAAGAGTGGTAATCCTGAGATTGTTGAGATATTTGTGCAACTCACCATTGACATGCTGCACTTGCAAATCATGTATGTGACCATCTAGAAGGATAAGGGCAGCAGATAGATGGGAAAGCCACCACCTGGAAGTTCCCCTCCAAGCCACTCACCACCCTGACTTGGAAATATATCACCATTCCTTCACTGTCACTGGGTCAAAATCCAGGAACTCCCTCCCTAACAGCGCAGTGGGTGCACCTACACCACATGGACTGCAGCGGTTCAAAAAGGCAGCTCACCATCACCTTCTCAAGGACAATTAGGGATGGGCAATAAATACTGGCCTAGTGACACCCGCATCCCGTGAATGGATTTTTAAAAATATGCAATTGATGGCACCCTGCCCCATGGGGAAGCCTGATACCCTGGCCAAGCCACATGCATGGTCCTGTTGCTTCTCTCTGTTCGGACTGAAGACAATGAAGTCCCTCTCCTGAGATAAAGCACAGCTGTCCTCTCACAGGTACAGCAAAGGATAGCAAACTGGAAGAGGTTAGCTATAGCCCCCACTACAATAGCCCCCACTACTAAAGCACCCCCGACTACTATAGCCCCCCTACTATAGCCCTCACTACTAAAGCCCCACTACTATAGCACCCCCAACTACTATAGCCTCCCTACGATAGCCCCCACTATTATAGCCCCCCTACTATAGCCCCCAATACTATAGCCCCCCTACTATAGCCCCCATTACTATAGCACCCCCAACAACTATAGCCCCCCCTATTGTAGCCCCCACTACTATAGCCTCCACTACTATAGCCCCCTACTATAGCCTCCACTACTATAGCCCCCACTACTATAGCACCCCCAACTACTGTAGCCCCCCCACTATAGCCCCCACCACTATAGCCCCCCTATTACTATAGCCCCCACTACTATAGCCCTCCCCACTACTATAGTCCTCCCCACTGCTACAGCCCCCACTACTATAGTCCCTCCCTACTATAGCCTCCAGTACCAAAGCCCCTACACTACAATAGCCCCCACTACTATAGCCCCCCTACTATAGCCCCCACTACTACAGCACCCCTAATTACTGTAGCCTCCACTACTATAGGACCCCCTGCTAAAGCCTTCCTACTATAGCCCCTACACTACTATATCCCCTCACTAATAAAGCCCCCCTACTAAAGCTCCCCCCCCCACTATAGCCCCTACACTACTATATCCCCCCACTAATAAAGCCCCCCTACTAAAGTTCCCCCCCCCCCCACCCCACTATAGCCCCTACACTACTATAGCCCGCATGACTGGAAGCAAGTGGTGAACTCAAAGCTCTTGCAGTTGCAATCAATGTCCAACACCACAACCTACCGACTTTACCAAGTTTTGCTCTTTCAAATAGTTCCTCAAACTGAGCATGAACCGATAATAAAGTACAAAGCAACTAACCTGCAAATCGATTGGTGATTCCTTTAAACTGCGTTGATGGTGGGGGTTGGGCCCTTGTGCTACTGAATGCTTGCTCAGTTGTGTGTTTAAGAAAGGGCATTAATACAGAGCACTGAGATCAAAAATGGCAAGTATGGTCTCAAATTAGCATTAGACACCAACTGGCCGTCTGCCTATTTTGTATTTTTACTGGGATGGGCTAGAAACGGGCAGAAACAGTACCAACACTGGCCCAGGTCATGTGGTCAGTGTCGGTGCTGTGTGCTTTGACACTGTCTGCGAGGATTTCTGTGGCCCGACTCTTTTGCAATTTTTCAGCCAGGACTACCGGTCCCAGCTGAAGCGTTGAAGGGTAAGCGCAGCCATCCATGGGGAAGACCATCGAGTGCAAGAAAAGACAGACAAAGAGAAGACTTGCCCCCACAACAGCAGCTGCCGAATTCGGTATGTTTTAAAGGCCTCACATCTTTCAATGAGTGGGAAAGTGAATGGGTGAGATGGATGAGTGAGTTGGGGTCGAGGTGATCGAGGCAGTAGTCAGGTTGCGTCCAGGGGAGTGATTGGGAGGGTTGGTTCTGGTCCTCAGTTTGGTTCTGCTGGCTAACCACTGAGTTAGATCAGGTGGCAACCAGCGTAACTTTTCAGGGTAATTATGCAGGAAAGTCCTGCGCATCTGTCCCAAGTCCCTGACACTGAGTCCAGTTCCAGAGACATTCGGGGAGGATCCCAGGCAGTGGAACTCAGGCCATTGGAGGTTTAAGCTTCCTGGGCAATTGCCACGTGTGTGTACATGTCAGGACTTCCACATGGTCTTGACACACATCTTCCAACTTACATCCAATCTCCAACGAGCTGGATACCTGAAGATTTGGGCCAATATTTTTTCCCTAAACCCGCACCCATATTACTGCTGCTATGAAGTCAGACTTTGTGACCAAACTATCTATAAAGAAAAATGCTGTTGATGGTTTTACTTGAAAAAATTGGTCAGCATACAAGAATAAAAGTTTAAAAGTAAAGAAATAATTGCAGCCATGTCTCACAACAGCAATTTTCCATTCACTGGGAGACTCATTTCTAGGAAAAAAGAACTTCTGACATTATTTAGGTTGATATGGCAGTGCAGCAATTCAGACCATGAACATCTCATGAACTTCTTCAAATGACAGAGCAGATAAGTTCAGCCAAATTTTGCACCGATGTTGCTGCCAGTAACTTGTGCAGATATTTCTTGAGAATTTGACCAATGTGTAAACAGAAGACCAATGTGAAATCAGTGTAAACAATTAGGACCAATAAAAGATCAAAATTTCTTTTGGTTATGACAATGAAGATATCAAGCCATCGTTTTATGCACATGCGGCACAGCATTTTTTAGAAAATGTAACCAGGGGAGTTCTTCCATTTTTAATATAATTAATTTTGCTGCCGTGTTCAAAGATACAGAGGATGGAATTGTCACTGAAGATAAATTTTACTAATCCTCAGAAATGTGACTTTGGATCCCATTCTGAATGGCTTTATAAAACACAGGAAACTCAGGTTCTCGGATCTTTTGTGCGGTTGGCTGAGCTATGCTAATGAGCAGCAGAGGGTTTTGGCAGAGGTTTCATGAAATCAGCTGAAAAAAGGAGAACAAGAGAAAATATGCAAAATAAAGACATGGATTTTAACTACTGGATAGAAAAGGGAGTAGCTAGCTGTGCACAATTGTAGCACCCACCTGTTGCTCCAGCTGAGATTAGCAAACAGCACAGACTGAAGATTCAATCTGTGGCTCTCTGCTTTGATGCAGTAACACATCATTTACTGGCTGAGATACCAGGAGGACTAAGTACAATCTCTTTAAAGGCAGTTTGTTAAACTTTTGGAGTGCTCTTGAGTTTGAAGTGTGTGACTATTCTGATATCGGAGGCAGACTGTCAGTTAAAAAAGAATATTTAGCTTACACTGTAGCCTTGATCAGGTGTGTCTGTTGAGAGCCTGCACATGTGAAGATAAATTATAGAAAGATTCCTCAGGGTAAGTGCATTTACATAAATTAGCTCTGCTATCATAAACATGTAAAGTGGGACATAAATTAATTAGTCTGCTGAAAGTACTGCACAGAAGATAAGATTGTTTTTTTAGTAAATATAAGTAACAATGCACATTAGAAAATACTGACTGGAAGTTAAAGTTAAAGTTATATAATGGGAGTTAATAATCATTCAAAACTCTTAGAATATTCTGCTTATAGCAAGTACCAGCTGTAATGGTCAAACAAACGGAAGAGAAAGCCACCTGTCAGTCTTTCCTTAATTTTTGAAGTAACATGTTCCTTGCCAATCCATTTCTATAATGGTTTCACAAGAGTTCACCACATAAGGCACTTCAGAGTATTGAAAAAAGAGAAGAAAAAGTTGTGTTTTTTCTAACTTAGAACCAGAAACTCTTTCAAAAAATAGCAATTAAACTGTTTGACACCAATAACTATTTAGGTCACGAGCACCAAAGAATTGACCAGGTTAGCACCAAAATATTGTGACCCTGGTCCAGACCTCAGGTTATCATGAGTAACTCACCTCAGGGCCCTCCAAAGCCTGTCCATTATCTACAAGGCACAAATGTGAGGGAACACTTACCTCCTCTTCCCTGGATGAGTGCTGCTCCAACAATATTCAAACAGGTCCACACCATCCAGGAAAAAGCAGCCATTTTGAGTGATACCCACCACTTTCAACATTCACTGCCTCCATCACCACCATGCATTGGTAGGATTGTGTATCAGATGCGGTGCAGCAACTCACCAAAACTCCTTTGACAGCAACTTCTAAACCCGCGACCTCCACTGTTACAACCGGTCCCCGGGCAAGGTTCCCCAATTTGTTAACTTCCTGAACAGGACCCCAATTTTGTTATGCTCCCAGGTGAGGAGGAATGAGCTGGATCACCTTCTTTATTCAACCCCCTCAGTTGGTCACAACAAGGTTAATTCAAAAGGGATCCCTTCACCCGGGATTATCCTTCCCCAGTCCAAATGGATTTATTTTTTAGAAGGGACCAATTTAACGAGGTTTTCTTGAGTCAAAGAACGAGTAAGTTTATTAGTTATTAAAATCTGAGAAAAATAATAAAAACACAACACACACACACAGATCAGAAATGAGAAGAGTCCAAATAAAAGTTTTTAAAAATGTACAAATCAGTCTTAGGCTTGTCCATGAGGCATAGATGGCGGACATTGCAGCCATTAAGTTGGGTGATTCTGGTACTGCTGACTTTGGCAGTTTCACAATTGATTTGGGGACACTTGGTTCTGCAGGGTAGCTCAAGAGGTTGTCCTATTACCTTTTTGTTTGTGCCTCTGCTGAGCATTGCCTCCAGCAACAGAGAGAGAGAGCAATTTCACCCGCAATTGCTGGGGTGATTAGTTAGTCTTCTTCTGCTGTCACTCACAGCACACCAGCACACGGTCTGCAGCTAGCTTTTTAACCCATTTATTTTCCTATGTATTCCAGGAAAGGAAATATTTATCTTGCATTCATATCAGAACGATTTATGCATACTAAGATACAAAGCAACAAGAATGAATTTTTGGCTAACTACTGAGATATGCAAATCAGTCTTTTGTCTCTGCATCCACAGGAGATTAAAGTTCAGTCTTTTGCATCTTTCCTATCTCCCTTTCAAGTGTCTTGATTGAAGAGTGCCATGTATAAGGTACAACATCCCATGTTCTCACAGGACAGGTCTGTCACTATAATCCATGCAGAAATTTTCCAGAAAGCCATCACTTTACATTATCAAGCATCTTTTGCTCCGCGTCTTAGCTTGTACTTCTTTAAAAAAACACAAGTCTTCATTAAAAAGTTCAATATGCTCATATGTAATTCATGGTTGTAATTGGCTTTTCATGACACCATCATCTAGAAGGACAAGGACAGCAGATGCATGGGAACACCACCACCTGCAAGTTCTCCTCCAAGCCACATACCATCCTGACTTGGAAATATATCACTGATCTTTCACTGTCCCTGGATCAAAACTCTGGAATTCCTTCCTGATTAGCACTGAGAGAGAGAGAGAGAGATGGTGCCTCAAAAACAGGCTCAGCAGCCAGGCCACCAGTGTAAAGGGGTATTCCCTTCACTGTGCAGCTTGCAGCTGAAACCAGGCATGTGGGAAGGCCCACAAACCTTGCCTGGAATGCTGGCCTATCCAAGTCCGCCACCAGGAGGCCACTTCTAGGCAGCCGGCCTAGTTGACAATGCATCATGAGACCCTGAGGCCAGCTGGAAAATTTCATTTGGCCTCTGAAATTAGTCATAATGGGCCTTTAAAGACCCATTATTGGATACCCACAGCCTTGCTGCCCCCATTCCACCTCTGGGAAAATGGCCCAGGGCAGGATTGTGCGCACGCTGGCCAGTTGGTGAGAATTTTCACATCTGCCCACCTCTGTCCGGCCCTTATTGGCAGCTTAAAATCCTGCCCCATGTTCTTTGAATCGCTATTCCCTTCCAGGCTGCATAAATTGACACTTGTAGATTGGAAAATGTCTTTGGATTAATATGAAGTGTATTATATGTCAGTCTTAGCTCAGTGATTACACTCTTAGCTGACAAGTTAGAGGATTCACTCCGTGAGAAACACCTGAGCACATATTCTAGGTTAACACTTCAATGCAACGCTGAGTGGGTGTTGCATTGTCAAAGTCAAAGTCAAGGCATCTGTTTTGATTAACACAGGCATAAGCCAAAGTATTTGTCATTGAATCCTAAAGGAAATAGGGTCAAGTTATATGTGGCTGCCAACTTAGAGCTAACAAACTGAGGCTAGAATTTTGAGTTCGGCGTGTGGGTGCAGTCGGTGGGCCAGGGATTGGGTGAGGAACGACCCACTGCCCAGATTGGCCCTGGACCATGATTTCATGTTGGTGGGACAATTAAGGCATGTCAAGTATGACCGGCTGCTCTCCAATGGTCAGGTAGGGCGGGCCTATCAGTCACCAATGGGCGGCCAGTTTAAAACCAGCACAATCAAGCGCTGGAAAGCGACGAAGACATCTTCGGTGTTGTCAGCAGGAGATGAAAAATTATGGATTCAAATATGGCTGCAGACACCTGGAGGGAGGGCAGACCAGGTGGGCACTTGGCCCTCCTGTTCCCTGATGAAAGCCTTATGGTCCTCCTGGAGGAGGTGGCTGCCAGGAGGACACCCTTATTACCAGGGATGGAAGGAGGAGGCCACTGTATCTAACAAAAAGAGCTTGGGAGGAGGTATCAGTGCTGGTCAGCAGCCAGGATGTTGTGTGGCACACCTGGGCCCAGTGCCTCAAGAGGTTTAATGACCTGCTGCGCTCAGGAGTGCTGTGTTGGTGTGAATCTGTGTGTTAAAGTGTTAAGGTGTGGCCATTCCCCCCCCCCCACACCGCCCCCCTCCCCCCACCCACTCCCCCCCCCTCCCCCCCCACCACCACCCCCGTGGAGCTCAGGTGTGTTAGAGTCTGAGTGCCAACTGTCAATGACGCCGGAGCTGGCCGAGGGGGTGAGCCTTGGCTACGTGGACTGAGTACCTTGCAGCTCGAGGGCCACGACTCAGATGTGCCTGGCGAGGTGTTCCTCAGGTGGGGTTGGCCAGGCTGCAATGGTGCTGCAGGTACAGGGTGGACTAATTTATGCTCCTCTGTCCTTTCAGGAGATGACATCCAATAACAACATTGAAAGGTCACGGACAGGTGGAGGCCATGCTAACCTCGCAATCCTAACCAGATATGAGCAGGACGCCTTGGAGCTGGGGAGGCACCATCTACTTCGGTCAACTGGCCGCGGAGAGGCTGGGGTGTCAGATGAAGGTAAGAGTGCAGTGCACAGAGGTGAGAGTTTTGGATGGTCCAAATATTCTTGTGTAGTTTCATCATTGTTGGAAGCCTCAAAACTGGAGTCCCCATTGATCATTGAAAGACGATGGCACCATGATGCAGATCTCCATTGTCTCACCAGGGTGCCTGGCATGTACAGTGACAGTGTGATGACTTTAACTAATGACATGTTGTTGTTCTTACTTAGATTCGCCAGCAAACACTCAACTGCAGGACCCCAAAGACCCACCCTGACGCCAGAGGATCGCCAGGCTCCAGATTCACCTGCGTCACACCCGTTCTCTGAACCAGGCACCAGTGCAGATACCAGCACCTCGGTGGGCATTAGACCTTCAGTTAGAATGTTGGCTGACAGCGATGAGGGGATTTCACACTCATTTGAGGTGCAGGTGGAGGCAGAGCGAACCCAGGACTGCTGGAGGCCAGGATGATGCTGAGTTGAAGGCAGATGATGCGTCTCTGGAGTCATCCATTAGGCAGCAGATGCTGGATGTCCAGTGAGATGTGCAGGACGATCTGGCAGAGATCCATGAGGGTCTGCATGTCATGGTCTCTGTGATGAAGGAGTCCATTCAGAGCATGAGCATTGGGTTGTGACCCTCATGGCTGAATACACTGCCTCCTCCATTGAGGGAGTGGCGACTCTCATGGCGAGGCAGCTCCAGGTACAGAATCAGGGGTTCCTGGGGTTGCTCTTGGACCTGCAAGCCCTCACCCAGGCACTGACTTCAGGTGGTCAGTATCAGTGTGGGAGATGGATGAGGCACCCAGCATTCCAGCTAGGTGTCCGGCCATCAATGGTGAGCAGGGAGATCCAGGGCAACCTCATGCTGGTGCACAAGCTGCTTGTCTTCTCTGCGGGCTCCTCTCAGGGCGCTCTGGATGATGGCCGCAGCTCCTCTGCCCCTCTGCCAGTGACCGTCACATCTGATGAAGATGTGATGACTGGGGAGAGACCAGCCATGGCACTGGCTGCTACCTCCCAGGCGGGGCCAGCACAGGCTCTACTCAGAGGATGACCACCAAGGTCATCAAGGCCAACAGGACAGCAGAGTCAGCAGGCTGTCTCCAATGTCAGTGTCAGTGAGGAGGGAGCACCAAGACGTAGCACTCGCAAAGGTAATTTTAAGGTAGCATGAGCACAGGAGGGACTGGACAGGGGTGATCTTGTGTTGTGCAATGTTTTGTTTATTTTAACTGGTCTGGGGTTGAAGATCAGAGGAAGTTCTGTTTTGTTTTGACTGTCAACATGAGATACATTTTCTTTTATTGTAATGGCCTGAGTATGCTTCACCATTTTTATTTAATGTGATGCAGGGTGCGCCAGTAAGTAAAACTGGATGTGGGTGGCTCGAAACTTTATTGCAGAGGCACTGAGTGAACTTTGGGGTCAAAGGAAAGGGTCATTTCAGATATCTGAGATGGAGGTGGCAGCCCAGGCATGAGGTGGAAGCAGATCTTTGACAGCCAAGCTGAAGGAGCGTTGGATCAAGGCGTCCCTGGTGTCCCCATCTCCCTGGAGGTTACTGAGATCTGCCTCCACACCGTCAGTGTTCTCCTCATCGGGCTCCTCTTCTGACTCACTACTGGATTCATCCTCTGTGGCCTGTGCAGCTGCATCAAGACCCTCTTCCTCCAGTGGGTCCCTCCTTGCCCGTGCCAGATTGTGGAGAGTGAAGCATGCAACCACTATGAGTGACACCTGCTCAGGGCGGTATTGTAGTGCTCCCTCTGCATGGTCCAGACATCAGAAGTGAATCTTCAGAAGACCTATGGTCCTTTCTATTACTGCCCTTGTGGAGACACGGTTCCTGTTATATTGCTCCTCTGCCTCTGTTCTTGGGTGGTGGAGAGGCGCCTTTAACCACCTTTTCAATGGATAGCCCTTGTCACCCAGCAGCCGTCCACTCAGTTGGGCTTGGCACCTGGGAGGGTCTCAGAGTATACGCGTCATGGGAGCTGCCAGGGTACCTTGCACAGACTTGCAGAATCTGCATCCTGTGATCACACACTATCTGCACGTTCATGGAGTGGAAGCCCTTCCTGTTGACGAAGGCACCCGGCTGACCCCGGCACCTTAATAGCCGCATAATTGCAGTTGACGGCACACTGGATGTGGGGGAACCCAGCAACACTGAAAACCCTCTGGCTTGCTCAGCCTGGCTGGCCTCGTCCATATGGAAATGAATGAAAGTCAATGCACACCTGAACAGAGCTTCTGTCATCAGCTTGGCACAACTGTGAACAGCTGATTGGGGGACTCCACACAGATCCCCCACTGAGCCCTGGAAAGAGCCGGAGACATAGAAGTTGAGGGCCACTGTGACCTTCAGTGTCACTGGCCTGGGGTGTCCACCCACACAGTTGGAGTTGATCTCAGGCTCAGTTATCTGACAAGTGGAGGTCAAGATCTCCCTTGAGAGGCAGAGCCTCCTTCAGCATTGCACCTCAGACATATTGAGGTAGCTGCATCGCTGCCTATAAATCCTGGCAGCAGGATAGTGGCACCTTCTGCAGCCCCTTCTGCCTTGGACTTCCTGCTGGCCTGGTGCCCCTTGTGCCTTGGCCTCTCCTCCCACAGGTCGCGCCCCTGGAAGCTACATTGGGACACCTGGCCTCCTGTCCCTTCTGCCCCTCTCTTCCTTCTCAGAGGAGATGCCTCCAGTGGAGACCACAATCCCCATTACCAGGGTAATAGAAGGCTGTCTGATACTTGGAAGGGTCCACACGATTAGAATCCTCCAAGGTCCTTGGAGACACCAAGAAGTCCTGAAATGAAGCCTGGAAATGCTAACAATGAAGCCCTGAACAAAGATGAAGCTGCCAAGTACCAATAAGTCACCAGCAGCAAACTATCTACCAAACTCCTCACTATTCACACCGGCAATGCTGCTGACACTTTTCATCCTGCCCATGGATGAGGATTTTGAAATTGTCGGCTGGCCGCCTGCCTGTTTTGCCTGCGCCATGAGCACAAAATCGCACGGGCAATGAAAAATCGCAGTCAATGGACTTTTTAATGGCCTTAACTAGCCTCTTAATTAATGGGTGGCACGGCTCTGGCACCGGCACCCGCATGCACCCGCTGTGCAAAATATCACGCCAATGCGCGATGACAACGGGACGCTCACCTGACATCATCGCGTACTATTTCACGCTCGAGCGTGTCAGGCACGCGCCTGCACGCTGAGCGAAAAATTCTGCCCTAAATGTTCTCGTGTTTTATTATTCGTGATGATTTTACAGTAAATGGATTGCACTTTTCTGATGTTTTCGGGACAGGTTGGGAGGTGGGAGGGCTGAAGAGTGCAGGGAAGGGGAGCCCAAAATCTTCATTCCTGGTAAAAAGCATCCCCTTTTTATCCTGAACCATGTACTTCTGGATGAAAGTCTGTGCGCACTTCCTGCTCCTATTCTGGGTCACCTCACAGGAAAACGGCCTCCATGTGGCTGAATTTCTAGACCATAGGCTTTTAAGTCAGCTCACCTGGGCCTTTCTTACCCTAATATACAGATAAAAATACACAAAGATATCCCAATTAAAGTGATTTCATGATTTAGATCGTCTCGCCATTTGTCAGCCTGGCATGTCAGAGTGAGGATTTGTGTTCAGACAGCTGTCAAATCAACAGAACATTGGTCAAATTTTGAATGAGGAATTTTGTACCTTCAAATCCAGAATTCAAAAAGTATCCGCCTTTTTTTAAAACAAACACACTTCTGAAATCTATAAGTCTAACATTAAACAGACTGTGACCATGGAATCCAGATCAGTTCCTCTGTTAATATTGAAATAGTGAAGTTTGTCATTGGTGTATGTTATGAGATGAAGTTCAAACTGAAATACACCCCAGGCAGGAAAGGAATGACTAACAGCTGAAGGTGGACTAAAGGCAGACGCAGTAAAACCTACACTGAAGGATCCTGAAATTTCAGCATATCTGGTAACTTGTACAAAAATGAAAACAGAAAATGCCAGAAAACATTCAGCAGGTCAGGCAGCATCTGCAGAGAGAGAGAGAGAGAGAGAGAGAGACAGAGTTAAGGGGCAGAATTTTATCCTAACAGGGCTATATGCACCAGGGAGGCTGGGAGCAAGTCAGGAACCCACTTCATTCAATAGTAGGCTTGGCTAAGGCTCTTTAACTGAGACACAGCATTAGCATCTCACCTCCAGGTTTCCCAAGCAGAAAAGATGGGCATGATGACATGTCAACTCTGCCAAAGGATTTCTGCTCAAAGGGACCCTGGCAGAGGTCAGGATGGCTGAACTGCACACTGATTCCTCAGACTTCAGCAACCACAGAAATGGAGAGGGGAACTAGGAAGACTGTCCCATCGATCTCTCACTCCTACCTGGAGGTCCTATTGTGGGATCTGAGGAACTACAGTCAAGTGATGTTTCCCAAGGTTGGGAGAAGATAATAGCCTCTCCAGCCAAGAAAACATAGATAGGAGTGGCTGAGGAGGTCAACAGCAGAAGTGTCACCCCTCCAACCTGGATACAGTTCAGCAGGATCGCAGCATATCAGAAGTGGTGAGTGACAAAACACTTACATGTGGCAACCCCACACTGACTTTCCCAGCATTCTCCCACACAACACTACTCACACCAACACATCTTGCAGCTCCACTCATTCCTCTTTCTCCAGATACCTTCTCACATCTCCATTTGAACAGCCAACACTCACTCTCACCTTATCGCCATCTCACACCCATGCCTCACAATCATCATCCACAAATGTTGTCCTTCCCTCCTCTTCACAAAATCTGTTTCTTACACTCCCAATTCTCTGCTTTCTCACCTTGTAGAAGAGAGTGCAGAACTGTGCAGAGAGGCAGAAAACTGGGGGTGGCCCTCCAGTGACAGGCACCTTGAGGACCACTGGCAATGTGTGCTTGCCTGGTCAGCTGGGATGGAGGTCTTTTTCCCAGAGGCTGCAGATGTCAGCAATGACCTGCCATGAAATCCTGAGCCTCCTGAGCTGCTGCTGCTCACACTTGTACAGAGAGCTGACATTCTGCCTTTAGACCCTGGTCTGGGGGTCACACTCACCCCAGCTGGATCTCCCTGTCCATCACCTTGGCCCTGTGGAATGGCATGTGACTGAGGTGAAGGTAGCTGTGCTACTGCTAGTTTTATTCCTGCTTCTGCTGGTGCTGTTGGTGCTGGTCTTGGTGTTGATCTCCATCTTGTTCCCCATCAGAGGTACAAGGTTGAGCTGTATAAGCTGCTCCCATGCTGTGGTGAAGGCTGACAGCAGGGAAGAGCAGATCAAGGTGAGAGGAGTCCAGGACAGATAAACTGATTTCCAAGAATTTAAAAATCACTTGTCAGGCAGTGAAAGCACACTTTCACAAGAGCACGAGAATTAGGAGCAGGAGTAGGCCAGTTGGTCCCTCAAGCCTGCTCTCCCATTCCATAAGATCATGGCTGATCTGATTGTGGCCTCAATTCCTTTTTCTTGTCTGCCACCCGCTCCCCGCCCCCCCACAACCCCGCCGCCACCACCACCCCCCCCTCCCCACTGTAAGCCTTGACTCCCTTGTCAATCAAAAATCTAACTCAGCCTTGAATATTCAATGACCCAGCCTCCACTGCTCTCTGGGGAAGAGAATTTCACAAATAATGACCTTCTGAGAGAAGAAAATTCTCCTCAACTCAGTCTTAAATGGGAAACCCCTAATTTTTAAACTGTGTCCCCTAATTTTAGAGTACTCCATAAGGGGAAACATCCTCTCAGCCTGTCAACTCCCCCCAGTTTCAGAAGATCAACTCTCATCCTTCTAAACTCCAATGGGCTTAGGCCCAACCTGTTCAGCCTTTCCTCATAAGTAACTCCCTCATCCCAGTTATCAGTCGAGTGAACCTTCTGTGGATTGTTTCTAATGCAATTATATCCTTAAATAAGAAAACCAAAACTGTACACAGTACTCCAGATGCAGTCTCACTAAGGTCCTGTACAGCTGTCGCAAAAAATCCCGACTTTTATATTCCATTCCCTTGCAATTTGCCTTCCTAATCACTTGTTGTACCTACTTACTAACTTTTTGTGTTTCCTGTGCTAGGGCATCCAGATCCCTCTGTACCGCAGCATTCTCTACTCCCTCTCCATTTAAATAACATGCCGCTTTCCTATTTTTCCCGCCAAAGTGGACAACTTCACATTTTCCCACATTATTTTCCCTCCATCTGCCAAATTTTTGCCCACTCACTTAACTTATCTAAAACCCTCTGTTGACCCTTGATGTCCTTTTGACAATTTAGTTTCCTACCTGTCTTTGTGTCATCAGCAAATTTAGCTACCACACTTTCGGTCACCATTGGACTGCCACTTTGCTCCTCTTTTTTGCACTAAGCTGGAGCTTTGCATTTCTCACCCGTACTTCCAATCCAGCCTCTTCAGAAATGTGGAGTGTACTTGTTCTGGGAGTCCTTCCTCATAGGGCAGGATTGTCAGGGAGAGCCAAACCATGCCAACTTTTCATAGCACTAGGTGTCATATTTTGGTAGGTCTTCATTCACTAACACAGTGAAAAGCTTTGGGACATTTAAATAGCTTTTCACTGCGTTAGTGAATGAGTGTGAGGGAGGTGAGTGGGTAGGGCGGTAGGGTGCCAGCTGGCTAGGGTGCTCAGCTCAGGTCAGGGCGGAGTCAGGGGGTCGTGGTAGAGCCAGATGAGGACGGAGTCAGAGGGACGGGGTGGAGTCAGAGGGACAGGGGCGGAGTCAGAGGGACAGGGTGGAGTCAGAGGGACAGTGGTGGAGTTAGAGGGTCAGGATTAGAGTCAGAGGGTTGCGGGGGTGGTATTGCATAGTTACCCAGAGGTTAAACATGGACCAGGATTTTCCAGCTTCACCCGCCACCGGGATCTTTCAGTCCAGCCTGAAGTCAATGGACTTTTGGTTGACCTGCCACATCCCTCATGGTGGGTCCAGCTATGGTAGCGCCAGAAAATCCCGGCCATGGTTTTCTCCTGTCTAACATGTTCTGGGTAGCTATTCTCATAAGTTTGTTGGAACCCTCTGAAGTCTCCAACTCTAACTCACAGTTGAAGACTTTTTAGGAGGGTTCAGGCCACAGTGGAATTGGAACAGAATTTGGCCATCAGAAGTTGGAACATCCCAGGCAATTCCTGTAGTATATCCTTGCGTTTGGACTTCTGAGGGTTCCCCAGCACATCTTCCAAGGTACCACCAGGGTACGACATCTGATGACTGGAAGATCTGGGCCAGTAGGTTAACCTCTACACCATGAGCTCTTTTTTTGTGACATAATCTTTGATATGGCACCTTATCAAATGCCTTTTGGAAACCCAAGTACACCACATCTACAGGTTCCCCTTTATCCACCTTGCTTGTTACTGCCTCAAAAAACTCTAATAAATTAATCACATATGACTTCACTTTCACAAAACCATGTTGATCCTATTTGATTTTATTATGATTTTCTAAATGCCCTGCTCTTACCCCTTAATAATGGATTTTAGCATTTTCCCAATGACAGTGTTAAGCTACCCGCTTTCTGCCTCCTTCCTTTCTTGAATAGAGGTGTCACATTTGCAATTTTCCAATCTGCTGGAACCTTTCCAGAATCTAGGGAACTTTGAAAGATCACGACCAATGCATTTACATTCTCTGTGGCTCCTTCTTTTAAAACCTCAGGGTGAAAGCTATCAGATCTAAGGGGCTTGTCAGCCTTCAGTTCTAATCATTTTCCCAATACCTCTTCCTTATAGTGATTGTGATTGTTTTAAGTTCCTCCATCCCTCTTACGTCTAAGTTTTCAGCTACCCTTGGGATGATATTTGTGTCTTCTACAGCGAAGACAGACACAGAATACTTGTTCAGCGCTTCCACCATCTCCTTGCTTCCCATTACTAATTCCCCAATGTCACCCTCTAAAGGACCAATGCTCACCTTAGTTACTCTTTTCTTTTGACAGCAGTCTTTCACCTGGGCATGGCTGCAACTCTTTAGTTTCACTGTTTGAAGACTTCCATGCCTGAAGGAGCACCTCCCCACTGTGCTTTCACCTGATTGACCCTGGCCAGTTCCACCCAGTCTGGGCGACCCCTTTTAAAGCCAGGATGTTCAGTCATGCCTTGAATTAATTGGGGATTTAAATACTCAAATTTCTTACCCAATAGCTACACATGGGCTCCCTGCTCAGCATCAAACCTGCCCGGGTTACCCCTGAAAGAGCACAGGGTCACATTGGGTTCCTGACCTGATACTGCTTTTTGGAGCCTTCACTCCAATGCATACCCAAACCCTCTCCTTGGCAGTTAGCATTCTGCCCAATGTTTCATCAAGCACTGACATTAACTTAACTTTAATTAACAAGGCATTAACTTTTAACAAAAATTTTGTTTTCTGATGATTAGAAAGGTCTGAAAACTCAGCAAAAAACAACCTGCCTAGTTGTCAAATTCCATAACAACCACGCATCATGGGAACATTTTACTTCCTTATGGTATCTTTCCCTGGAAAATTAAAAATTACAATTTATTTTTGTTTTTAATAAACACATTAACTTGCACTAAAATACTGGACAACAGTTCAGATACTTAGATAAAGGCAAAATACTGCGGATGCTGGAAATCTGAAACAAAAACAAAAATTGCTGGAAAAACTCAACAGGCCTGACAGCAGCTGCAGAAAGAAAGACAGAGTTAACATTTTGAGTCCAGTTGGCCCTTCTTCAGAATGAAAGAGAAGTAGAAATGTGGTGAAATATATACTGTTTAAGGGGGTGGAACAGGTGAAGCTGGATAGGAGGCCGGTGATAGGTGGAAGTAAAGGAGAGATTGCAAAAAATGTCATAAACAAAAGGTCAAAGTGGTGTTAATGGTGGTGATACTGGCTAAAGGAGATGCTAAATGGTGACATTAAGAGTAGAAAGCAGGATGAGCAAGTGACAGATGGCCCTAGTGGGGGTGGGGTGGGAGGAGGGGAAGGTGTGGGAGAAAAGATCAAAATAGGCTAAAAAGTGGGGATAAAACAATGAATGGATTAAAAAAATAATGGGTGGGAAAAAACGTATATATAAATATTAAGAAGCAAATATTTGAAACAAAGTGATCAAAAAGGAGGTGAGGATGGAGGAGAGAGTTCATGATCTAAAATTGTTGAACTCAATATTCAATCCGGAAGGCTGTAAAGTGCCTAGTTGGAAGGTGAGGTGCTGTTCCTCCAGTTTGCGTTGAGCTTCACTGGAACATTGCATTAGGCCAAGGACGGACATGTAGGCATGAGAGCAGGATGGAGTGTTGAAATGGCAAGCGACAGGAAGGGCATGCTTGCGGACAAACTGAAGATGTTCCCCAAAACAGTCACCCAGTCTGCGTTTGGCCTCTCCAATGTGGAGGAGACTAAATTGAGGGAAGTGCAAGTGAAGTGCTGCTTCACCTGAAAGGAGTGTTTGGGCTCTTGGACGGTGAGGAGAGGGGAAGTGAAGGTGCAGGTGTTGCACCTTCTGCGATTGCACGGGAAGGTGCTGTGGGAGGGGGTTGAGGTGTGAGGGGTGATGGAAGAGTGGGCCAGGGTGTCCCGGAGGAACAGTCCCTGCGGAATGCCGACGGGGGGGTGTGAGGAAGATGTGTTTACTGGTGGCATCATGCTGGAGTTGGTGGAAATGGAAATGATCCTTTGAATGTGGAGGCTGGTGGGGCGAAAAGTGAGGACAAGGGGGACCCAAGAGGGAGAGGAAGGTGCAAGGGCAGAGGTGTGGGAGATGGGTTGGTGACTTCCCCCCTCCTCACTGTCCAAGGGCCCAAACACTCCTTTCAAGTGAAGCAGTATTTCACTTGCACCTCTCTCAATTTAGTCTACTGTATTTGCTGCCCCCAGTGCGGTTTCTTCTACATTGAAGAGACCAAACGCAGACTGGGTGACCGCTTTGCCTCTCCTTTGCCTCCACCTATCAGTGGCCTTCTAACCAGCTCCACCTGTCCCACCCCCCCTTAAACAGCTCATATTTCACCGCATTTCTACTTCTCTTTATTTCTGAAGAATAGTCATCTGGACTCGAAACTTTAACTCTGTCTTTCTCCCCACAGATGCTGTCAGACTTGCTGAGTTTTTCCAGCAATTTTTGTTTTATTTCAAATACTTACTGCCTCAAGCTTACAAGTACAGCCACAAATAATGTAGACAAAAAACAGCACGTCCTTCTCCCTCTGCGTGACTTCCCACTCTCACCAAATTCCCACTTCTATACACTGTTTAAAATGCATTCCATCTATGAGGAACCTGCGACCACTTTGAAACAATTTGATTGTTTGTGTTCCAGTGGCGAAAGTGGATGTTTGCCTGCATCGCCTCACTGGCGCTAGCTCCTTTTCGAGGTTTTCTCCATGTCACTTAAAACAGTTGAACGGACACTGATGCCCTGACTATGGAAGGGAAAGCAATTAAATCTATCAGCGAAATTAGCTGCAGGCTGGTTTCAGGCTCAGTTGGGAGCTGACACAACATATAAAATTCTTCCTCTCTTAACCCGTGGCCATGGCTCAGTTGAAGTATTGATCCTCCCTGCTGATAGGAATTGTCAATGAATGTAAGTGAAAGGGGGCTGTTAACGTTACAGTATAATCTGTCTGTCAATAACACTTGAAAAACTGCTACGTCCATCAGTGCTGACGGCTGCACATTTATCAGTTGAGTGAATAAAATAAATATAGTGAATTTTTATTGGAACTCCCTCCCAGGTTTGCACCCAGCTGGAAGAGAATTGAACTGTCCTCCCAGTCTGGACTGAGCTGCAACCAATTAATACAAATTATGGGTGTCACTGGAGATTGTACATATATTATATAGCATATATAATATTATTATACAGTGCTAAATTAAGTAATCAGTCATACTATCAATCATAATGGCTTATTTGAAATTATAACATTAAATGTGGTAAAAATTAATTTAAACACTCGCTTACATTTCCATTTCAAAGGATTTTTAGGAGCGGGGGGAGTTATTTTACCTTCACTGCATCTGATTTCTTCATTTGCTCCTCAAATAAGGGGATCAAATCTGTGCACAGTACTCCAGGAGCGGTCTCACCAATGCCTTGTACAGTTGCAACAACACTTCCCTATTTTTAGCCAGTTTTAGTCCGACATGATTAATAGTTTCACACCTGACAGTGGGTCAGCCATATCTTATTGTCGGGAATTTTCCTGCCTGCCTGAGTAGCAGTAACTTTTCTAAGTGAGACTTTGTAAGGAGGCTTGGGTTTGGCAACAGATGAAGAAATGCTTTCATAAAAGCTAGGTCAGCAATTATTAATCATTTTTAATATTTCTTTGACGGTGAGAAATATTATGAAAGCTGCCTTATAGCAATGGGAGCCCATTTGATCCCTTGGGCCTGTTCTACCCACCATTCAATGAGATCATGGCTTATCCATGACCTTATCCACTTTTTTCCCACATTGTGCATGAATCACTGAAAGCTAGTATGCAGGTACAGCAGGGAATAAAGAAGGCAAATGGAATTTTGGCATTTATTGCTAAAGGAATAGAGTATAAAAATAGGGAAGTGTTGTTGCAACTGTACAAGGCATTGGTAAGACTGTGGAGTACTGTGCACAGATTTGATCCCCTTACTTGAGGGAGGATGTAATTGCATTGGAGGCGGTTCAGAGGAGGTTCACTAGATTGATTCCAGAGATGCAGGGCTTGCCTTATGAGGAGAGATCGAGCAGTTTAGGCCAAACTGGCTAGAGTTTAGAAGGATGAGAGGGGATCTAATTGAGGTATATAAGGTGCTAAAGGGGATAGACAAAGTAGACGTGGAGCAGATGTTTCCCCTTGTGGGGCATTCTAGAATGAGAGGCCATAGTTTTAGGCTAAGGAGTGGTAGATTTAAATCAGAGATGAGGAGGAATTACTTTTCTCAAAGGGTCATGAATCTGTGGAATTCACTGCCTCAAAGTGCAGTGGGTGCCGGGACACTGAATAAATTTAAGGGGGAGGTAGACAGATTTTTAATTAGTAATGGGTTGAAAGGTTATGGGGAGAGGGCGGGAAATTGGAGTTGAGGCCAAAATGAGATCAGCCATGATCGTATTGAATGGTGGGGCAGGCTCGAGGGGCTGAATTGCCTACTCCTGCTCCTAGTTCTTATGTTCTTATTCCTTTATACTTAGATTATAACAAATCTTTCAACCTCGATTAAGAGTTACAAATGACCTGCATCATCTGCCATTTACGGAAGAGTGTTCCAATCTTCTGCCACCCTTTGCGTGTCAAATTGTTTCCTAATTTCACTCCTGAAAGGCTCTAATTTCTAGGCTGGTCCGGGATTCCCTTATCAGTTCTGCTCTATCAACTCTCCTTAATAGTTTAAAGAATTAGATCAAATCACACCTGTAATCTTTTAAATTCTAGGGAATACAACCTTGATTTGATTTGTGTGATCTTTCCCTGTAATTTAATCATTGGAGTCCAGATATCATTCTGATAAACTTACACTGTACTCCCTTCGAGCCCAATACACCTCTCGTAGCGTGTGGTGCCCACACTGACAGAGTACTCCAGGTGTCGTCTAACCAGGGAGTTTAATCTCTCTGTTCTAGCCCTCTAGATAGAGATGCCAGTATTCCATGATCCTTTTTGATATTTTTCTGTATCTATCCATGATATTTTACTGATCTATGCACATGGATCCTAAAGTCTCTCTGGACCTTCACTGCTTCTAGCTAATCTTCATTTAGAAAATGTTCTGATCTACCCTTTTGTAGGTCCAAAATGGATGAGCTCACAAATTTCTAAATCAAAATCTAATCGCCACTGTTTCCCCCCAGTTAATAAATATGTCTTTGTAGCTTTATGCTTCCATCTACACTGCTTACTCTGCAATGGAACTTCAACTTTGAGACATGCAAGTATTTGGATCTTTTGCTTCAATCTTATGTGGCAAAGATGTGGCATAAAGAGACTTGTAACTGTGCAAGGATGTAGGTCTGACCTCAACAGTTATTTGTATTTTCTGTACAGCCTTCCTGGCAGCTGTCACTAAAAACAATGCGGTATGGCGGGGACAAGCAGGCATCATTATATCCAGCATTGCTACGTTGTAAGTAAGATAACATACTGCTATCATTTGCATGATATTTCAATATGTCTGTCCATATATCTGTTGTACAAATAGACATACTGGAAATAGCAGAAGTTACGATGTGTGCAATAAAAATGACAAATTCACTCCTGATGCAATTTTCCACCACATTCTGCTGGTTTTACACCATTTCCCAGCAGAACTCCAATGGGTCATATGGCGTTAGCTTTATGTGATTTTGGCTATCTCCAAGCTCACCATTCATATTTTTTTGGAAAGTGTCTTCAACTCACCTTAATTTTAAGAAATTCTCCATTGTCCTGGCAACCAATGTGGGTGAGTCCAGGCATTGGAAAACGTCAGGTCGTTTCCAATAGCAACCAGAATCTTATCCTTTATGTGTAGTACTGGCAATAGACCAGAGCAAACACCCATGAATCCCAACTGCCACCAGTTGTTAGGTGTTATTCTCAGGTATCATCCCAACTCCGTGTTCTGGATCTGTACAGAAATTATTCTGAGAGAGATGCAACTATGTAGTCAATAGCAAGTGATAGTTGTTCCATTTTCAACTAAAGTGATGCCTAGTGACAAATTGTATTTGACAATGCTCAGGCTGCAATGTAATGGTCATATTTCTTGAAAAATAATTACTGCACAGAATATTAATAACTTCAGAGGCAAATAAGGTGATAAACGTAAACTCTCGATTGCCTTAATATTCCATAGCCTGTGAGCCAGCCAATTTTGCACACTAGCACTAAAGTAAATATTCCACTACAGAATTTTAATTTTCTTTTAATAATATTGTCTTTGGAAGGAATCCATATTAAAAAAACGATATAAAATCCAACTATGGCTTGAGGGAATCTCAATCATGTGTCCAAGCAAATCATTAGCACTGCGATCCTTTTATACAGCAGATGCAAGACATTTATAATTTGACACAGTTCTTCTGTCTGTTTGAGACATTCAATGAATGAATTAACCAGCTTGGTCTTCTTGCTTTGATGGGCTAATGTTTCTGTGGCAATATCACTCAATCCACTCAGCTTGCAGAAAACATGCTGCATTGGGATTGAAATAAACAGTAAAATGTGAATTATAAGTTACACAGGTAGAGACCTCACAAGTAAGTTGGGGAGAAAATGTATTCGAAGGAATGGCTCAGCCCCTCTAACCCAACTCCTGAATAAGCATCCTGGAAGTTTAGGATTTCATTCCGGGTGGGACAGTTTTATGGGAGCTGGGCCTACCACCCCCATGGTTCAGAGGCAACCAGAGGGGCTGCCAGCTTTGGAGGCAGGCTGAAAGGAAGGCTGGTCTCTGTGATCGGAGGCTTTGTCCCAGCTGTGGGAAAAGGGGTGAAACAAAAACAGCCTGCGCCTCTCACATCCACTCATCCCCATACACTCCCCATGCCCCAACCATGGCAATCCTTGCCATCTCATGTCCCCACCCACACCCCCCCATGGGCCTTTATAGTCCCTATGCCAAGTTAGTGCCAACTCATGCCAACCCATGCCACCTCCCACCACCCTTTAACATAGCAACCTCCATGCCAACTCATCCAGTATCCATCATGGGTAGACCTCAGGTCCCTTGCTGAGTTTAAATAAAGTCCTTAAGAGTTTATTAATTATTTCACTATTAAAAACACACTGATTGATAAAAACCCATTCACTATGTTTAACTTCCTTTATTCCCTCATAAGAACAAGCATTTGCATTCTTAGGCCCACTTCAAAGACTTTATAAGCACTTGGATCTGACAATCAAACTGTGAACTGACAGACACCCCACTGTGCTAATGATAGGTTGTGAAATCAGTCATGCAGCACTAATCCTGTAACAACCTTCAAACTTATGTCAGCAGACAGAGTGAAATAACGGGCACTGATTCTTTCAACACTAAGGACAGTTTTTTAAATATTCAAGGGCAGGAGGTTAAATGCCTTGACAGCTTACCCCCCTTTGACAGCTCCCATAATCTTCGCAGTTCCAACGAGTTTATCCATTTTTTATATACATTCATGTCTAATTTTAACAGCCCCAAAAGGCACCTGGCCTCTCCTAAAGGGCACCTGATGTCTCCCAAAGGCGTCTCAGTACCATATCCAAAGGGGTACCCTACCTCCAATTATTTTTAGTTTTGCTCCATTGACCAGGAGACCCATGAGGGGTGTCCACCATTCTGATGACATTAGTTATGGATTGAAGAGCTCAAGAATCCCCTTGACAGTGTGGGCCTTGAGAAGGCTGTCATCATCCACCCCACTTCCTGCACCATCTTGGCCCACTGGCAAAACAATAGTTATTGGCATTTTTCTCAACCATGATGGGGAACGGCCACATTCCCCAAATCAGGTGTGTGGCAATGGTGCCAAACCAGGAAAGCCAGCAGATGACCCTGGGAGCTACAGGCCCATTTCACCACTCTGTGCAACCTATAAACTACTGGAGCAGCTCATTCTTTTAAGGATTAGCCCTATTACCAACTCAGCTTTCCCCCAAGAGTTGGCTGGCTTTAGGCCCCAATGCAGTTGCTGTGAACAAGTCCCTGTATCACCACAACCGGCTTTCATTGCAAGCTCAAGACTGGAACTGCTTTCATAGATCTTTCCTCAGCCTACAATATTGTGTGGAAACATGGACTGATGCTCAAACTGTCCCTGCTGCTGCCATGTGCCAAACTACCTCAGCTGTTGTGGACATTTCTGAGCAACAGAAGAATGAAGGTCCACCTATGAGACATGGTCAGCTCTCCAAGAAAACTCAACACTGGTCTCCCACAGGGTGGTGTCTTGGCACTGACATCTTTTTAACATCTACATAAGCCACACGCCCATTACGTCAACACAAAAATTTATTTACGCCGACGATATTGCCTTGACAATTCAGGGAAAATCTTTCCAGGTTATGGAAGCCACGCTAAAATCTGACCTGTCAAAAATGGCTGAATATTCCTACAAGTGAAGATTGCAACCAAACCCAGCCAAGTCCATCATGTCTGCAATACACTTTAAAAATCAGACGGCACACAACACCCAAGATGTCACCTTCTGTGGAGAAAAAGTGCAGTATGACCTGACTCCCACCTATCTTGGAGTGACCCTTGACTGCTCCCCGACTTACCATCACCACCTCTAGAAGATTGCTGAGGAGACCAAGGCATGAGCGCATATCATCCGTAAGCTTTCCAGCTCAGGCTGAGGTGCAGAAACACCGTGCTTCTGCCATAGTTCTGGTCTTCTCGACAGCTGAGTACTGTCCACCCAAAAGTGCCTCAAATCATCACGTTAAACTCATTGACACAGAACTTCATGCAATAATGAGGATAATCTCTGGAAATCTGAAATCAACTCCAGCTCAGTGGTTACCAGTCCTCTCAATTATTACGATAAAAACAAAAAAACTGCGAATGCTGGAAATCCAAAACAAAAACAGAATTACCTGGAAAAGCTCAGCAGGTCTGGCAGCATCGGCAGAGAAGAAAAGAGTTGATGTTTCGAGTCCTCATGACCCTTCAACAGAACTAGGTGAATCCAAGGAGAGGGGTGAAATATAAGCTGGTTTAAGGTGTGGGTGGGTTGGGTGGGGGGAGAGAAGTGGAGGGGGGGGTGTGGTTGTAGGGACAAACAAGCAGTGATAGAAGCAGATCATCAAAAGATGTCAGACAACAGAACAAAAGAACACATAGGTGTTGAAATTGGTGATATTATCTAAACGAATGTGCTAATTAAGAATGGATTGTAGGGCACTCAAGGTACAGCTCTAGTGGGGGTGGGGGGCATAAAAGATTTTAAAATATTTAAAAATAATGGAAATAGGTGGGAAAAGAAAAATCTATATAATTTATTGGAAAAAACAAAAGGAAGGGGGAAGAAACAGAAAAGGGGTGGGGATGGAGGAGGGAGCTCCAAGTGGTGTTCAACATGGAGGAGCACTGATTCATCAGCTGAGGGTGTGGGGTTGGGGCACATGTGGTATGAGGCAGTAGATAGTAATCAGCTAGAGATTTCCTTATCCAAGCTTGACTTGATGCCATGAGATTTCATGGGGTCTGTAGTCGATGTTGAGTCTCCTAGTGCAACTCCTCCCCAACTCTATAGCACTGTGTTGCCACCTTTGGTGCGTCTGTCCTGCCGATGGTTCAGGGCATACCCAGGAATGGTGATGGTGGTGTCCAGGACATTAACTGTAAGATATAATTCCTTGAAGATGATTATGTCAGGCTGTTGCTTGACCAGTCTGTGGGACAAGCCCTAGATGTTAGTAAGCAGGACTTTTCAAGATCGACAGGGCTGAATTTGCCATTGTTCTTTTTGGTGCTTAGGTTGATGTGGGTTGATCCTTCTGGTTTTATTCCTTTTGGACTTCTTGGCAGTTTGATGCAATTAAGTGGATTGCTAGGCCATTTCAGGGGCCGTTTAAGAGTCAATGACATTGCTGTGGGTTTGGAGTCACACATAAACCAGACCAGGAGGCAAGGGCAGCATATTTACTTCACTAAAGGTCATTAGTGGACCAAATGGGTTTTTACAGCAATCGACAATGGTTTCATGGTTTCATTAGAGTAGCTTTTCAATTCCAGATCTATTAATTGAATTTAAATTCCACCAGCTGCTGTGGTGAGATTTGAACCTGTGTCCCCAGAGCCTAATTCTCTGGATTATTAGTCCAATGATATTAACACTACACCACCACGTCCCCCCAAAACTTGCTGAAAAAGGTATGTTTAAGATGTGTCTTAAAGGGGGATAAAGAAATAGAGAGGCAGAGAGTTTTCCAAAGGGAATGCCAGACCATAAGAGTCTTGGCAACTGAAGACATGGCCACCAATGATGGCATGATTAAAATTAGGCATAATCAAAAGGTTAAAATTGAATGGGTGTAGATATGTCTGAGGATTGTAAGGTTGGAAGAGATTACTGAGATAAGGAGGGGTGAGGCCATGAAGGGATTTGGAAGCAAGGATGCAAATTATAAATTTGAGGCGTTGTTTAACCATGAACCAATTTAGGATATTAAGCAAAGGGGCGATGGGTGAACAGGAATTGGTGCAAGTTAGGACAGAGTTTTGGATGACCTCAGTTTGCAGAGAGTAAAAAATGGAATGTCAGCCAGGAATGCATTGGAATAGTCAAGTCTGACTGTAACAGTAGATGAAACTGAACCAGGAGCTAAGTTGGATATGTTAGGGAGGTTGAAATAAGTGGTCTAAGTAATGGTATGGATATTTGGTTGGCAGCTCACCTCAGAAAGCAAGCATGTCAACAAAATTGCAAATAACCTGGTTTAGCCTCAGACAATCACCAAGAAGAGGGATGGATTCAGCTACTTGGGCACGGTGCTCTCGTTGGGAACTGAAAGCAATGGCTTTGGCCTTCCCAACACTTAGTTGGGGGAGATTTTTGCTCATCCAGTACTGGATGTTGGATAAGCAGTCTGACAAATTAGAGGTGGTGATGAAGTAGAGCTGGGTGTCATCAGCATATATGTGGGATCGTATGTTGGGTTTTCAGATAATGTCACTGAAGAGCAGCAAGTAGACGAAAAATAAGAGAGAGCCAAGGATAGATCTTGGAGGGCCCCAGAGGTAATGGTCCAGGAGTGAGAAGAGAATTCATTACAGGTACAACTGAATAGATAAGACTGGAAGCAGGCAAGAGCAGTTGTATCACATTGGTGCAGAGGTGTTGGAAGAGGATGGTGTGGTCAACCTTGTCAAAGGCCGCTGGTTGAAAATGTTGAGGAGGGGTGGTTTACCTTTGTTACAGTCACCTAGTGTGTCATCTAATGCAGTAACTGGTGTATTAAACAACAGAAACCAATATTAATATATTTCATTTGGAGGGAGATTATATTCCGAGAGAGCTTTAGTATTTTGTACTTTTATTGCATGGGATGGAGTTGTCTGTCCCCATTTGCGCTCAGCAGTATGACCGGTCAATATGGCGAGAAGGCCAAAAATCAGTTTCACAACATTGTGAAACCAGTTTGCGATTGTTCACTCAGTCCATCAGTGGCGGGCCACGTTTCCCAGCATCAGGTGTCGGGAACCTCATTGTAATGCATCAGCAGCTCATTATGAGGCCAGCCCACCGGAATCATTCCCCCCTGCAGCTGGATCACCCGCCCACATCAGCTGGAAAACACACCGGTGCAGAACATGTCTTGACAAGTGTGACGCTCTGATGTCAGGACTTAGTGACAGGGTCTTAATCACATTGTGGACACCCGAGGAGCAGAAGATGCTGGAGCCTGACAGCAACGGAGGAACATCCATGGCATGCTGGGTGGATTCTCATGGACATGGCCCTACTGTGAAGCAGCTCAAGGAAGGTGAAAATTCACCGTTGAGGGTCTGCTCACAACGGATGAAGGTCGAGGGATGGAGACGAAGGTCCAGCTGTGTTTGGAAAGGAAGATGTACTGGGGGTTGGGAGAGGAAGGTCTAGGATCAACTGGGAGAGGAAGAGGTGTCTGGGGTGTGAGGTTGGGAATGAGGGAATGAAGGTGTCGGGGGCGGGGGGGAGGAGTATAGAGAGGGGGAAGTACTGCAGCGAGGGGAAGGAGTCTGAGGGAAGGAAGTGTGGAGAGGGGAAGGAGTCCGGGGGAGGCAGGAGTCTGGGGGGGGAGGAAAGAGTGCGAAGGAGGGGGGAGTAAGGGTGGAGGAAGAAGTAAGGGTGGAGGTAGGCGTCAGGAAGGGGGAAGGAGTAAAGCTGGAGGAAGAAGTGAAGGTGGAGGAAGGAGTTGAGAAGGGGGAGGGATTAAGGATGGCAGAAGTAGTAAGGGTGGCTGACAGAGTCAGGAAGGGAGGAGGGCAAAGGGGGAAGGGAGTCTGGTGGAATGTAGTCCGGGCTGGGGAGTCCGGAGGTGGGGGGAAAGACTGAGTGCAGAGGGAGGGAGGTGGGGGGTGGGGTGGGTGAAGTCCAGGGGTTAGGAGTTCCAAGGGGGAAGGAGTTCCAGGCGGGTGGGGTCCGGAGGGGGGAAGGGATTCCAAGGGGGGAAAGGGTCCGGAGGGATGGGATGTCCAGGTGAACCTGCAAGGGAGGGCGCTGATGGGTTCATGACTCTCCTGGGGAGTGAAGTGATGGTGGACATGGTATGATAGAATGGTGAGAATAGCTGAGGGAGTGTGAGGCAGTATGGTGAGAGTTCAATGGTATTGTTGGAAGGAACGGTGAGGGTGGTTTTTTGGGGCTTGGAGGCAGACATGGACCCTGGGAGTGGGAAGGGGGAGTTGGGAAGGACAATGTGGATGGGGTTGGATTTTTGGGAAGGAAGGGAATGTACAAGTTCACCTGGGCGACCCCGAAGGAAAAGGGTTGTGGTTTGTAGGTCACAGAGGGGAGGTGGAAGGTGATGCCGGTGTGGTGGAGGTCAACAATGATGGGGGAAAGAAAAAAGGTAACTGTTGGAGGGGAAAGGATGGGGTGTATTACTACCAAGCTGGCTACATCAAAAGTAAAATGAGATTGTAGTGAGCGAGATCAGGTGCTGCTTGGGAGTGTGATCAGTGAGTGGGCGGAGATGCAGGTCGGCACAGATGGACAACTGAAAGGGAACCCCAGCAGGCAGCATTGAAAATGCTCAGGACATTGAGATGAGTGTGATACAGAAGGATCCGTGAGTGTGGGAGAGTGCTTGCACGAAGCTCTGAAAGGCTCTGCTACCTACGCACCTCTCTCTTCAGAATCATTCTGGGCCGGCCGTGTACAGCTGAACTGCTAGTGGTGGGGGGATGCCAAGGGAGGACTTGTGAAGCTTGTCAATGAAGCTGAAAGAAACCATTATTCAGTGAAAGTGAATATATTTCCAGATTGTAAAGTGACAAAATGTGTTCACCCGTGCACCCAATTGTGACAGCCTGTGTTACAGTTGGCTTTGTTGCCTCTGATAGCATTGGTGTGGGTCCTCTGGAGAGCCAAGGCCTTGACGGCCCCGGTTTGCTTTGGCTGTCCTCCTGAGAGCTAGCTGCTCCCTCTGCGGTGACAGAGGATGAGGTTGAGTGAGACACAGACAAAGGGGACTCAGAGGGAGAGGACAGCCTCTGAGATTCCTGAGTGGATGACCCAGGAATGTCCCTTCGGGTGCCGGGGGACCCAGCCTGACTCCTTGAGGGGAAGGAGCACCTGGGTGGACGTCTAGGGGTGCCCCATTCCCCACCACTGCAGCAACCGACCCATGTCTACAGCAATGGAGTGCAGGTCTATGCACATCTCCATGTTCTGCTGGAGCTGGGTCTCCATGGCATCCACCATCCTCACCATGGGGACCTCCATATGTGCACACGTGGGCCTGAACTTTTAGCTCAACAGGCAAGCACGTGCCTGACTTGATTGAGCGTAAAATGACATGTGATGACGTTGGGCGAGCACCCCGACGTCAGCATGCACTCGCGCAATATTTCGGTCAGCAGGCACGCACCAACAGTTAAAAAGCCTATTAATTTAGGCCATTACAAAGGTCATTAAAAGAAAATTGTCGCTGCCCGTCCAACCTTACGGTTCACGGGCAGGAGAAAAGGCCAGGCGGCCTTTGCATTTTTTTTTGAAAACCTCATCCACAGACAGGATGAGGTTTCCAACTGCAAATAAAAATAAAATTTAAAATTTAATTAATAACATATCCCTGCTCATGGAAGTCTGGCTGACACCTGCCTGCCCACGGCATTCTAGATTACTAGTCCAGTGACAATTCCATTACACCATCACCTCCCCTATTCAGTAATGTTCCCAGGGGGTGTGGGGCTGGACCATCACTGTGCCTGAAGGCTGCGCAGAGCACAGGGGAGAGGCCCTGGACTGAGACACCTGCCTTTATCTTGTGCAGAAAGGTTTCACATCTGAGCTCATCAGAACAAGGAGCCATAGGCAGGGAAACATTCTTGGAAGTTTATTGACAATAGTGAACATCATGTACAAGTGATTCACACCCCTGCCCTGGCTGCACAACCAATTCTCCCAGATTGCTCTCAGCTGCAGCTTGCTGTTGCATTTTGCTGCAGTTGGGAGTGGGGAGAGTTGGTTGTTGGCGGCTCTTGGGTGCAATCCTGCTCTGCTTTGTCTCTGTTCTGCTGGCTGCCTGTCTCAAGCCTTTTTCTTCATCTTCATCCTCCATTGCTGGGGACCTGGAGCCTGTAAGTCCTGCAGGGGGAGAGAGAAGGACAGAGAGAGAGAGAGAGAGAGAGAGAGAGGAGGAAAAGCTGCTGCTGTTGTTGCTGCTACTGGACAGGGAGGCCAGGACGCCAGGACTGTGTTTTAAACACAGAGATAAAAACAAAAAAACTGCGGATGCTGGAAATCCAAAACAAAAACAGAATTACCTGGAAAAACTCAGCAGGTCTGGCAGCATCGGCGGAGAAGAAAAGAGTTGACGTTTCGAGTCCTCATGACCCTTCGACAGAACTTGAGTTCGAGTCCAGGAAAGAGCTGAAATATAAGCTGGTTTAAGGTGTGTGTGTGGGGGGCGGAGAGATAGAGAGACAGAGAGGTGGAGGGGGTTGGTGTGGTTGTAGCGACAAACAAGCAGTGATAGAAGCAGAATATCAAAAGATGTCAACAACAATAGTACAATAGAACACATAGGTGTTAAAGATAAAGTTGGTGATATTATCTAAACGAATGTGCTAATTAAGAATGGATGGTAGGGCACTCAAGGTATAGTTCTAGTGGGTTTTTTTTTTATTTTATATAATGGAAATAGGTGGGAAAAGGAAAATCTTTATAATTTATTGGGAAAAAAAAAAAAAGAGAAGGGGGAAACAGAAAGGGGGTGAGGATGGGGGAGGGGACTCACGACCTAAAGTTGTTGAATTCAATATTCAGTCCGGAAGGCTGTAAAGTCCCTAGTCGGAAGATGAGGTGTTGTTCCTCCAGTTTGCGTTGGGCTTCACTGGAACAATGCAGCAAGCCAAGGACAGACATGTGGGCAAGAGAGCAGGGTGGAGTGTTAAAATGGCAAGCGACAGGGAGGTTTGGGTCATTCTTGCGGACAGACCGCAGGTGTTCTGCAAAGCGGTCGCCCAGTTTACGTTTGGTCTCTCCAATGTAGAGGAGACCACATTGGGAGCAACGAATGCAGTAGACTAAGTTGGGGGAAATGCAAGTGAAATGCTGCTTCACTTGAAAGGAGTGTTTGGGTCCTTGGACGGTGAGGAGAGAGGAAGTGAAGGGGCAGGTGTTGCATCTTTTGCGTGGGCAAGGGGTTGTGCCATAGGAGGGGGTTGAGGAGTAGGGGGTGATGGAGGAGTGGACCAGGGTGTCCCGGAGGGAGCGATCCCTACGGAATGCCGATAAGGGGGGTGAAGGGAAGATGTGTTTGGTAGTGGCATCATGCTGGAGTTGGCGGAAATGGCGGAGGATGATCCTTTGAATGCGGAGGCTGGTGGGGTGATAAGTGAGGACAAGGGGGACCCTATCATGTTTCTGGGAGGGAGGAGAAGGAGTGAGGGCGGATGCGCGGGAGATGGGCCGGACACGGTTGAGGGCCCTGTCAACGACCGTGGGTGGAAAACCTCGGTTAAGGAAGAAGGAGGACATGTCAGAGGAACTGTTTTTGAATGTAGCATCATCGGAACAGATGCGACGGAGGCGAAGGAACTGAGAGAATGGGATGGAGTCCTTACAGGAAGTGGGGTGTGAGGAGCTGTAGTCGAGATAGCTGTGGGTGTCGGTGGGTTTGTAATGGATATTGGTGGACAGTCTATCACCAGAGATTGAGACAGAGAGGTCAAGGAAGGGAAGGGAAGTGTCAGAGATGGACCACGTGAAAATGATGGAGGGGTGGAGATTGGAAGCAAAATTAATAAATTTTTCCAAGTCCTGACGAGAGCATGAAGCAGCACCGAAATAATCATCGATGTACCGGAGAAAGAGTTGTGGAAGGGGGCCGGAGTAGGACTGCAACAAGGAATGTTCCACATACCCCATAAAGAGACAGGCATAGCTGGGGCCCATGCGGGTACCCATAGCCACACCTTTTATTTGGAGGAAGTGAGAGGAGTTGAAGGAGAAATTGTTCAGCGTGAGAACAAGTTCAGCCAGACGGAGGAGAGTAGTGGTGGATGGGGATTGTTCGGGCCTCTGTTCGAGGAAGAAGCTAAGGGCCCTCAGACCATCCTGGTGGGGGATGGAGGTGTAGAGGGATTGGACGTCCATGGTGAAGAGGAAGCGGTAGGGGCCAGGGAACTGGAAATTGTTGATGTGACGTAAGGTGTCAGAGGAATCACGGATGTAGGTGGGAAGGGACTGGACAAGGGGAGAGAGAAGGGAGTCAAGATAACGAGAAATGAGTTCTGTGGGGCAGGAGCAAGCTGAGACGATCGGTCTACCGGGGCAGTTCTGTTTGTGGATTTTGGGTAGGAGATAGAAGCGGGCCGTCCGAGGTTGGGCAACTATCAGGTTGGAAGCTGTGGGAGGGAGATCCCCAGAGGAGATGAGGTCAGTGACAGTCCTGGAAACAATGGCTTGATGTTCAGTGGTGGGGTCATGGTCCAGGGAGAGGTAGGAGGAAGTGTCTGCGAGTTGACGCTCAGCCTCCGCGTGGTAGAGGTCAGTGCGCCAGACAACAACAGCACCACCCTTGTCAGCGGGTTTGATGACAATGTCAGGGTTGGACCTGAGAGAATGGAGTGCAGTAAGTTCAGAGAGAGACAGGTTAGAATGGGTGAGAGGAGCAGAGAAATTGAGACGACTAATGTCGCGCCGACAGTTCTCAATGAAAAGATCGAGAGAAGGTAAGAATCCAGAGGGAGGGGTCCAGGTGGAGGGAGAATATTGAAGATGGGTAAAAGGATCCGTTGAACTGGGAGAGGACTCCTGCCCAAAGAAGTGAGCCCGGAGACGAAGACGGCGGAAGAAGAGTTCAGTATCATGCCGAGCCCGAAATTCATTGAGGTGAGGGCGTAAGGGTATGAAACTAAGTCCTTTGCTGAGCACTGAACGTTCAGCATCGGAGAGGGGAAGGTCAGGGGGTATAGTGAATACACGGCTGGGGTTGGGATTGGAAGATGGGGTGGGGACGGAGGGACAGGCAGGGGTGGAGGGTCCTAGATGGGTGTTGGTGTCGATGAGTTGTTGGAGCTTGCGTTCCTTAGCACTTGAGAGAAAGAGAAAAAGTTTCTTGTTGAGGCGTCGGATGAGCCGAAGGATAAAATGAAACTGGGGGCACGCGCAGCTTTGAAAAAGGGTACGGCGGTGCTGCTGGAGGGAGAGGTCGAGTGTGTTCATATGGCGGCGCATGGCACTGAGAGTGGATTTCAGAATGTGACGGGAACAGCAGTCCGAGAAACGTTTTATGTCCCGGAGATACCTGTAATCCTGGGTGGGTTCGAAACATGAGGGGTGGAATTTCAGTTGAAATCCATGTGGGGTAAGTCGGAGACGGAGACAGTCACTGAGAAAGGAGATATGGCTGTGAAAGCGGGTTTTAGTAAACACCTTGTCAAACACTAGGAGAGAAATGGAAAGCAATGAAGGTGAACAAGGCAACAGAGAAATCCGGAAATCTTGTCGCAGAGAGGAACAGAACTTCTTCAAGGAGGTAGGCATTTCTTGAAGAGCAGTGGCAGTCAATTAAACACAGAGATAAAAACAAAAAAACTGCGGATGCTGGAAATCCAAAACAAAAACAGAATTACCTGGAAAAACTCAGCAGGTCTGGCAGCATCGGCGGAGAAGAAAAGAGTTGACGTTTCGAGTCCTCATGACCCTTCGACAGAACTTGAGTTCGAGTCCAGGAAAGAGCTGAAATATAAGCTGGTTTAAGGTGTGTGTGTGGGGGGCGGAGAGATAGAGAGACAGAGAGGTGGAGGGGGTTGGTGTGGTTGTAGCGACAAACAAGCAGTGATAGAAGCAGAATATCAAAAGATGTCAACAACAATAGTACAATAGAACACATAGGTGTTAAAGATAAAGTTGGTGATATTATCTAAACGAATGTGCTAATTAAGAATGGATGGTAGGGCACTCAAGGTATAGTTCTAGTGGGTTTTTTTTTTATTTTATATAATGGAAATAGGTGGGAAAAGGAAAATCTTTATAATTTATTGGGAAAAAAAAAAAAGAGAAGGGGGAAACAGAAAGGGGGTGAGGATGGGGGAGGGGACTCACGACCTAAAGTTGTTGAATTCAATATTCAGTCCGGAAGGCTGTAAAGTCCCTAGTCGGAAGATGAGGTGTTGTTCCTCCAGTTTGCGTTGGGCTTCACTGGAACAATGCAGCAAGCCAAGGACAGACATGTGGGCAAGAGAGCAGGGTGGAGTGTTAAAATGGCAAGCGACAGGGAGGTTTGGGTCATTCTTGCGGACAGACCGCAGGTGTTCTGCAAAGCGGTCGCCCAGTTTACGTTTGGTCTCTCCAATGTAGAGGAGACCACATTGGGAGCAACGAATGCAGTAGACTAAGTTGGGGGAAATGCAAGTGAAATGCTGCTTCACTTGAAAGGAGTGTTTGGGTCCTTGGACGGTGAGGAGAGAGGAAGTGAAGGGGCAGGTGTTGCATCTTTTGCGTGGGCAAGGGGTTGTGCCATAGGAGGGGGTTGAGGAGTAGGGGGTGATGGAGGAGTGGACCAGGGTGTCCCGGAGGGAGCGATCCCTACGGAATGCCGATAAGGGGGGTGAAGGGAAGATGTGTTTGGTAGTGGCATCATGCTGGAGTTGGCGGAAATGGCGGAGGATGATCCTTTGAATGCGGAGGCTGGTGGGGTGATAAGTGAGGACAAGGGGGACCCTATCATGTTTCTGGGAGGGAGGAGAAGGAGTGAGGGCGGATGCGCGGGAGATGGGCCGGACACGGTTGAGGGCCCTGTCAACGACCGTGGGTGGAAAACCTCGGTTAAGGAAGAAGGAGGACATGTCAGAGGAACTGTTTTTGAATGTAGCATCATCGGAACAGATGCGACGGAGGCGAAGGAACTGAGAGAATGGGATGGAGTCCTTACAGGAAGTGGGGTGTGAGGAGCTGTAGTCGAGATAGCTGTGGGTGTCGGTGGGTTTGTAATGGATATTGGTGGACAGTCTATCACCAGAGATTGAGACAGAGAGGTCAAGGAAGGGAAGGGAAGTGTCAGAGATGGACCACGTGAAAATGATGGAGGGGTGGAGATTGGAAGCAAAATTAATAAATTTTTCCAAGTCCTGACGAGAGCATGAAGCAGCACCGAAATAATCATCGATGTACCGGAGAAAGAGTTGTGGAAGGGGGCCGGAGTAGGACTGCAACAAGGAATGTTCCACATACCCCATAAAGAGACAGGCATAGCTGGGGCCCATGCGGGTACCCATAGCCACACCTTTTATTTGGAGGAAGTGAGAGGAGTTGAAGGAGAAATTGTTCAGCGTGAGAACAAGTTCAGCCAGACGGAGGAGAGTAGTGGTGGATGGGGATTGTTCGGGCCTCTGTTCGAGGAAGAAGCTAAGGGCCCTCAGACCATCCTGGTGGGGGATGGAGGTGTAGAGGGATTGGACGTCCATGGTGAAGAGGAAGCGGTAGGGGCCAGGGAACTGGAAATTGTTGATGTGACGTAAGGTGTCAGAGGAATCACGGATGTAGGTGGGAAGGGACTGGACAAGGGGAGAGAGAAGGGAGTCAAGATAACGAGAAATGAGTTCTGTGGGGCAGGAGCAAGCTGAGACGATCGGTCTACCGGGGCAGTTCTGTTTGTGGATTTTGGGTAGGAGATAGAAGCGGGCCGTCCGAGGTTGGGCAACTATCAGGTTGGAAGCTGTGGGAGGGAGATCCCCAGAGGAGATGAGGTCAGTGACAGTCCTGGAAACAATGGCTTGATGTTCAGTGGTGGGGTCATGGTCCAGGGAGAGGTAGGAGGAAGTGTCTGCGAGTTGACGCTCAGCCTCCGCGTGGTAGAGGTCAGTGCGCCAGACAACAACAGCACCACCCTTGTCAGCGGGTTTGATGACAATGTCAGGGTTGGACCTGAGAGAATGGAGTGCAGTAAGTTCAGAGAGAGACAGGTTAGAATGGGTGAGAGGAGCAGAGAAATTGAGACGACTAATGTCGCGCCGACAGTTCTCAATGAAAAGATCGAGAGAAGGTAAGAATCCAGAGGGAGGGGTCCAGGTGGAGGGAGAATATTGAAGATGGGTAAAAGGATCCGTTGAACTGGGAGAGGACTCCTGCCCAAAGAAGTGAGCCCGGAGACGAAGACGGCGGAAGAAGAGTTCAGTATCATGCCGAGCCCGAAATTCATTGAGGTGAGGGCGTAAGGGTATGAAACTAAGTCCTTTGCTGAGCACTGAACGTTCAGCATCGGAGAGGGGAAGGTCAGGGGGTATAGTGAATACACGGCTGGGGTTGGGATTGGAAGATGGGGTGGGGACGGAGGGACAGGCAGGGGTGGAGGGTCCTAGATGGGTGTTGGTGTCGATGAGTTGTTGGAGCTTGCGTTCCTTAGCACTTGAGAGAAAGAGAAAAAGTTTCTTGTTGAGGCGTCGGATGAGCCGAAGGATAAAATGAAACTGGGGGCACGCGCAGCTTTGAAAAAGGGTACGGCGGTGCTGCTGGAGGGAGAGGTCGAGTGTGTTCATATGGCGGCGCATGGCACTGAGAGTGGATTTCAGAATGTGACGGGAACAGCAGTCCGAGAAACGTTTTATGTCCCGGAGATACCTGTAATCCTGGGTGGGTTCGAAACATGAGGGGTGGAATTTCAGTTGAAATCCATGTGGGGTAAGTCGGAGACGGAGACAGTCACTGAGAAAGGAGATATGGCTGTGAAAGCGGGTTTTAGTAAACACCTTGTCAAACACTAGGAGAGAAATGGAAAGCAATGAAGGTGAACAAGGCAACAGAGAAATCCGGAAATCTTGTCGCAGAGAGGAACAGAACTTCTTCAAGGAGGTAGGCATTTCTTGAAGAGCAGTGGCAGTCAATTAAACACAGAGATAAAAACAAAAAAACTGCGGATGCTGGAAATCCAAAACAAAAACAGAATTACCTGGAAAAACTCAGCAGGTCTGGCAGCATCGGCGGAGAAGAAAAGAGTTGACGTTTCGAGTCCTCATGACCCTTCGACAGAACTTGAGTTCGAGTCCAGGAAAGAGCTGAAATATAAGCTGGTTTAAGGTGTGTGTGTGGGGGGCGGAGAGATAGAGAGACAGAGAGGTGGAGGGGGTTGGTGTGGTTGTAGCGACAAACAAGCAGTGATAGAAGCAGAATATCAAAAGATGTCAACAACAATAGTACAATAGAACACATAGGTGTTAAAGATAAAGTTGGTGATATTATCTAAACGAATGTGCTAATTAAGAATGGATGGTAGGGCACTCAAGGTATAGTTCTAGTGGGTTTTTTTTTATTTTATATAATGGAAATAGGTGGGAAAAGGAAAATCTTTATAATTTATTGGGAAAAAAAAAGAGAAGGGGGAAACAGAAAGGGGGTGAGGATGGGGGAGGGGACTCACGACCTAAAGTTGTTGAATTCAATATTCAGTCCGGAAGGCTGTAAAGTCCCTAGTCGGAAGATGAGGTGTTGTTCCTCCAGTTTGCGTTGGGCTTCACTGGAACAATGCAGCAAGCCAAGGACAGACATGTGGGCAAGAGAGCAGGGTGGAGTGTTAAAATGGCAAGCGACAGGGAGGTTTGGGTCATTCTTGCGGACAGACCGCAGGTGTTCTGCAAAGCGGTCGCCCAGTTTACGTTTGGTCTCTCCAATGTAGAGGAGACCACATTGGGAGCAACGAATGCAGTAGACTAAGTTGGGGGAAATGCAAGTGAAATGCTGCTTCACTTGAAAGGAGTGTTTGGGTCCTTGGACGGTGAGGAGAGAGGAAGTGAAGGGGCAGGTGTTGCATCTTTTGCGTGGGCAAGGGGTTGTGCCATAGGAGGGGGTTGAGGAGTAGGGGGTGATGGAGGAGTGGACCAGGGTGTCCCGGAGGGAGCGATCCCTACGGAATGCCGATAAGGGGGGTGAAGGGAAGATGTGTTTGGTAGTGGCATCATGCTGGAGTTGGCGGAAATGGCGGAGGATGATCCTTTGAATGCGGAGGCTGGTGGGGTGATAAGTGAGGACAAGGGGGACCCTATCATGTTTCTGGGAGGGAGGAGAAGGAGTGAGGGCGGATGCGCGGGAGATGGGCCGGACACGGTTGAGGGCCCTGTCAACGACCGTGGGTGGAAAACCTCGGTTAAGGAAGAAGGAGGACATGTCAGAGGAACTGTTTTTGAATGTAGCATCATCGGAACAGATGCGACGGAGGCGAAGGAACTGAGAGAATGGGATGGAGTCCTTACAGGAAGTGGGGTGTGAGGAGCTGTAGTCGAGATAGCTGTGGGTGTCGGTGGGTTTGTAATGGATATTGGTGGACAGTCTATCACCAGAGATTGAGACAGAGAGGTCAAGGAAGGGAAGGGAAGTGTCAGAGATGGACCACGTGAAAATGATGGAGGGGTGGAGATTGGAAGCAAAATTAATAAATTTTTCCAAGTCCTGACGAGAGCATGAAGCAGCACCGAAATAATCATCGATGTACCGGAGAAAGAGTTGTGGAAGGGGGCCGGAGTAGGACTGCAACAAGGAATGTTCCACATACCCCATAAAGAGACAGGCATAGCTGGGGCCCATGCGGGTACCCATAGCCACACCTTTTATTTGGAGGAAGTGAGAGGAGTTGAAGGAGAAATTGTTCAGCGTGAGAACAAGTTCAGCCAGACGGAGGAGAGTAGTGGTGGATGGGGATTGTTCGGGCCTCTGTTCGAGGAAGAAGCTAAGGGCCCTCAGACCATCCTGGTGGGGGATGGAGGTGTAGAGGGATTGGACGTCCATGGTGAAGAGGAAGCGGTAGGGGCCAGGGAACTGGAAATTGTTGATGTGACGTAAGGTGTCAGAGGAATCACGGATGTAGGTGGGAAGGGACTGGACAAGGGGAGAGAGAAGGGAGTCAAGATAACGAGAAATGAGTTCTGTGGGGCAGGAGCAAGCTGAGACGATCGGTCTACCGGGGCAGTTCTGTTTGTGGATTTTGGGTAGGAGATAGAAGCGGGCCGTCCGAGGTTGGGCAACTATCAGGTTGGAAGCTGTGGGAGGGAGATCCCCAGAGGAGATGAGGTCAGTGACAGTCCTGGAAACAATGGCTTGATGTTCAGTGGTGGGGTCATGGTCCAGGGAGAGGTAGGAGGAAGTGTCTGCGAGTTGACGCTCAGCCTCCGCGTGGTAGAGGTCAGTGCGCCAGACAACAACAGCACCACCCTTGTCAGCGGGTTTGATGACAATGTCAGGGTTGGACCTGAGAGAATGGAGTGCAGTAAGTTCAGAGAGAGACAGGTTAGAATGGGTGAGAGGAGCAGAGAAATTGAGACGACTAATGTCGCGCCGACAGTTCTCAATGAAAAGATCGAGAGAAGGTAAGAATCCAGAGGGAGGGGTCCAGGTGGAGGGAGAATATTGAAGATGGGTAAAAGGATCCGTTGAACTGGGAGAGGACTCCTGCCCAAAGAAGTGAGCCCGGAGACGAAGACGGCGGAAGAAGAGTTCAGTATCATGCCGAGCCCGAAATTCATTGAGGTGAGGGCGTAAGGGTATGAAACTAAGTCCTTTGCTGAGCACTGAACGTTCAGCATCGGAGAGGGGAAGGTCAGGGGGTATAGTGAATACACGGCTGGGGTTGGGATTGGAAGATGGGGTGGGGACGGAGGGACAGGCAGGGGTGGAGGGTCCTAGATGGGTGTTGGTGTCGATGAGTTGTTGGAGCTTGCGTTCCTTAGCACTTGAGAGAAAGAGAAAAAGTTTCTTGTTGAGGCGTCGGATGAGCCGAAGGATAAAATGAAACTGGGGGCACGCGCAGCTTTGAAAAAGGGTACGGCTCTTCAAGAAATGCCTACCTCCTTGAAGAAGTTCTGTTCCTCTCTGCGACAAGATTTCCGGATTTCTCTGTTGCCTTGTTCACCTTCATTGCTTTCCATTTCTCTCCTAGTGTTTGACAAGGTGTTTACTAAAACCCGCTTTCACAGCCATATCTCCTTTCTCAGTGACTGTCTCCGTCTCCGACTTACCCCACATGGATTTCAACTGAAATTCCACCCCTCATGTTTCGAACCCACCCAGGATTACAGGTATCTCCGGGACATAAAACGTTTCTCGGACTGCTGTTCCCGTCACATTCTGAAATCCACTCTCAGTGCCATGCGCCGCCATATGAACACACTCGACCTCTCCCTCCAGCAGCACCGCCGTACCCTTTTTCAAAGCTGCGCGTGCCCCCAGTTTCATTTTATCCTTCGGCTCATCCGACGCCTCAACAAGAAACTTTTTCTCTTTCTCTCAAGTGCTAAGGAACGCAAGCTCCAACAACTCATCGACACCAACACCCATCTAGGACCCTCCACCCCTGCCTGTCCCTCCGTCCCCACCCCATCTTCCAATCCCAACCCCAGCCGTGTATTCACTATACCCCCTGACCTTCCCCTCTCCGATGCTGAACGTTCAGTGCTCAGCAAAGGACTTAGTTTCATACCCTTACGCCCTCACCTCAATGAATTTCGGGCTCGGCATGATACTGAACTCTTCTTCCGCCGTCTTCGTCTCCGGGCTCACTTCTTTGGGCAGGAGTCCTCTCCCAGTTCAACGGATCCTTTTACCCATCTTCAATATTCTCCCTCCACCTGGACCCCTCCCTCTGGATTCTTACCTTCTCTCGATCTTTTCATTGAGAACTGTCGGCGCGACATTAGTCGTCTCAATTTCTCTGCTCCTCTCACCCATTCTAACCTGTCTCTCTCTGAACTTACTGCACTCCATTCTCTCAGGTCCAACCCTGACATTGTCATCAAACCCGCTGACAAGGGTGGTGCTGTTGTTGTCTGGCGCACTGACCTCTACCACGCGGAGGCTGAGCGTCAACTCGCAGACACTTCCTCCTACCTCTCCCTGGACCATGACCCCACCACTGAACATCAAGCCATTGTTTCCAGGACTGTCACTGACCTCATCTCCTCTGGGGATCTCCCTCCCACAGCTTCCAACCTGATAGTTGCCCAACCTCGGACGGCCCGCTTCTATCTCCTACCCAAAATCCACAAACAGAACTGCCCCGGTAGACCGATCGTCTCAGCTTGCTCCTGCCCCACAGAACTCATTTCTCGTTATCTTGACTCCCTTCTCTCTCCCCTTGTCCAGTCCCTTCCCACCTACATCCGTGATTCCTCTGACACCTTACGTCACATCAACAATTTCCAGTTCCCTGGCCCCTACCGCTTCCTCTTCACCATGGACGTCCAATCCCTCTACACCTCCATCCCCCACCAGGATGGTCTGAGGGCCCTTAGCTTCTTCCTCGAACAGAGGCCCGAACAATCCCCATCCACCACTACTCTCCTCCGTCTGGCTGAACTTGTTCTCACGCTGAACAATTTCTCCTTCAACTCCTCTCACTTCCTCCAAATAAAAGGTGTGGCTATGGGTACCCGCATGGGCCCCAGCTATGCCTGTCTCTTTATGGGGTATGTGGAACATTCCTTGTTGCAGTCCTACTCCGGCCCCCTTCCACAACTCTTTCTCCGGTACATCGATGATTATTTCGGTGCTGCTTCATGCTCTCGTCAGGACTTGGAAAAATTTATTAATTTTGCTTCCAATCTCCACCCCTCCATCATTTTCACGTGGTCCATCTCTGACACTTCCCTTCCCTTCCTTGACCTCTCTGTCTCAATCTCTGGTGATAGACTGTCCACCAATATCCATTACAAACCCACCGACACCCACAGCTATCTCGACTACAGCTCCTCACACCCCACTTCCTGTAAGGACTCCATCCCATTCTCTCAGTTCCTTCGCCTCCGTCGCATCTGTTCCGATGATGCTACATTCAAAAACAGTTCCTCTGACATGTCCTCCTTCTTCCTTAACCGAGGTTTTCCACCCACGGTCGTTGACAGGGCCCTCAACCGTGTCCGGCCCATCTCCCGCGCATCCGCCCTCACTCCTTCTCCTCCCTCCCAGAAACATGATAGGGTCCCCCTTGTCCTCACTTATCACCCCACCAGCCTCCGCATTCAAAGGATCATCCTCCGCCATTTCCGCCAACTCCAGCATGATGCCACTACCAAACACATCTTCCCTTCACCCCCCTTATCGGCATTCCGTAGGGATCGCTCCCTCCGGGACACCCTGGTCCACTCCTCCATCACCCCCTACTCCTCAACCCCCTCCTATGGCACAACCCCTTGCCCACGCAAAAGATGCAACACCTGCCCCTTCACTTCCTCTCTCCTCACCGTCCAAGGACCCAAACACTCCTTTCAAGTGAAGCAGCATTTCACTTGCATTTCCCCCAACTTAGTCTACTGCATTCGTTGCTCCCAATGTGGTCTCCTCTACATTGGAGAGACCAAACGTAAACTGGGCGACCGCTTTGCAGAACACCTGCGGTCTGTCCGCAAGAATGACCCAAACCTCCCTGTCGCTTGCCATTTTAACACTCCACCCTGCTCTCTTGCCCACATGTCTGTCCTTGGCTTGCTGCATTGTTCCAGTGAAGCCCAACGCAAACTGGAGGAACAACACCTCATCTTCCGACTAGGGACTTTACAGCCTTCCGGACTGAATATTGAATTCAACAACTTTAGGTCGTGAGTCCCCTCCCCCATCCTCACCCCCTTTCTGTTTCCCCCTTCTCTTTTTTTTTTTTCCCAATAAATTATAAAGATTTTCCTTTTCCCACCTATTTCCATTATATAAAATAAAAAAAAAACCCACTAGAACTATACCTTGAGTGCCCTACCATCCATTCTTAATTAGCACATTCGTTTAGATAATATCACCAACTTTATCTTTAACACCTATGTGTTCTATTGTACTATTGTTGTTGACATCTTTTGATATTCTGCTTCTATCACTGCTTGTTTGTCGCTACAACCACACCAACCCCCTCCACCTCTCTGTCTCTCTATCTCTCCGCCCCCCACACACACACCTTAAACCAGCTTATATTTCAGCTCTTTCCTGGACTCGAACTCAAGTTCTGTCGAAGGGTCATGAGGACTCGAAACGTCAACTCTTTTCTTCTCCGCCGATGCTGCCAGACCTGCTGAGTTTTTCCAGGTAATTCTGTTTTTGTTTTGGATTTCCAGCATCCGCAGTTTTTTTGTTTTTATCTCTGTGTTTAATTGACTGCCACTGCTCTTCAAGAAATGCCTACCTCCTTGAAGAAGTTCTGTTCCTCTCTGCGACAAGATTTCCGGATTTCTCTGTTGCCTTGTTCACCTTCATTGCTTTCCATTTCTCTCCTAGTGTTTGACAAGGTGTTTACTAAAACCCGCTTTCACAGCCATATCTCCTTTCTCAGTGACTGTCTCCGTCTCCGACTTACCCCACATGGATTTCAACTGAAATTCCACCCCTCATGTTTCGAACCCACCCAGGATTACAGGTATCTCCGGGACATAAAACGTTTCTCGGACTGCTGTTCCCGTCACATTCTGAAATCCACTCTCAGTGCCATGCGCCGCCATATGAACACACTCGACCTCTCCCTCCAGCAGCACCGCCGTACCCTTTTTCAAAGCTGCGCGTGCCCCCAGTTTCATTTTATCCTTCGGCTCATCCGACGCCTCAACAAGAAACTTTTTCTCTTTCTCTCAAGTGCTAAGGAACGCAAGCTCCAACAACTCATCGACACCAACACCCATCTAGGACCCTCCACCCCTGCCTGTCCCTCCGTCCCCACCCCATCTTCCAATCCCAACCCCAGCCGTGTATTCACTATACCCCCTGACCTTCCCCTCTCCGATGCTGAACGTTCAGTGCTCAGCAAAGGACTTAGTTTCATACCCTTACGCCCTCACCTCAATGAATTTCGGGCTCGGCATGATACTGAACTCTTCTTCCGCCGTCTTCGTCTCCGGGCTCACTTCTTTGGGCAGGAGTCCTCTCCCAGTTCAACGGATCCTTTTACCCATCTTCAATATTCTCCCTCCACCTGGACCCCTCCCTCTGGATTCTTACCTTCTCTCGATCTTTTCATTGAGAACTGTCGGCGCGACATTAGTCGTCTCAATTTCTCTGCTCCTCTCACCCATTCTAACCTGTCTCTCTCTGAACTTACTGCACTCCATTCTCTCAGGTCCAACCCTGACATTGTCATCAAACCCGCTGACAAGGGTGGTGCTGTTGTTGTCTGGCGCACTGACCTCTACCACGCGGAGGCTGAGCGTCAACTCGCAGACACTTCCTCCTACCTCTCCCTGGACCATGACCCCACCACTGAACATCAAGCCATTGTTTCCAGGACTGTCACTGACCTCATCTCCTCTGGGGATCTCCCTCCCACAGCTTCCAACCTGATAGTTGCCCAACCTCGGACGGCCCGCTTCTATCTCCTACCCAAAATCCACAAACAGAACTGCCCCGGTAGACCGATCGTCTCAGCTTGCTCCTGCCCCACAGAACTCATTTCTCGTTATCTTGACTCCCTTCTCTCTCCCCTTGTCCAGTCCCTTCCCACCTACATCCGTGATTCCTCTGACACCTTACGTCACATCAACAATTTCCAGTTCCCTGGCCCCTACCGCTTCCTCTTCACCATGGACGTCCAATCCCTCTACACCTCCATCCCCCACCAGGATGGTCTGAGGGCCCTTAGCTTCTTCCTCGAACAGAGGCCCGAACAATCCCCATCCACCACTACTCTCCTCCGTCTGGCTGAACTTGTTCTCACGCTGAACAATTTCTCCTTCAACTCCTCTCACTTCCTCCAAATAAAAGGTGTGGCTATGGGTACCCGCATGGGCCCCAGCTATGCCTGTCTCTTTATGGGGTATGTGGAACATTCCTTGTTGCAGTCCTACTCCGGCCCCCTTCCACAACTCTTTCTCCGGTACATCGATGATTATTTCGGTGCTGCTTCATGCTCTCGTCAGGACTTGGAAAAATTTATTAATTTTGCTTCCAATCTCCACCCCTCCATCATTTTCACGTGGTCCATCTCTGACACTTCCCTTCCCTTCCTTGACCTCTCTGTCTCAATCTCTGGTGATAGACTGTCCACCAATATCCATTACAAACCCACCGACACCCACAGCTATCTCGACTACAGCTCCTCACACCCCACTTCCTGTAAGGACTCCATCCCATTCTCTCAGTTCCTTCGCCTCCGTCGCATCTGTTCCGATGATGCTACATTCAAAAACAGTTCCTCTGACATGTCCTCCTTCTTCCTTAACCGAGGTTTTCCACCCACGGTCGTTGACAGGGCCCTCAACCGTGTCCGGCCCATCTCCCGCGCATCCGCCCTCACTCCTTCTCCTCCCTCCCAGAAACATGATAGGGTCCCCCTTGTCCTCACTTATCACCCCACCAGCCTCCGCATTCAAAGGATCATCCTCCGCCATTTCCGCCAACTCCAGCATGATGCCACTACCAAACACATCTTCCCTTCACCCCCCTTATCGGCATTCCGTAGGGATCGCTCCCTCCGGGACACCCTGGTCCACTCCTCCATCACCCCCTACTCCTCAACCCCCTCCTATGGCACAACCCCTTGCCCACGCAAAAGATGCAACACCTGCCCCTTCACTTCCTCTCTCCTCACCGTCCAAGGACCCAAACACTCCTTTCAAGTGAAGCAGCATTTCACTTGCATTTCCCCCAACTTAGTCTACTGCATTCGTTGCTCCCAATGTGGTCTCCTCTACATTGGAGAGCCCAAACGTAAACTGGGCGACCGCTTTGCAGAACACCTGCGGTCTGTCCGCAAGAATGACCCAAACCTCCCTGTCGCTTGCCATTTTAACACTCCACCCTGCTCTCTTGCCCACATGTCTGTCCTTGGCTTGCTGCATTGTTCCAGTGAAGCCCAACGCAAACTGGAGGAACAACACCTCATCTTCCGACTAGGGACTTTACAGCCTTCCGGACTGAATATTGAATTCAACAACTTTAGGTCGTGAGTCCCCTCCCCCATCCTCACCCCCTTTCTGTTTCCCCCTTCTCTTTTTTTTTTTCCCAATAAATTATAAAGATTTTCCTTTTCCCACCTATTTCCATTATATAAAATAAAAAAAAAAACCCACTAGAACTATACCTTGAGTGCCCTACCATCCATTCTTAATTAGCACATTCGTTTAGATAATATCACCAACTTTATCTTTAACACCTATGTGTTCTATTGTACTATTGTTGTTGACATCTTTTGATATTCTGCTTCTATCACTGCTTGTTTGTCGCTACAACCACACCAACCCCCTCCACCTCTCTGTCTCTCTATCTCTCCGCCCCCCACACACACACCTTAAACCAGCTTATATTTCAGCTCTTTCCTGGACTCGAACTCAAGTTCTGTCGAAGGGTCATGAGGACTCGAAACGTCAACTCTTTTCTTCTCCGCCGATGCTGCCAGACCTGCTGAGTTTTTCCAGGTAATTCTGTTTTTGTTCTGTGTTTTAAACATCCTAGGTGGGTGTCTGGACTTTTATTTGTTCAGGTGGGGGCTGAACAAGAATTATGTTTTGTAGGGGGAGGGCAGAAGACTTCTCTGGAGACTCAGAGGAGAAAGGATGTGTGTGTGTGTAAAAATCTTGCCACCACCCCTTCCCCCCCATTCCATCACCGCTTCTTGCTTCAGGCTAGGCCTAAGCACAGGTAGCTGGTGCTGCTTGGTGAAGAGGAACAGGCCTCAATCTTGTGTGCCAGGCAGTACCGGCTACCTGGTGAAGACATCGCCCTCCCCCTATTGGAAGATCGTCTAGGCCCCCACCCACGGTCCAATTAATTGACCAACACCCACCTACACCTTACCCTTCCCCTCCTGTGTCTCCCTGTCCTTTACCTCTCTCCCTCCTCTCCTCTCTGCTATTAACATCCCAGAGGGGGCGGTTGTTTCATCTTTCCCCCCCAGCTCTCCTCAGGGAGGGATATTAATATCGATATTTCTTGGGGTGGGTGTAGTTCAGCCCCTGTGGCTGCTACGCAGTCACCTGCAGCCAGGCCTTCCCAGGCAAATGTGGAGTCAGTGCTGTCACCAGTGGCTGGGCCCCCTAAGAAAACCTAGGCGGGAGCTGCAGCCTCTGTGGCGCCTGCTGCTCCCGCACCCGGTCATCTTTCTGTCTCCTTACCCCTTGGGGGTGAAGAGCTACAACCACCCCGAAATGACCATTGAGGTGTGCGTCAGGGCTATAGCTGAGGTCGTCGGCTTCTCAGCCATAGTATCCGCCTCAAAAATGTACGGTAAAGCCGTCTTCTTTCTGAGGTCCCAGAGTGCGGTGCACATGGCCTTGAAAAGGGACTTTTCTGGTGGTGGACCCCCTTGAGGCCACCACCCAGAGACACATTATTTCAAACGTCCCACTCTTTGTCTCCAGTGAGCTCCTCCTCCTCCCCCACCTTCATCAACTGGGGGAGGTCAGGTCGGGGGTTACACCGATCCCGCTCGGCCTCAGGGACGTGGCCCTCTGACACGTGTACTCCTTCCGGCGCCAGGTTTTCATCCACTTAGCCCGGGAGGAGTGCCTGGAGGGGGCCTTTAATATTGAATTTGAGGGGGCCGCCTACCGGGTCTTTTGGACCGCGGATGGTGTGCGGTGCCAGGCCTGTAAGGAGGTGGGGCATGCAAGGAACAACTGCCCCGCTTCCAATGCTGCCAGCACCACCCAAGTGGCCAGGGCTGGCACTGCCTCTCCCCCTCCCGCAGCCCTCCCCCCCCACCGTGTCTACTCCATCCCCACAAGGGGAGGTGTTGCCAGCAGCCACTGCCCTTTCAGCTGCAGGTGAGGCGGGGGGAGAGCCTCCGCACCAAAGGAAGGTGTGGAGGAAGACCCTCACCCTGGGAGCAGCCCCCAAGACTCCCCAGACCACCCAAGACCACCCAAGACCACCATACCCCTGAAGACACAGGCTCGGGGGAAATACAAACATCCGGCCCCAGCGTCATAGCTGCGCGTGATCCCAGGCCCCATGTGCACTTCAGCGCAATGTGCTGAGCCCGGCATCATCCCCGTGTGGGTTCCTGAGGCCGGCGGGGACGAGGCAAGGGACCCTGAGCCGGTGGTGCTTTTAAAGAGGGTGGACCTGCCCAAACCCCAGAGGGTGGAGTATCCAGGAGGCATGGACGAGGCGGCGGAGGCCTCACAAATGGAGGTCTCCCCAGCCCCCAGCCTACCCTGGAAGAGATGTCACCCCTCAGAGGAAGAGGAGGGGGACATACCAGCTGAAGTGGTTGGGTGTGTCCCCTCCCCCGGTGAAGAGGCGGTGGTGTTTCCAGCCCGTAAGTCCTCGCTTTGTCCTCTGGGGGGAGCCCACACCCCCATTGCCCCGTTCCCTTGCTGCAGTCCCCTGAGCAGGGCCCCTCGGGGGTCGCTGAGGATACCTCCCTTGAGGAGGTGCCCCACCCAGACCCACCTTATACCCCTGAGATATCATCTGGCCCATCAGGGGACTGCAGCACCCATTTTTAAACCATCCACCCGGTCATTGGGTGGTGGTGATGAGGAAAGCCTCCCTGCTTTTTCCTAAACTTTAGCGCCGGGCGTCACCGTTTTGGTTCTGCAGCTTTATCCGGACTCACCGGACGACTCCGTGCCTGAGGGGGGAGCGGGGCTCTGAGATGCCCCCGCCCTCTGACCAAGAAACCAAAAAGGTGACCAGAGAGGATCCCTCTGGCCTAGATCCTGGGGGTGGGATCGAGGTAGAGGCGGAGCCGACTGGCAGCTCCGAACCAGCCCCTGTACTCAATACAGGGGAGGGGTTGGAAGCTGGAGGTGATGACCTGGAGGAGGACGGAGTTTCAGTCATGAGCACCGGGGACGACTTAGAATCGTTATCGGGTGAGGTGTTGGATTCCCTGGTGCCCCCCACCGACTCTCCCCTTATCCCTTTGCAGGAACTCCAGGAAATTTTAGCGAGTAATCGCAGTCACCGAGACAGAGTTCAGTTGGCCATGGACCGGTGGTATTCTGGTCCACTCGCAAGGCCCTAAAGGCCCTGAAGTTGGACAGGAATGCCTGGCGGAGGGTCCATATGTTTCTCGCTGGGCTCCTGAAGGAGAGGAAGACTTAAAATAGTCCTCTCCTCCTTTCATTTCAGGCGTTGGTAGCACATACCTCTGACAATGAACAGTACTATAGCTAAACTCAACATCAACAGCAGCAGGGACGCACAGCACAGGTTCCAGAACTTCTCGGTTCTCTGGGATGGGAAGTATGCAGTGTGCTTCCTGCAGGAACCCCGTACCGTTCTGGGAGACAAAGCTACATGGTTCCTGGAATGGCGAGGGGGGGTCTACATGAGTCACCCAGCCTCCAATTCTGTTGGAGTGGCTATCTTGTTGGCCCCACGTTTTCAGCCGGAGATCTTGGGGGTGATGTAGCCGGTGCCGGGCCGGTTGCTGCACCTTACTGTGCACCTGGGGGGCGCGGCGCTTCACTTTGTGAATGTGTACACTCCCCTGGGCGCGCAGCAGCAAGCGAGCTTCTTTGAGGAAGTGTCCATTCATCTGGGCTCCATCGACGCAGGTGAATGCATCGTCCTCGGGGGGGGGGTTTCAACTGTACCCTCAAGGCCCAGACCATCACAGTGCCCAGCACCGCTTGCTCGGTGTGAGTAAGTTGCGGGGGCTCGTCAGGTCCTTAGATTTGGTGGACGTCTGGCGAAATCTCCATCCTGATTCCAGCGTTTTCACGTTTGTGTCACCTGGAGTTGGAGCATCCAGACTGGACCGTGTTTACTAAGGCGTACGTGTCCTGTGTTCGGTCGGCCTCTGTGTGGTGGCATCTCATAGTTTTGGCAGTCTTGATATTGGCACTGGGGTTCTCAAAGTATAACAGTTCTGTTGCCCAACACTGTGATCCCTCACCTTCATGAACACAAAAACTGTAAATCATTCTTTAATGACCTGTTTAAGCAAAGGTTCAGAATTGCATTGCTGGAGCTACAAATGATAAAACAAGAAAATGAGTTACCAAAATGCAGTGAGAAGGCAATGCTACGACAGCCCAGTAATGGTTAAATGGGAATTCTGACTGAGTTTCTTATGTCATTTGCTAATTGTAAAATATTTCTGTCAGAACAGTTTAATGTACAAATTAGCTTTTCGTCATCTTTCCTACCTTTCTGAGTCAGTAGCTTGACAAGGATGTTTTGTCAGGGTAACAAATCTCCTGACAGGCATAAAACAGGTTGCTAAAGCTTTATGGGCATTGGTCTGAATGTCCTGGGGATGCACATGGAGGAGTGCACCAGCATATCCTGGTCCTTGTTTGTGAATCGAGTTTCTGGGGCAGCCTGTTTGGGGTGGGACCTTGAAAATGTCAGCGGGGGGAATGGTCAATGAAAGAGTGAGGAATTCCTAGGCCACATTTTGGCTTGGTTTTGTCCTGGATGACACCAGATGGCAGGTGTGCCAAATGTAATAAAGCTTTCTGATCTCCTGCTGCTGTAGGCAGGGCCCACATTGTTGCCCAGGCCTTGGTTTTGACCTGAAGTCCCCCCAAAGACATCTTGGTTTGATTGCTTTCTATTAGAAGTGGACTGATCCACCGTCTAAAAAAGAACACTTCAGGCCAAGCAGCAGCCCACCATCACTTCTCCCAATGCCCTCCTGCCCTCTGCCCTGTGCTGATATTGGCGGAGCCACCCATCAGCAAATATTTCATTTAGGGAGCTTCTGCTGATATCAAATACCCTAGTGAGGTTGTGGCAGACTTTTCCAGAAAGCAGAGCCTGTCAGTTATGTGTGAATCAATGGACCAAGGGTTTACAGATCCTATATTTCAGATTTTATGAGTGAACGAGTTTAAAAGCTCATTGACTGCTCCAGAAATGAGTTCCAGGATATCTTAACGCCCAGGCCTCTTTTAAGTATTGTAGGCTGAGGATCTCTCTCTCTCACAGTCTCCTCTCTCTGTGTCTGTATCTATTTCTCTGGCACAGTCTCCTCCCTCTCTCTGCCTCTCTCTCGCAGAGTCTCCCCTCTCTCTGTCTCTGTCCCTCTCTCACACAGTCTCTCTCTCTCCATGTCTCTGTTTCTCTATCACGCAGTCTTCTCTCTCTCTCTGTCTCCCTCTCTCTCGCACAGTCTCCTCTCTCTCTGCCTTTGTCTCCCTCTCGCAGTCTCCTCTCTCTCTCTGACTCTCTCTGTCTTTCTCACAGTTTCCTCCCTCCCTCTGTCTCTGCCTCTCTCGCACAGTCTCCTCTCTCTCTCTATCTCTGTCCCTCTCTCACATAGTCTCCTCTCCCTCTCTCCGTCTCTCACTCGCAGTCTCCTCTCTCTATATATATTTTCCTCTCTCTTGCACAGTCCCCTCTCTTTCTCCCTCTCTCTCTCACACATTCTCCTCTCTCTCTGCCTCTGCCTCTCTCACACAGTCACCTCTCCCTCTCTGTCTCGGTCTCTTTCTCGCAGTCACCATCTCTTTCTGTTTTTCTTTCACTCTTGCAGTCTCCTCTCTCTATGTGTTGCTGTCTCTCTCTCACACTGTGTCCTCTTTCTCTCTCTGCCTTTGTCTCTCTCTCGCACAGTCCCCTCTCTCTCTCTGACTCTCTCTGGTCTCTCACAGTCTCCCCTCTCCCTCTGTCTCTATCTCACACAGTCTCCTCAGTCTCTCTGACTCGGACTCACACATTCTCCTCTCTCTCATTGTCTCTGTCTCTCTCTCTCTCACACAGTCTCCTCTCTCTCTCTGCCACTGCCTCTCTCACACTGTCTCTGTCTCTCTCAGGTACAGTCTGCGATCTCTCTATCACTGTCTCTCACTTGCACAGTCTCCTCTCTCTCATTGTCTCTATCTCTCTCACACAGTCTCTCTGACTTGGACTCACACATTCTCCTCTCTCTCATTGTCTCTGTCTTTCTCTCTCACAGTCTCTTCTCTCTCTATGTCTCTGTCTCTCTCGCACAGTTTCCACATCTCTCTCTCTATGTTTCTGTCTCTCTCGCAGTCTCCTCTCTCTGTCTCTTTCTCTTATTGTCTCGGCCCACTCTCTCTCTCTGTCTCCCTCTTGCACAGTCAACTCTCTCTTCTTTCTCTATGACTCTCTCTGTCTCTCTCTGTCTCCTCCCTCTGTCTCTGTTTCGCACATTCTGCTCTCTCTCTCTCTGTCTCTCTCTTGCACAGTCTCCTCTCTCTCTCTGGCTTGGACTCACACATTCCCCTCTCTCTCATTGTATCTGTCTCTCTCAAGCACAGTCTCCATGCTCTCTGACTATCTCTCACACAATCTCCTCTCTCTCTCTCGCACAGTCTCCTCTCTCTCTCTCTGTGTCTCCGTCTCTCTATCACAGTCTCCTCTGTCTCTCTCTCTCTCTCTCGCACAGTCTCCTCTCTCTCTGTCTCTCTCTCCGCCTCTCTCACAGACTCCTCTCTGTCTGTCTCTTTCTTTCACAGTCTCGTCCCACTCTCTCTTTCTCCATCTCTCTCTTGCACAATCACCTCCCTCTTCTCTCTCTGTCTCCTGCCTCTCTCTCTGATTTTCTCTCTCTCCCTCTATCTCTCTCTTGCACAGTCTTGTCCCACTCTCTCTCTCTGTCTCTTTCTCGCACTGTCTCCTCTCTTTCTCCCTCTCTCTCTCTCCTCTCTCTCTGTTTCTGCCTGTCTCACACAGCCTCCTCTCTCTCTGTCACTGTCCCTCACATGGTCTCCTATCCTTCTCTTTCTCTGTCTCTCTCTCGTACAGTCTCCCCTCTCTCTCTCTGTCTCTTTCTCGTACAGTCACCTCTCTCTCTTTCTGTCTCTCGCTCACAGTCACCTCGCCTGTTTCTGTCCTGCAGCATCTCCTCTCTATCTTGGTCTCTCTCTCTCGCACAGTCTCCCCTCTTTCTCTGTCACTCTGTCTGTCTCTCGCTCACACAGTCCCCTCTCTCTCTGTCACTCTCTCGCATTCTCACCTCTCTCTCTCTATGTCTCTCTCGTACAGTCTCCCCTCTCTCTTTGCCTCACTCTTGCGTCGTCTCTTCTCTCTCTCTGTCTCTCTCTCTCGCACAGTCGCCTTTCTGTCTCTGGCTCTGTCTCTCTCGTGCCCAGTCTCCTCCCTTCCTCCCTCTCTGTCTCTTTCTCGCACTGTCTCCTCTATCTCTCTCTCTTTTGCAAATTCCCCTTTCTCTCTCTCTCTCTGTCACTGTTTCTCACAAAATCTCCTCTCCCTCTCTTTCTCTGTCTCTGTCTCTCTCTCTCACAGTCTCGTCCCACTCTCTCTCTCCATCTCCCCCTCGCACAATCACCTCCCTCTTCTCTCTCTCTATGACTCTCTCTATCTCCTCCCTCTGTTTCGCACATTCTCCTCTCTCTCTCTGATTTTCTCTCTCTCCCTCTACCTCTCTCTCGCACAGTCTCGTCCCACTCTCTCTCTCCGTCTCTTTCTCACACACAGTCACCTCTCTCCCTGCCTCTGTCTCTCTTTAGCACAGTCTCCTCTCTCTCTCTGTTTCTGTCTCTCTCTCTCTCTGCCTCCACCTCTCTCACACAATCACCTCTTTCTCCCTTTCTCTGTCTTTCTCTCACTCAGTCACCACTCTCCGTGTCTCTTTCACTCTCTCGCAGTCTCCTTTCTCTTTCTGTGTAGCTGTCTCTCTTTCACAGTCTCGTCTCTGTCTCTCTCTCTCTCTGTCTCTCTCTCTCTCTCGCATGGCCCCCTCTCTCTCTCTGTCCCCCTCTCTTGCACAATCTCTTCTCTCTCTTTGCCTTTGTCTCTCTCTCTGGCACAGTCTCCTCTCTGTCTCTCTCTCTGTCTCTCTCTCTCGCATGGCCCCCCTCTCTCTCTCTCTCTGTCTCTCTCTCTCACTTGCAAAATCTCATCTCTCTCTTTGCCTTTGTCTCTTTCTCTGGCACAGTCTCCTCTCTGTATGTCTCTCTCTCTCTGTCTCTCTGTCTCTCTCTCTCTCACATGGCCCCCTCTCTCTCTGTCTCTCTCACACAATCTCTTTTCTCTCTATGCCTTTGTCTCTCTCACTGGCACGGTCTCCTCACTCTCTCTCTCTCTCTGGCACAATCTCCTCTCCCTGCCTGTCTCTGTCTCTCTCAAGCACAGTCTCCTCGCTCTCTGTCCATCTCTCACACAGTCTCCTATCTCTCTATCTCTGTCAATCTCTCAGTCTCCCCCCTTTCTCTCTCTATGTCTCTCTCTTGTACAGTCTCCCCTCTCTTTCTGTCTATCTCTCTCTTACAGTCTCCCCTGTCTCTTTCTGTCTCTCTCTCGTACAGCCTCCTCTCTCTCTTTGCCTCTCTCTTGCACCATCTCCTCTCTCTCTCTGTCTCTTTCTCTCGCACAGTCTCCTCTCTCTCTGTCTCTTTCTCGCTCAGTCTTCTCTATCTCTGTCTATCTGGCACACAGCCTCCCCTCTCTCTCTTTCTCTTTTGCAAAGTCTCATTTCTCTCTCTCTCTCTCGCTCACAGTCTCCTCTCTCTTCTCTGTCACTCTCTCTCAGTCTCCTCCCTCTCTCTGTATGTCTCTCTCTCATACAGTCTCACCTCTCTTTCTGTTTCTCTCTTTTACAGTCTCCCCTGTCCCTTTCTGTCTCTCACTCGTACAGCCTCCTCTCTCTTTGCCTCACTCTTGCATCGTCTCTTCTCTCTCTCTGTCTCTCTCTCTCGCACAGTCGCCTTTCTGTCTCTGTCTCTGTCTCTCTCGTGCAGTCTCCTCCCTTTCTCCCTCTCTGTCTCTTTCTTGCACAGTCTCCTCTCTCTCTATGTCTATCTGTCACACAGCCTCCTCTCTCTCTCTCTTTTGCAAATTCTCCTCTCTCTCTCTCTCTGTCACTGTCTTTCACATAGTCTCCTCTCCCTCTCTCTCTCGCACAGTCTCCTCTCTCTCTCACTCTCGCACAGTCTCCTCTCTTTCTCACTCTGCCTCTCTGTCACACAGTCTCCTCTCTCTCTGTTTCTCTCTTGCACCGTCTTCTCTCCCTCTCTCTGTCTATCTCTTGCACATTCTCCTCTCTCTCTGTCTCTCTGTCGCACAGCCTCCTCTCTCTCTGTCTCTTTCTTGCACTGTCTCATCTCTTTCTCTCTCTCTCTCTCCTCTCTGTTTCTGCCTCTCTCACACAGCCTCCTCTCTCTCTCTGCCTCTGTCGCTCTCTTGCACAGTCTCCCCCCTCTCTCTGCCTCTCTCTGTTGCACAGCCTCCTCTTTGTCTCTCTCTTGCAGTCTCCTTTCTCTCTCTCTCTGTCTCTGTCTCTCACATAGTCTCCTCTCCCTCTCTTTCTCTGTCTCTCTCTCTCTCACACAGTCTGCTCTCTCTCTCACACACAGACTCCTCGCTTCTCTCTGTCTCTGTCTCTCACATAGTCTCTTCTCCCTCTCTTTCTCTGTCTCTTTCTCACACTGTCTGCTCTCTGTCTCACACAGTCTCCTCGCTCTCTCTCTCTGTCTCTCTCTTGCAATGTCTCCTACCTTCCTCTCTCTCTGTCTCTCTCGCAAAGTCTCCTCTCTCTCTTTCTCTCTGTTGCACAGCCTCCTCTCTCTCGCTCTTGCACAGTCTCCTCTCTTTCTCTCTGTTGCACAGTCTCCCCTCTCTCCCTGTCTCTTTCTCGTACAGTCACCTCTCTCTCTTTCTGTCTCTTGCTCACAGTCACCTCGCCTGTTTCTCTCCTGCACAGTCTGCTCTCTCTTGGTCTCTCTCTCACACACAGTGTCCCGTCTTTCTCTGTCTCTCTCTCTCTGTCTTTCGCTCACACAGTCTCCTCTCTGTCTCTCTCACTCTCTCGCATTCTCATCTCTCTCTACGTCTCTCATATAGTCTCCGTTGTCTCTTTCTCTCTCTCTCGTACAGCCTCCTCTCCCTCTTTGCCTCTCTTTTGCATCGTCTCCTCTCTCTCTCTGTCTCTCTCTCGCAGTCTCCTCTCTCTCACTGTCTCTGTCTCTCTCTCTCGCACAGTCTCCTCTGTCTCTCTTGCGCAGTCTCCTCCCTTCCTCTCTCTCTGTCCCTTTCTCACACAGTCTCCTCTCTCTCTATGTCTATCTGTCGCACAGCCTCCTCTCTCTCTTTTGCAAAGTCTCCTTTCTCTCTCTCTCTGTCACTGTCTCTCACATAATCTCCTGTCCATCTCTTTCTCTGTCTTGCTCGCACAGTCTCTTTCTGTCTCTGACTCACTCTTGCCAAGTCTCCTCTCTTTCTCTCTCTCTCTCTGTCTCTCGCTCACACAGTCTTCTCTCTCTCTCTCTATGTCTCTCTCTCTTATCGCCTCTTCTCTCTCTTTGCCTCTTTTGCATCGTCTCCTCTCTCTCTGTCTCTCTCTCTTGCACAGACTCCTCTCTGTCTCTGTCTCTCTCGCACACAGCCTCCCCCCTTCCTCTCTCTCTGTCTCTCTTTTGCAAGTCTCCTCTCTCTCTGTCTCTGTCACTCTCTCTCAGTCTCCACCCTCTCTCTCTCTCTTTGCCTCTCTGGCACAATCTCCTCTCCCCGTCTGTCTCTGTCTCTCTCAAGCACAGTCTCCTCTCTCTCTGTCTCACTCTCGCAGAGGCTCCTCTCTCTCTCTCTCTGTGTGTCTCTGCGTCTCTCTCATACAGTCTCCTTTCTCTGTCCCTGTAGCTGTCTCTCTTTCACACAGTTTCTCTGTCTCTCTCTCTCGCACATTATCCTGTCTTTCTGTCTCTATCTCTCTCTCGTACAGTGTCCTCTCTCTCTCTGTCTATATCTCTCTCTCGCACAGTCCACTCTCTCTCTCTCTCGCACAGTCTCATCATCACTTTCTCTCTCACAGTCTCCTCTCTTTCTCACTGTCTCTGTCTCTCTCTCGTAGGATCTCCTCCCCCTCTTTCTGTCTCTTTCTTGTACAGACTCCTTTTTTTCTATCTTTCTCTCGCAATCTCCTCTCTCTCCGTCTCTCTCTCTTGCACCATTTCCTCTTTCTCTCTGTCTCTCTCTTACAGTCACCTCTCTCTCTGTCACTGTCTCTCACATAGTCTCCTCTCCCTCTCTTTCTCTGTCTCTCTCTCTCACACAGTCTCACTCTCTCTCTCTCTCTGGCACAATCTCCTCTCTCTCTCTGTCTCTGTCTCTCTCTCGCACAGTGTCCTCTCTCTCTCTCTCTCACTTTCGCAGAGGCTCCTCTCTCTCTCTCTCTCTGTGTCTCTGCATCTCTCTCGCAGAGTCTCCTTCCTCATTCTCTGTAGCTGTCTCTCTCTCTGTCTCACTCTCTCTCGCACAGTATCCTGTCTTTCTGTCTCTATCTCTCTCTCGTACAGTGTCCTCTCTCTCTGTCTATATCTCTCTGTCTCTCTCTTGTAGGATCTCCTCCCCCTCTTTCTGTCTCTTTCTTGTACAGACTCCTCTCTTTTTTCTATTTTTCTCTCGCAATCTCCTCTCTCTCTCTGTCTCTCTCTCTCGCACCGTTTCCTCTTCCTCTCTGTCTCTCTCTTACAGTCACCTCTCTGTCACTGTCTCTCACATAGTCTCCTCTCCCTCTCTTTCTCTGTCTCTCTCGCATACACAGTCTGCTCTCTCTCTCCCTCTCTCTGTCTCTCTGGCACAATCTCCTCTCTCTCTCTGCCTTTGTCTCTCACTTGCACAGTCTCCTCTCTGTCTCTATCTCTGTCTCTCTCTCGCACAGTCCCATCTCTCTCTCTGTCTCTCGCGCACAGTGTCCTCTCAATGTCTCTGTCTCTCTCTAGCACTATCTCCTGTCTCTCTCTCTCTCTCTGTCTATCTCTTGCACAGTCCCCTCTGTCACTCTGTCTCTGTCTCTCTCAAGCACAGTCTCCTCTCTCTCTGTCTCACTCTCGCAGAGGCTCCTCTCTCTCTCTCTCTGTGTGTCTCTGCGTCTCTCTCATACAGTCTCCTTTCTCTGTCCCTGTAGCTGTCTCTCTTTCACACAGTTTCTCTGTCTCTCTCTCTCGCACATTATCCTGTCTTTCTGTCTCTATCTCTCTCTCGTACAGTGTCCTCTCTCTCTCTGTCTATATCTCTCTCTCGCACAGTCCACTCTCTCTCTCTCTCGCACAGTCTCATCATCACTTTCTCTCTCACAGTCTCCTCTCTTTCTCACTGTCTCTGTCTCTCTCTCGTAGGATCTCCTCCCCCTCTTTCTGTCTCTTTCTTGTACAGACTCCTTTTTTTCTATCTTTCTCTCGCAATCTCCTCTCTCTCCGTCTCTCTCTCTTGCACCATTTCCTCTTTCTCTCTGTCTCTCTCTTACAGTCACCTCTCTCTCTGTCACTGTCTCTCACATAGTCTCCTCTCCCTCTCTTTCTCTGTCTCTCTCTCTCACACAGTCTCACTCTCTCTCTCTCTCTGGCACAATCTCCTCTCTCTCTCTGTCTCTGTCTCTCTCTCGCACAGTGTCCTCTCTCTCTCTCTCTCACTCTCGCAGAGGCTCCTCTCTCTCTCTCTCTCTGTGTCTCTGCATCTCTCTCGCAGAGTCTCCTTCCTCATTCTCTGTAGCTGTCTCTCTCTCTGTCTCACTCTCTCTCGCACAGTATCCTGTCTTTCTGTCTCTATCTCTCTCTCGTACAGTGTCCTCTCTCTCTGTCTATATCTCTCTGTCTCTCTCTTGTAGGATCTCCTCCCCCTCTTTCTGTCTCTTTCTTGTACAGACTCCTCTCTTTTTTCTATTTTTCTCTCGCAATCTCCTCTCTCTCTCTGTCTCTCTCTCTCGCACCGTTTCCTCTTCCTCTCTGTCTCTCTCTTACAGTCACCTCTCTGTCACTGTCTCTCACATAGTCTCCTCTCCCTCTCTTTCTCTGTCTCTCTCGCATACACAGTCTGCTCTCTCTCTCCCTCTCTCTGTCTCTCTGGCACAATCTCCTCTCTCTCTCTGCCTTTGTCTCTCACTTGCACAGTCTCCTCTCTGTCTCTATCTCTGTCTCTCTCTCGCACAGTCCCATCTCTCTCTCTGTCTCTCGCGCACAGTGTCCTCTCAATGTCTCTGTCTCTCTCTAGCACTATCTCCTGTCTCTCTCTCTCTCTCTGTCTATCTCTTGCACAGTCCCCTCTGTCACTCTGTCTCTGTCTCTCTCAAGCACAGTCTCCTCGCTCTCTCAGTCTATCTCTGGCACAGTCTCTTCTCTCTCTCTCTCTCCCACTGGCACAATCTCTTCTCCCTCTCCGTCTCTGTCTCTCTCAAGCACAGTCTCCCCTCTCTCTCTGTCTCTGTCTCTCTCTCACACAGTCTGTTCTCTCTCACAAAGTCTCCTCTCTCTCTCTTTCCCTCTGTCGCACAGTCTCCCCTCTCTCTCTCTCTCTGTCTCTTTCTCGTACAGTCTCCTCTCTCTCTTTCTGTCTCTCACTCACAGTCACCTCGCCTGTTTCTCTCTTGCACCGTCTTCTCTCTCTCTTGGTCTCTCTCTCTCACACAGTTTCCCCTCTTTCTCTGTCTCTCTGTGCCTCTCTCTGTCGCACAGCCTCCTCTCTCTCACTCTTTTGCAAAATCTCCTCTCTCTCTGTCTCTGTCACTCTCTCTCTTTCTCTCTGTTGCACAGCCTTCTCTCTCTCTCACTCTCGCACAGTCTCCTCTCTTTCCCTCTATCTCTCTGTCGCACAGTCTTCCCTTTCTCTCTCTGTCTCTCTCTCGTACAGTCTCCTCTCTCTCTCACTCTGTCACTCTCTTGCACTGTCTTCTCTCTCTCCGTCTCTGTCTCTCTCTTGAACAGTCTCCTCTCTCTCTCCCTGTATCTCTCTTGCACTGTCTCCTCTCTTCCTCTGTCTCTGTCTCTGTCTCTTTCTCGTACAGTCTCCTCTCTCTTTCTTTCTTTCTCTCGCAGTCTCCTCTCTCTCTCTGTCTTTCTCGCACAGGCTCATCTCTCTCTCTTTCTCTTTTGCAAAGTGTCCTTTCTCTCTCTCTGTATCTCGCTCGCACAGTCTCCTCTCTCTCTTCTCTGTCACTCTCTCTCAGTCTTCTCCCTCTCTCTCTCTATGTCTCTCTCTTATACAGTCTCCCCTCTCTGTTTCTCTCTCATACAGCCTCCTCTCTCTCTTTGCCTCACTCTTGCATCGTCTCTTTTCTCTCTCTGTCTCTCTCTCTCTTGCACAGTCGCCTTTCTGTCTCTGTCTCTCTCATGCACAGCCTCCTCTCTCTCTCACTCTCGCACAGTCTCCTCTCTTTCTCTCTCTCTGCCTCCCTGTCGCATAGTCTCCTCTCTCTCTCTGTCTCTCTCTCGCATCATCTCCCTCCCTCTCTCTCGCACAGTCTCCTCTCTCTCTCTCTTTCTCGCACTGTCTCCTCTCTTTCTCTCTCTCTCCTCTCTCTCTGTTTCTGCCTCTCTCACACAGTCTCCTCCCTCTCTCTGCCTCTGTCGCTCTCTTGCAATCTCCTCCCTCTCTCTGTCGCACTGCCTCCTCTTTGTCTCTCTCTTGCAAAGTCTCCTCCCTTCTCTTTCTGTCTCTATCACTGTCTCTCACATTGTCTCCTCTCCCTTTCTTTCTCTGTGTCTCTCTCACACAATCTCCTCTCCCTCTCTCTCTGTCTCTGTCTCTCTCTCTCGCACAGTCTCCTCTCTTTCTCTCTCTCTGTCTCTCTCACACTGTCTCCTCCCTTCCTCTCTCTGTCTCTCTCTCGTAAAGTCACCTCTCGCTCTCTTTCTCTCTGTTGCATGGTCTCCCCTTTCTCTCTGTCTCTTTCTCGCACTGCCTCCTCTCTTTCTCTCTCTTTCTCTCCTCTCTCTCTGTTTCTGCCTCTCTCACACAGCTCTTCTCTCTCTCTGCCTCTGTTGCTCTCTTGCAGTCTCCTCCCTCTCTCTGCCTCTCCCTGTTGCACAGCCTCCTCTCTGTCTCTGTTTTGCAAAGTCTCCTTTCTCTCTCTCTCTGCCTTTCACATAGTTTCCTCTCCCTCTCTTTCTCTGACTCTCTCTCGTACAGTCTGCTCTCTCTCTCTCTCGCAGTCTCTTTGCTTCTCTCTCTCTCTCTGCTCTCACATAGTCTCCTCTCCCTCTCTCTCTGTCTTTGTCTCTCTCTCACACAGTCTCCTCCCTTCCTCCCTCTCTCTCTCACAAAGTCTCCTCTCTCTCTCTCTCTGTCAAACAGTCTCCCCTCTCTCTCGCTCTCACACAGTTTCCTCTCTTTCCCTCTATCTCTCTGTCACACAGACTTCCCTCTCTCTCTCTGTCTCTCTCTCGCACAGTCTCCTCTCTCTCTCTCTCACTCTCGCAGAGGCTCCTCTCTCTGTGTCTCTGCATCTCTCTCGCACAGTCTCCTTCCTCATTCTCAGTAGCTGTCTCTCTCTCTGTCTCTCTCTCTCTCGCACATTATCCTGTCTTTCTGTCTCTATCTCTCTCTCGTGCAGTGTCCTCTCTCTCTCTGTCTATATCTCTCTCTCGTACAGTCCACTCTCTCTCTCTCGCACAGTCTCATCATCACTTTCTCTCTCAGTCTCCTCTCTTTCTCTCTCTCTCTCTCAATCTCCTCTCTCTCTCTGTCTCTCTCTTTTGCACCGTTTCCTCTTTCTCTCTGTCTCTGTCTTACAGTCACATCTCTCTCTGTCACTGTCTCTCACATAGTCTCCTCTCCCTCACTCTCTCTGTCTCTCCCTCTCACAGTCTACTCTCTCTCACACACAGTCTCCTCGCTCTCTCTCTCTGTCTCTCTCTTGCACTGTCTCCTCCTTCTCTCTCTGTCTCTCTCTTGCAAAGTCTCCTCTCTCTCTTTCTCTCTGTTGCACAGCCATCTCTCTCTCGCTCTTGCACAGTCTCCTCTCTTTCCCTCTGTCGCACAGTCTCCCCTCTCTCTCTGTCTCTTTCTCGTACAGTCACCTCTCTCTCTTTCTTTCTCTCACTCACAGTCACCTCAGCTGTTTTTCTCCTGCACTGTCTCCTCTCTCTTTTGGTCTCTCTCTCTCGCACAGTCTCCCCTCTTTCTCTGTCTCTCTCTGTCTACCTCTCTCTTTCGTACAGCTTCCTCTCGCTCACTCTTGTGCAAAATCTCCTCTCTCTCTGTCTCTGTCACTCTCTCTCTTTCTCTCTGTTGCACAGCCTCCTCTCTCTCTCTCTCTCTCTCACACAGTCTCCTCTCTTTCCCTCTATCTCTGTCGCACAGTCTTCCCTCTCTCTCTGTCTCTCTCTTGTACAGTCTCCTCTCTCTCTTTCTGTCTCTCTCTCGCAATCTCTTCTCTCACTCTGTCTCTCTCTCACACTGTCTTCTTTCTCTCTGTATCTGTCTCTCTCTTGAACAGTCTCCTCTCTCTCCCTGTATCTCTCTTGCACTGTTTCCTCTCTTTCTCTGTCTCTGTCTCTGTCTCTCTGTCGCACAGTCTCCCCTCTCTTTCTGTCTCTTTCTCGTACAGTCTCCCCTCTTTCTGTCTCTCTCTCGTACAGCCTCCTCTCTCTCTTTGCCTCTCTCTTGCATCATCTCTTCTCTCTCTCTGACTCTCTCTCTCGCACAGTCTCCTCTCTCTCCCTCGGTCACTTTCTCGCACAGTCTCCTCTATCTCTATGTCTATGTGTCGCACAGCCTCCCCTCTCTCTCTTTCTCTTTTGCAAAGTCTCCTTTCTCTCTCTCTGTTTCTCGCTCACACAGTCTCCTCTCTCTCTTCTCTGACACTCCCTCTCAGTCTCCTCCCTCTCTCCCTGTATGTCTTTCTCTCATACAGTCTCCTCTCTCTTTCTGTCTCTCTCTCTCTCGCACATTATCCTGTCTTTCTGTCTCTATCTCTCTCTCGTACAGTGTCCTCTCTCTCTCTGTCTATATCTCTCTCTCGTACAGTCCACTCTCTCTCTCTCGCACAGTCTCATCATCACTTTCTCTCTCAGTCTCCTCTCTTTCTCTCTCTCTCTCAATCTCCTCTCTCTCTCTGTCTCTCTCTTTTGCACCGTTTCCTCTTTCTCTCTGTCTCTGTCTTACAGTCACATCTCTCTCTGTCACTGTCTCTCACATAGTCTCCTCTCCCTCACTCTCTCTGTCTCTCCCTCTCACAGTCTGCTCTCTCTCACACACAGTCTCCTCGCTCTCTCTCTCTGTCTCTCTCTTGCACTGTCTCCTCCTTCTCTCTCTGTCTCTCTCTTGCAAAGTCTCCTCTCTCTCTTTCTCTCTGTTGCACAGCCATCTCTCTCTCGCTCTTGCACAGTCTCCTCTCTTTCCCTCTGTCGCACAGTCTCCCCTCTCTCTCTGTCTCTTTCTCGTACAGTCACCTCTCTCTCTTTCTTTCTCTCACTCACAGTCACCTCAGCTGTTTTTCTCCTGCACTGTCTCCTCTCTCTTTTGGTCTCTCTCTCTCGCACAGTCTCCCCTCTTTCTCTGTCTCTCTCTCTGTCTACCTCTCTCTTTCGTACAGCCTCCTCTCGCTCACTCTTGTGCAAAATCTCCTCTCTCTCTGTCTCTGTCACTCTCTCTCTTTCTCTCTGTTGCACAGCCTCCTCTCTCTCTCTCTCTCTCTCACACAGTCTCCTCTCTTTCCCTCTATCTCTGTCGCACAGTCTTCCCTCTCTCTCTGTCTCTCTCTTGTACAGTCTCCTCTCTTTCTGTCTCTCTCTCGCAATCTCTTCTCTCACTCTGTCTCTCTCTCACACTGTCTTCTTTCTCTCTGTATCTGTCTCTCTCTTGAACAGTCTCCTCTCTCTCCCTGTATCTCTCTTGCACTGTTTCCTCTCTTTCTCTGTCTCTGTCTCTGTCTCTCTGTCGCACAGTCTCCCCTCTCTTTCTGTCTCTTTCTCGTACAGTCTCCCCTCTTTCTGTCTCTCTCTCGTACAGCCTCCTCTCTCTCTTTGCCTCTCTCTTGCATCATCTCTTCTCTCTCTCTGACTCTCTCTCTCGCACAGTCTCCTCTCTCTCCCTCGGTCACTTTCTCGCACAGTCTCCTCTATCTCTATGTCTATGTGTCGCACAGCCTCCCCTCTCTCTCTTTCTCTTTTGCAAAGTCTCCTTTCTCTCTCTCTGTTTCTCGCTCACACAGTCTCCTCTCTCTCTTCTCTGACACTCCCTCTCAGTCTCCTCCCTCTCTCCCTGTATGTCTCTCTCTCATACAGTCTCCTGTCTCTTTCTGTCTCTCTCTTTTACAGTCTCCCCTGTGTCTTTCTGTCTCTCTCTTGTACAGCCTCCTCTCTCTCTTTGCTCACTCTTGCATCGTCTCCTCACTCTCTCTGTCTCTCTCTCTTGCACAGTCGCCTTTCTGTCTCTGTCTCTCTCTTGCACATTCTCCTCTCTCTCTGTCTCTCTCTTGCACATTCTCCTCTCTCTCTGTCTCTTTCTCGCACTGTCTCGTCTCTTTCTCTTTCTCTCTCTCTCCTCTCTCTCTGTTTCTGCCTCTCTCACACAGTGTCCTCTCTCTCTCCCTGCCTCTGTCGCTCTCTTGCACAGTCTCCTCCCTCTCTCTGCCTCTCTCTGTTGCATACCCTCCTCTCTATCTCTGCTTTGCAAAGTCTCCTTTCTCTCTCTCTCTCTGCCTCTCACATAGTCTCCTCTCCCTCTCTTTCTCTGTCTCTCTCTCACACAGTCTGCTCTCTCTTTCTCGCACAGTCTCCTCGCTTCTCTGTCTCTGCCTCTCACATAGTCTCCTCTCCCTCTCTTTCTCTGTCTCGCTCTCACACAGTCTCCTCCCTTCCTCCCTCTCGCTCTTGCATAGTCTCCTCTCTTTCCCTCTATCTCTCTGTCGCACAGTCTACCCTCTCTCTGTCTCTCTCTCGCAGTCTCTTCCCTCTCTCTGTCTCTCTCTCACAGTCTCTTCTCTCTCACACGCTGTCTCTCTCTCGCACTGTCTTCTCTCTCTCTCCGTCTCTGTCTCTCTCTTGAACAGTCTCCTCTCTCTCTCCCTGTATCTGTCTTGCAAGGTCTCCTCTCTCTCTGTCTCTGTCTCTCTGTCGCACAGTCTCCCCTCTCTCTCTCTCTGTCTCTTTCTTGTACAGTCTCCTCTCTCTCTTTCTTTCTCTCACAGTCTCCCCACTTTCTCTCTGTCTCTCTCTCGCACAGTCTCCTCTCTTTCTTGCTCTCGCACAGTCTGCTCTCTTGCTCTCAGTCTCTGTCCATCTCTTGCAGAGTCTCCTCTCTCCCTGCCTCTCTCTCATTCAGTCTCCTCTCTCTTTCTGTCTCTCTCTCTTTCCATCTCTCTCTCACAGTCTCCTCTCTCTTTCTGTCTCTCTCTTGCACCATCCCCTCTCTCTCTCAGACTCTCTCTCTCACAGTCTCCTTTTTCCCTCTCTCTGGCTTTCACTCACAAAATCTCCTCTCTCTCTGTCTCTGTCACTCTCTCCCAGTCTCCTCCCTCTCTCTCTCTGTCTCTCTCTTGTACAGTCTTCCCTCTCTTTTTGTCTCTCTCTCTCTGACAGTCTCCTCTGTCTCTTTCTGTCTTTCCCTCATATAGTCTCCTCTCTCTCTTTATCTCTCTCTTGCATCGTCTCCTCTCTCTCTCGCAGTCTCCTCTCTGTCTCTGCGTCTTTCTTGCAATCTGCTCTCTCTCTGTCTCTCTCTCTCTCTCACACACAGTCTCCTCCCTTCCCCCCTCTCTCTCTCGCACAGTCTCCTCCCTTCCCCTCTCTCTCTCACTCTCTCACAAAGTCTCCGCTCTCTGTCTCTCTCTGTCACACAGTGTCCCCTCTCTCTTTCTAGCTGCCTCTCGTACAGTCTCTTCTCTCTCTTTCTGCCTCTCTCTCGCAGTCTCCTCTCTCCCTCTCTGTCTCTCTCTTGCACCATCTTCTCTCTCTCTGTCTCTCCTGCAGTTTCCTGTCTCACTCTGTCACACAGTCTCCTCTCCCTGTTTCTCTCTGTCACACAGTCACCCCTTTCTCTTTCTGTCTCTCTCTCTCACAGTCTCCTCTCTCCCTCTCTCGCACCATCTTCTCTCTCTGTCTCTCTTGCAGTTTCCTCTCTCAATCTGTCGCACAGTCTCCTCCCTCTGTCTCTCTCTGTCACACAGTCACCCCTTTCTCTTTCTGTCTCTCTCTCTCACAGTCTCCTCTCTCCCTCTCTCGCACCATCTTCTCTCTCTCTGTCTCTGTTGCACAGCCTCCTCTCTCTCTTGGGCTTGCACAGTCTCCTCTCTTTCTATATGTCTCTCTGTCGCAGAGTCTCCCTCCTCTCTCTCTCTCATACAGTCTCTACTCTCTCTTTCTGTCTCTCTCTCACAGTCACCTCTCCTGACTCCCTCTTGCACCATCTTGTCTCTCTCTTGGTCTCTCCCTCTCTCTCTCGCACAGTCTCCTCTCTTTCTCTCTCTCTCTCTGTCTCTCACTCACACAGTCTCCTCTCTCTCTGTCACTCTCTCCCAATCTCCTCCCTCTCTCTCTCTATGTCTCTCTCTCGCACAGCCTCCCCTCTCTCTCTGTCTCTTTCTCATAAAGTCTCCTCTCTCTCTTGATCCCTCTCTCTCACACAGTCTCCTCTCTTTCTCGCTCTCTTACACAGTCTCCTCTCTCTGTCTCTGTCAATCTCTCGCAGTCTCCTCTCTCTCTCTCTCTCTATGACTCTCTCTCATACAGTCTCCCCTGTCTCTTTCTGTCTCTCTATCGTACAGCCTCCTCTCTCTCTTTGCCTCTCTTGCATCATCTCCTCTCTCTCACTGTCTCTCTCTCGCACAGTCTCCCCTCTCTCTCTCTTTCTCGCACAGCCTCCTCTCTCTCTATGTCTCTGACGCACAGCCTCCTCTCTCTCTCTCTTTTACAAAGTCTCCTTTCTCTCTCTCTCTCTGTCACTATCTCTCACATAGTCTCCTCTCCCTCTCTTTGTCTCTCTCTCGCAGTCTCCTCTCCCTCCCTCTCTGTCTCTGTCTCTCTCTCACACAGTCTCCTCCCTTCCTCCCTCTCTCTCTCGCAAAGTCTCCTCTCTCTCTCTTTCTCTCTGTTGCACAACCTCCTCTCTCTCTCGCACAGTCTCCTCTCTTTCCCTCTATCTCTCTGTCGCAGTCTTCCCTCTCTCTCTGTCTCTCTCTCGTACAGTCTCCTCTCTCTCTTTCTGTCTCTCTCTCGCAATCTCCCCCCTCTCTCACTGTCTCTCCCGCACTGTCTTCCCTCTCTCTCCGTCTCTGTCTCTCTCTCTTTCTCTCTCTCCCGTCCAGTGTCCTCGCTCTCCCTCTGTCTCTCTCTCTCTCTCACAGTCTCCTCCCTTCCCCTCTCTCTCTCACTCTCTCAGAAAGTCTCCTCTCTCTGTCTCTCTCTGTCACACAGTACCCTCTCTCTTTCTGTCTGTCTCGTACAGCCTCTTCTCTCTCTTTCTGTCTGTCTCTCGTACAGTCTCTTCTCTCTCTGTCTGTCTCTCGTACAGTCTCTTCTCTCTTTCTGTCTCTCTCTCGCAGTCTCCTCTCTCCCTCTCTGACACCATCTTCTCTCTCTGTCTCTCTATCTCTCTTGCACAGTCTCCTCTCTCTCTCTGTCTCTCTCTTGAACAGTCTCCTCTCTCTCTCTGTCTCTCTCTTGTACAGTTCTCTCTCCCTCTGCCTCTGTCTCTCGTACACAGTCTCCTCCCTTCCCCTCTCTCTGTCCCTTTCTCGCAGTCTCCTCTCTCTCTCTGTCTCTGTTGCACAGCCTCCTCTCTCTCTCTCTTTTGAAAAGTCTCCTTTCTCTCTCTCTCCATGTCACTCTCACATAGCCTCCTCTCCCTCTCTTTCTCTGTCTCTCACTCACACAGTCTCCTCTCTCTCTGTCAATCTCTCGCAATCTCCTCCCTCTCTCTCTCTATGTCTCTCTCTCGCACAGCCTCCCCTCTCTCTCTGTCTCTCACTCACACAGTCTTCTCTCTCTCTTGGTCCCTCTTTCTCAGTCACCTCTCCTGTCTCTCCCTTGCACTGTCTCCTCTCTCTCTTGGTCGCTCTCTCTCACACAGTCTCCTCTCTTTCTCTCTCTCTCTCTGTCTCTGTCTCCGTCTTGCTCACACAGTCTCCTCTCTCTCTCTCTCTCTCTGTCACTCTCTCGCAGTCTCCTCCCTCTCTCTATGTCTCTCTCTCGCACAGCCTCCCCTCTCTCTCTCTGTTTCTCGCTCACACAGTCTCCTCTCTCTCTCTATGTCTCTCTCTCACACAGCCTCCCCTCTCTCTCTCTGTCTCTTTCTCGTACAGTCTCCTCTCTCTCGTTCTGTCTCTCTTTCACAGTCACCTCTCCTGTCTCTCCCTTGCACTGTCTCCTCTCTCTCTTGGTCTCTCTCTCTCACACAGTCTCCTCTCTCTCTCTCTCTCTATGACTCTCTCTTGTACAGTCTCCCCTGTCTCTTTCTGTCTCTCTCTCGTACAACCTCCTCTCTCTCTTTGCCTCTCTTTTGCATCATCTCCTCTCTCTCTCTGTCTCTGTCTCTCTCTCACAGTCTCCTCTCTCTCACTGTCTCTCTCTCTCTCTTTCTCGCACAGTCTCCCCTCTCTCTCTCTGTCTCTGACACACAGCCTCCTCTCTCTTTTGCAAAGTCTCCTTTCTCTCTCTCTGTCTGTGTCACTGTCACTCACATAGTCTCCTCTCCCTCTCTTTCTCTGACTCTCTCTCACACAGTCTCCTCTCTCTTTGTTTCTCTCTCATAGTCTCCTCCCTTCCTCTCTGTCTCTCGCAAAATCACCTCTCTCTCTTTCTCTCTGTCTCTGTCTCTCTGTTGCACAGTCTCCCCCCTCTCTCTCTGACTCTTTCTTGTACAGTCTCCTCTCTTTCTTTCTGTCTCTCTCTCACAGTCTCCTTTGTCTCTCTCGCACCATCTCCTCTCTCTCTCTCTCTATTGCACTGTCTCCTCTCTGTCTCTCTCTGTCTCTCTCGCACTGTCTCCTCTCTTTCTCTGTCTCTCTCTCGCACAGTGTCCTCTCTCTCTATCTCTCTCTCACAGTCATCTCTGACTCTCTGTCACACAGCCTCCTCTCTCTGTCTCTCTCTCTTTAACATAGTCTCCTCTCGCTCTCTGTCTCTCTCTCTCGCACAGTCTCCTCTCTTTCTCACTCTCGCACAGTCTGCTCTCTTTCTCTCTGTCTCTGTCCCTCTCTCTCACAGCCCCCTCCCTGTCTCTCTCTGTCTGTCTCTATCTTGAACAACCTCCTCTCTCTCTGCATATGTCTCTCTCACATACAGTCTCCTCTCTTTCTCTCTCTCTCACTGTGTTCTCTCTTTCTCTCTGTCTCACTGTCTTCTCTATTTCTCTCTGTCTCTGTGTCTCTGTTGCACGGTCTCCTCTGTCTCTCTCTCATATAGTCTCCTCTCTCTCTCTCTGTCTCTCTCTCGTACAGTATCCTCTTTTTCTCTCTCTGTCTCTCCCTCGTACAGTCTCCCTTCTCTCTCTTTCTGTCTCTCTCTCACACAGTCTCCTCTTTTTCTATTTTTCTCTTGCAGTCTCCTCTCTCTCTGTCTCTCTCTCACACTGTCTCCTCTCTCTCTCACTGTGTTCTCTCTTTCTCTCTGGTCTCACTGTCTTCTCTATTTTTCTCTGTCTCTGTGTCTCTGTTGCACGGTCTCCTCTGTCTCTCTCTCTCGTACAGTCTCCTCTCTCTCTCTCTCTCTCTCTCTCTCTGTCTCTCTCCTGCACTGCCTCCTCTCTCGCACTGTCTCCTCTCTTTTTCTCTCTCTCTCTCTGTCTCTGTCTCTCTCTCTTTCTCTCTCTCACTGTTTTCTCTCTTTCTCCCTGTCTCTGTCTCTCTCTCACAGTCTCATCTCTTTCTTCCTGACTGTCTGTCTCTCACACAGTCTCTCTCTGTTTCTGTCTCTCTTTCACACGGTCTCCTCTCTCTCTCTGTCTATCTCTCACACAGTCTCCCCTTTCTTTCTCTCGCACAGTCTCCTCTCTCTGTCTCTCTCTCTTTTGCATAGTCTCCTCTCTCTCTCTCTCTGTCTCTCGCATAATCTCCTCTCTCTCTCTGTCTCTCTCACACATACCCGTCCCTCTCTCACACAGTTTCTTCTCTCTCTCTCACACAGTCTCCTCGCTCTCTCTGTGTCTCTGTCTCTCATTCATTCAGTCTCTTCTCTCTCTTTCTGTCTTTCTCTCGCAGCCTCCCATCTCTCCCTGTCTCCCTCTCGCACCATCTCCTCTCTCCCTCTCTTTTGCAAAGTCTGCTCTCTTTCTCTCTCTCGCACAGTCTCCTCTCTTTCTCTCTCTCTCTGTCTCTCTCTCACACAGTCCCTTCTCTCCATCTCGCTATCTCCTCCATCTCTTTCTCTGTCTCTCTCTCACACAGTCCCCTTTCTCTCTCTCTCTCTCTCTATCTCCTCCCTCTCTTTCTCTGTCTCTCTCTCGTAGTCTCCTCTCTCTCTTTTTGTTTCTCTCTCACAGTCTCCTCTCTCTCTGTCTCTGTCTCCCTTGCACAGTCTCCTCTCTCTCTCTCCCTCGCACAATCTCTTGTTTCTTTCTGTCTCTGTCTTGCACAATCTCCTCTCTCTCTCTCTCTCTCTCACACAGTCCCCTGCCTCTGCCTCTGTCTCTCTCCCTGTCTCGCTGTTGCACAGTCTCCTCTCTTTCTGTCTGTCGCTCTCCCTCATACTGTCTCCTCTATCTCTTTCTCTCTCTCTCTTTAAGTCTCCTCTTTCTCTTTCTGTCTCTCTATCACACTGTCTCTTCTCTCTCTATCTCTCTATCTCTCGCACAGTCTCTTGTCTCTCTCTTTCTCTGTCTTGCAAAGTCTCCTCTCTCTGTCTCTGTCTTCCTCTCTCTCACACAGTCTCCTCTCTCGCATATTCTCCTCTCAGCCTGGAGGCTGCATGCTGACAGCCACCACGTGGTGAGATTGATTGCCAGGTCATCCTGTGGTAGTCCCACAATCAGGACGGTGAGTGGGAGTGGTGGTGGAGGGACATGATTTTGTAGCTGTTTTCTGTTTCTCCTCCTAGTCGCAACTGGTGGCTAACCTTTTTTTAAGAAGTTAAACTCACCTTTTTAGGCCTGTTCATTGCTGGGTTGCCTTGACGAAAAACACACTGTCACTTCATCGGGACTCGATATGAATATATTAAACAGGACCCCAGCGGCTCTGAGCCAGTGCTCATGCCACGTGCCCGAGGGAGCAGGTGAAAGTCAGAATCTGTCAGATTCCGATGTCTCTCAAACAGGTAAGTGACTTGAGTGACTTTTCCTGCCCACCTACCTGGTTTCCCTAAAATAGGTTAGGCTAAAATTTTCTGGTCTTCAGTCATCCCACTTAGGCAAAGAAAATGCAAGGGCATTTCAGCTATGAAAGAGAGATTGAAAAGGCTGGGGTTGCTTTCCTTGGAGCAGAGGAGGCTGAGGGGGGACCTGATTGAAGTCTACAAAATTATGAGGGACATAGAGTAGATAGGAGGAAGCTTTTCCCCTTTGTGGAGGGGTCAATAACCACGGGGCATAGATTTAAGGTAAGGGACAGGAGGTTTAAGGGGGATGTAGGGAAAATCTTTTCACCCAGAGGGTGGGGGGTATCTGGAACTCACTGCCTGAATGGGTGGTAGAGGCAGGAACCCTCACAACATTTAAGAAGGTATTGGATGAACACTTGAAACACCATAGCATAGAAGGCTGGAAAATGGGATTAGATAGGGGCTTGCTGACTGGCACAGACACGATGGGCTAAAGGGCCTCTTTCTGTGCTGTAAAACTCTATGATAAAAGGGACAGGAGGGAAAAAAAGGACAAAAATAATACTGGAAAAACCAAAAGTATTCGGCTTCTCTCATACTGCACCTGATGTAATGTAAATCTTTGCTCTCACTTCATATAGATTCAGAGCCTGGCAGGGCAAGGGGATCTCTTGATTGTCTTTTTATTGTTTCCCTCTCTATTTTTATGTTTGTCTTATAATTCTTTTCTTCATTGGCCTTTGAGATGTTAGTATGGTTGCCGTTAAGTCCTTTTCCATTTTATCCTTGCTCTCCAACTTGAGAAAAGGAAGAAGCATTTAGGAGGCAAGGTTATCTAAGCGTGTAGAGAATATGCGAAGGGAATGTTTACAAAATCAGGGGAAATATAAGGGAGAAATTCCTGGCTGCCGAAACACAATAACCATCCTGTTACGAATGGAGGCGAAGACCACAGAAATGACAGACCTGCAGTTCACATTTTGCATACTGGTAATGACAATGCTCCACTGTGGCTGGAATTTTATGCTGAGCCTGCATACACTAAATAAAAATTAGTTTTCTCAAAGGTTATATTTACATTGTCATGAATATTGAGCCTTACAGAACTATTATGTTTTAAAATGTCTCCTTTAACTTAAGGTGAAACAAAAGATGCTGAAAAGGAGGGATGGGAAATTTCAGATAAGCACTTCTGCTCAGAGACAGACCAATGTGATCTGGTTGCCATAGGGAGAGAAACTCTAACACAAATTCATTGAAGCATTTGGTGTCATTTTAAACATTTCACAATATTTCACAAAAAAGAAGTGCTGTTTGAGATGCAGGAAACAAAGAAACTACTGCTATGAGGAAGCAGGTGAACTGTTTTATATTAAGAACAAGCAGGATGCTAGTAAGAGTTTGGCTTCTACTAAAATGGAAGGAAACAACACAGTTGGGGTTCTTGTTGTCTCTGAAGAGATGCTAACAACCCTTGAGGGCTGCAGAGAACAAGTTCAAAGGGAACTACACAAAAGTTAGCTCCATTTCATTAGCCAGGCCTGGCCAATTGGAGCAGAGTCATCTGCTAGGACAAAGGACCCTTCAATCCCCTGTTAATACTTAATGGCTGGAACATTAACAATCTCAGGAACCCTAGCAAAGGGATATATACCCTTTGTCAAAGGCAAATTGGAAAGGAGAGAGTCATGTGACCTACATCCCCCACCCCACCCCACCTCCCCGCTAGTAGCTGGTGTGTCCTACACTATTGCCTTGAGGAGCTGCAATGCAACAGCAGAGAAAAGGGGCTCTGTCCAGGTTTGAATGCCTGGCTCCATCTATACTGTTTCTATTGGAACTACTAGACCTTTTGTACCACTGTCTACAAGACTGATTCATCTCTGCATGCCTATCTCATCAAGGAAGTCACCTCTACTGGAAAAGTGAATTATCCAGCATCTGTTTTCAACCTGCTGACCTCTGTGAAGGAATATACCATTGGACCTTTGGTTCTAGACTCGTGTGAAACAGTAATTATTTTCTCTGTGGTCTTTGCCTTATAAATCTTTCTCTCTTTTATTGTATGAGTTAACTGGGGGCAGTGTTGCTACCCTCCTCCCATGTAATTGTGTGTGTAAATAAACTATCCCCTTTGAGTTCATTCTATCTCGAGCTGGTGTGGGGTTATTAATAGAAATTGGATCACCAAAACTGAAGGGTTGGGAAATAGATCACTGCTTACAAAGGTGGAAATCAAAATCAAAATATCTTTCTGTTTACGGATGGGGGTGTGGTAGGGGAGAAATCAAAGATGTTTAAATTAAATATTTGTGACCCTCTTAGGTCAGAAATGGGTAAAACTCCACCAGTTGCTCTGAGAGGTTAATGCAAAATTATCATTTCTTTAGTTTGATGTATTAGGTGCATGTCAATTCATGTTTGATCTAGGTTGATTTCAGTTGGTTTGTTACAGTAAAAGTCTTCAAATGTGAAATCTTGTCCTTCAGTTCTTTTTGTTGATCACTGGGAAATTCATCTCTTTTAAGGGGTTAACCTTCTCTATGGGGATCATAACAATATATGGTTGGAAGCACTTGAATTCCAACTACAACCGTTACTTCACGGAAGCTGATTGCTAGTCTTCATGCCACAAGTTTACAACAGAATATAGTCACATGCACATGTATGTATTGTACCTCAATAATGCTAAGTCTGCCATATCAGAGTGGAATACAGAATCAAGAGCACATTTTATTGTAGACTAGTCAGTGCAGGTTGGTAATGCTGGTGTATACAGGCATACAGGGAATCATACAGCTTTGCGGTGATGTGAACTGCAAAAAGCTGAGTTAAAGCTTGGTCCTTCAAGCAAGATGAACTTTTCTTCCAGAACTCAGTGGGCTAATCTCAATGATGATTCTCCCAGTCATTTGTACTCTTTCTGCAGTTTCTGACCTAACATCCCATGCATGACAAAGTCACATGGTGGCAATATAAACCAGGACACAAGTGAAATCCCATAGGATGTTGTGCTTATAATATGTATGTGGCTTTTTAAATAAACAGCCCTTCTACATCTATAGGGTCCTCCATCAACTTAAGGACAAATAGGAGAACCCTCGTGAGAATTCATGCTCATACACTTAGAAATTCAGCGTGTGTCAGTCACTAGTTAGCATTAACACCAGTCTGCTCTCTGCAGGAAAATCTTACCGAGTCAAAAATAAATTAGAAGCAATTTTAGGAATTTAAACTCTGAACTTCTTCACGATCATAGTGTTTTACTGCTAACCTGACCTGTCCCTTTAAGGCCATTCCTCACATGCTGAGAAAAGGTCCAAACCAATCCTGAGATAAAGTGGATGCTAATTATTGCCATTCTTGGAGGTTCCTCAAGATTAGCAGCTCTTTAAACACTCTCCTTTTTTTCTCAAACCTTCCCATGTTTTCTAAAGGTTATAAAATCAGGAATAAATTGGTTTTTCTTTACATTTTATGTGAAGCGTAACTCGGAAAACATCCATAAAAATAGATGTAGACGGAATAGTTATTTAAAAAGGCAGATATGGTCGTATAAACACATCATCCTATGGGATTTCACTCGTGTCCTTATTTGTATTGTTCCCATGTGACTTTGTCACTCATGGGATATGAGATCAGAGCCATTCACTGAATGTTTTCCATCTCCTACCACTTCTCATGTGATGGCAAGCAATCGAAAGCAATTGGATCGAATGGTGTGATATGTTCTGTTCAGTTTTTCTCCTCACATTGGCCAGAATTTTTAGCTTGTCAGGCGGGCACACACTGACATGACCAAGAGCAAAATGATGCGCAATATTTTGGTCGCCAGAGTTGGCAGCATGCCTGCCGACAATTAAAAGGCCTATTAAGGCCATTAAAAAGGTAATTGAAGTAAATTTTTCGCTGCCTGTCCAACCTTACGGCAGGTGAAAAGGCCAAGCGGCCTTTGCAATTTTTAGGAAACCTCATCCATGGGCGGGATGATGTTTACAACAGCAAATAAAAATAAAAATGTTAACATTTTATTATGTCCCTGCTCATGTGACAGAGTCACGTGGAGGAACTTTTTTTTTAACATTTTTAAAATCGTTATTTTTAATGTTTAAAACTCCTCATCTCCCTGAGGCAGCTCTGTGCCTCAGGGAGCTTTTCCAGCGTGCGCATGTGCAAAGTTCGCTCTCACCCTCCTTCCACCTGCGCCACCACCTGCGCCCCCCGTCTCCCCCCCCCCCCTCGCCCTCCTTCCACCCGCACCCCCCCCATCCACATAGGCAGTGCTGCCACACGTGTTTCACACTGGCCAGGCCTTAACTGGCCTACCAGTATGAAATCACGGTCTGGCCCTGATCGCAGGTGGCGGTCAGCTTCCTGACCACGCCCGCCCTCCCCTGCCAAGCCTGCCTGATGAGGGAAAAATCCTCCCCAAAGTTTCACTTTTGCCCTGTTGCAATATATGCCACTTTACGTCAGGCTTGGAGCAGTTTACATTTCCACAGCACTCCTCGCAAGCAGATAGATATCTCTAAGCAACTAACAGCGGGTCATTGACACACCTATGGTGCTGCCAACTCACCCACTTTACAACATTGCACAAGGTCAAGATCTATTCTAAGGAGTGGGGATAATGGAAACTGCAGATTATCTGCTTTCCTGGTTTTTCTCCCCTCCCCCCCCAACTCTTGGGACGGGGAGGTGAGAAGAGAAACAAGGGCAGATAATCTTAGGGCTGCCAACTCTCCCAGAATAATTTGGTGTCCCCGGAATCAGCCTCAATCTCCTGGAGACTAACTAAGCATTCAGCTCCAGGTAATGGCAGCCAGGACTATCCACCAGCCAATCACAGCCCGGGCTCAGGTACCACCTGACCTTCCCTAGGTCAGTGACCTACTCCCCACCCACGGAAAAAGCTCGACTCAGTGTCAGCAGATGCCACTTGATGAAAATATCTGAACAGCCATCAGACCACATGGTCAGTGGTCCAATCAGTTGAGGCGATGCCCACTTATGTTGCACAACTGGAGGAGAGGGGCACTGATTACGAGCTAAGGTTAGGCTTGGCTGAGACTGGCTGGATGCTGGTATAGTGATTAATTAGTGGTCTTAAAGTTATTAATTAGAGTCGGATTGAATTGATGGCGACTGGGCGGACTGTGGTGTGCTGTGGATTTCCATCCCCCGAGAGCCACTGGCAGGGGAAGGAATTGTTCAGACTCAATTGTGGAAAGTAGTGGAGACAGGTTCATTCCCTCCGACTCAGTATCAAAGGCCTTTTCTCTAGTTTTACCTGCTCGCGCCACACTGCAGGCTTTTCATGACATTACTTACCCCGCCAACATCTCGCAGAATATGTTCAGACAGAGCTGGCAACCCGAGATAAACTTAGGGATGGGGAATAGCCCCCAGAATTAGGACAGGCCTCCATTGTCTTTCTCATACAATTCAATTAGAATTGCCCAGCCTGATGGGCTGGGCAGAGAGGTCCAGAACAATTAAACAAACAGAGGAAACGTATCGCATTGTAAAATATTAATGAAGGCATAGACTCTGCTACGCCATTCAGTAGAAAAAAAGATAAATTATTTATAAAAGTGAAACTTCAAAAAACAGAGGATGAAACCATTCTCACTTATCCCCAGTTGTAGCCCTTGGTGCAGCCGCAAAGTTAGAAACAGAAGTAACTAAATAATAGGCGAGTATATAGTGATATGGAGGGCTCGTTTCATAGTCCATATTTCACAGATTTGATGCTCAAGCTAAGTTTAATGCTACTGATCCCTAGCAGGAGGATGCGGAGTGTGTGTAGGCTGAAGAATCAGTGCTGCATTGTTTAACCCTTTTGTTAAACTCATGCTCTCATGCCAGGAGTGGTTGTGGATTTGGATAATAGTCACGTTTAATGTTTCAGGCGTCTAAGGGCTGGAAATTCACATGTTGGACATGGGGAGGTTGTGATTGGTGATGTGCCTGTGCCAGTTCAGATCAAGGTGGGCATATCTGAATGACTGTGACAACTGGTGCACCTCCAAATGCTAGATCTCTGTTTCTTAACACTGTTGGCAAGCTCTGCCCACAGCAGAAGGTCCTGACAGCATTGTTTTCCCATCACATGGCACAGGTGGCCTGTTCTTCCTTAAAGGCAGGCTGCCTCTTTAAGGGAAGCTGGGCAAAAAGATTGCTGCAATGGAATTTCTCAGAAATTGAACAGCAGTGCAGGCAGAGGGATGCATTGTGGTGGATGCAGCATCGGATGCATTCATGTTGCAGGTGGGCATGAGGAGAGATGCCGTGGTCCTGCAGGGGTGGTAGTGATGGTGGGGAGAGGACAACTCTCAGAAGGAGTGGGAGTAGGTGGCTAAAAAAAGCCAACTCCTGGGGTCTGAGGCCAAGGACCTGACAGGAATGCCATAAGAAGTCTGATGACCTCAGGTGGGTGGCCAAGGTCATTGAATGTACCTGTACAAGACATCTTGGACCTATCACTACACCAGTGCTTCTTAATGCACCACACCTCCATCACTCACCCAGCAGCAACTCCCTGGTGCAGCATCAAAGCTAGAAACAAAATTAACTAAACAGGTGATTATCACAGAGATAAGATCATTTGTTTCATATTCTGGGACTCAAACCTAACATTCAGATACTTCACCCCACCCTTACAGACATAGCAATGTGGCCAGCCTGACACCCACCTCTCACTGCCTCCACAAACCTCCAGCTATTCAGCTATGGCTCACCCATACACAGTGCGACACAAGGTAAGAAATCTCTATCACAACCTTATAAAATATGAAGAAATGTATTCAATATTATAAAAATAGCTCTCTCTCTCTCTCTCTCCCTCTCTCTGTCTCTCATGAAGAAATCTTCCTGGGTTGACAAACACAGGACAGTGTAGGCCATTATTTCTGCAAAGAACAAGTACCTAGCACAGTCTCTGAAACAAGGCATTCCTAAAGCTACTAAGGGGGGATTCAAATGACTCATATATAAACCAACTGTCTGAGTAAAGGTTAAACAGCTCATCCGAGCAAGCAATAAGTCACGAGATGTTTTCATGGGTTCTGGATGGAAATAGGAGGGCTTACCTCAAGTACCTGTCCTTTGGTGATTGTTCAATCCCATTTACCCAAGTGATTAAAATGGGACACTCATTAGCCTCTAGAAATAAGGTGTAAAAAACAGGCGTTTGGGAGGGAGGGGTTCAACCTCCTTTAAATGAAGCAAGACTGGGGACAGAGCTTAATTGCTAAGACTGTGGTTAGCTCAAAAAGGCTGAAAACAGAAAGGGATTGCTGCCACCAGCTATGAAGATCATTGCTCGCACTGTGCAATCTATCTGTTCATCCTCCAAGACTGGTAAACCATTCCCACCTGTCACAGGCCATATGATTTTTTTCTCTCTATTTAGCTTATGCATCATATTTAAACAATTGTATCTTAATAAACTGCTTTTAAATCACATATGAGCTTGACCCCCTTTTTTTTGGATAATCTGTGACTTCCAGACCAAAACCTTACAACAATCACTAACGTTCTTCTCTCTCTCTCCCAAGAGAAGGTGGCACACAACAGAAGGGTATAGATCCAGCAGAGAAGAAGGCCGGCCTGCATTTCCCAGTTTCAATGAGGGAGATGGTTCTCTGCATCATGGTGCCAGTAGTGAGGGGGATAGTTGCAATTGATGTCAGTTGAGGAAGATGGAATGTTCCTGCCTCATACCCTTTCTAAACTCCTGGCACACCCTTGCCCTGCTATCTGGCATGAAATGCCAGCTGTAGATGGTGTGACTATGGCCCTGAAGCTTTTCACCCAACCCCATTTCCCTCACCCCCCAATCCTCCCCTTCTATATTTCCTGCTTTCAGACACCCAAAAACTGCCACTTGCCCAGCCACAAGAGCCCTGGGAGAGGGAAAGAGAGCAACAGCACAGCACTGTTGAAGGCAGCTCTTGATCTGACACTCACAAGCATGAGCTCTGAGACTGGCACTGCACTTACCTTGGAGGCTGGTATAGAGTTGGGATCAGCATGTGATGAGTCACCAGACACGATTAGACTGCAAAAAAACTCAGGGGTAAAGGATGATTGATTTGCCAGTTCACCAGAGAGTAAGGGGGCAGACAAGAAACATTGCAGAGGACAGAATAGAACTTTTTATTTCTTTATTCTTTCATGAGATGCGGGTGTGTCTGGCAGGGCCAGCATTTGTTGGCCATCCTAACCGACCTTGAACTGAGTGGCTTGCCAGGCAATTTCAGAGTGCAGTTAAGAGTCAACCACATTACTGTTTATCTGGAGTCATGTGTAGGGTAGACCAGGTAAGGATGGTAAATTTCCTTCCCTAGAAGGGTATTAGTGAACCCAATGGGGTTCTTACAACAATCAATGATAGCTGTCTTGGCCCAGAGTCTAGCTTTATATTCCAGATTTATTAATTGAATTTAAATTCCACCAGCTGCTGTGGTGGGATTTGAACCCTTGTCCCCAGAGCACTAGCATACACTGAGATGCATTGGCAGGCCTGCCTGGCAGCTTCTTGTCACTGTCAAGGAGCGTTGAGGAATCTGACTCCAACTTGACAGAGGGCAAAGTGCAAATTTGTCTTCTCCCACAATCAGGAAGCCCAGACTGTTCAAGCACACACTAAGATGATACAGTCTGAGGCAGGGTCATCATAGCACACAGCCACTTGAGGGCATCTCAGGAGGATATCTGAACCGCCCTCCCAGCGCCATCCATCTCGCCTGCTGCTGCCACTCAGGATGCACTTCATTGAAGAACCAAAATATGCATGGGCACTTAGAGGATCATCACTAGCAGTAAGCACCAGGGTAAATAGTTTAATTCTTGTGAGTGCTGTTGGCTGTTGTAATGTTTCCATTGTTAGTTTTTGCTCTGCATAAAGAGTGCTGATCGTAATTGGAAAGTGATGGGGATGGTGCTGTGTTTTAATGAGTTGTCCATGGAGAAGGGACTGAAAGGATTTAGTGAAGGTGCTGGAGTTCCTGTTCCTGATGCACAGTTGTGGAAGTTAAGGCAAGCGGCAATAATACTCCAAAATCTGATGGAGGAAGACCTGTATGAAACGTGGTTTTGAATTAGATGGCAGCATGGGTCATTCCCAGGAGCAGACCAGCTGACTAGAACCCTCTTGTCCTCCACCCCGTTCCCCCTCCTCAACCTCAAGACTCTTAAGGCTCCCGAGGTTGGCCCTCTGGCACAATTACATGACTGCTCACATGCTGGAACATGCAGCAAATCTGAACGAGTGTGGAACCCACGTCACCCTCAAGTCCCTCTCTCCTGGAGCAGCTGGTGCTGGGCTACTGGGTCTCATGCGCTCCCATTGTTCCTCCAGCCCTAGCAAGACCCCCATGGCCTTTTCTCCTGGTGATTCCTGGAAAGTCACCAATAAAGGTAGAATCACTCAAAAAGTCCTCAGGGGATTTCCGGGAAAATTATTAATCGAGCAGATACTTGTTTTTTTAAAGCCGGGAGGGGACCAGGAGCAGGGAAGGCAGCCTCCTTGGTCCCAGAAATTTTCCTTTGGGGGTCCTCCCCACCTCCAGAAACCTCCTGAAAGCAGCCGTGACCTCTGCACACCCTCTGCAGTGGCCACAGCTCTTGCTGCTGAGCTGCTGGCCCCCTGATTGGGCTGGCAGCTCTTGGGGGGCAGGTAGCCACCCGAAATAGGACGGCAAGCTTGGCGGCTGCCCATAAAATTAGGAGGGAAGTGCCGCCAGCCGCCAGTGCCTGTTGCCAACACACATTTCCAGCCAATGTCAAGGCCTTGACAGATCTGGTAAAATCCTGCCCAACATCTCTGAGAAGAAACAAAATAAAGTAGAATGCAAGAGACCATGGAGATCATAAAAAACCTTTCCAAGGCAGAAAATGTGTGCTGTTAATTTGAGTCACAATGGTACTAAATCCAAAATGTTCAATATTTGAAGATTCTGCATTTAAATGTGTTTTTCATTTGCAACATAGTACATCCAATTCCCTGTTCATTGAGATTCAACTATTAAATGAATCCCTGAATATACAAAGTTGTGAATGGAAAAGCTCTTATACTTTAATTAGGAGCAAAGAGAGTACTGATTTGTAAGCACTGCTGTCTGGGGCATTGGTTGACTAATTATGGGGGGAAGCCAGCAGCCGATTCTAGCAGCTTCTGTGCCTTGTCTACACGCTATTAGTTAAAGTTAAGTGATGTTGTTCACTGTGAACATTCAACAGGTGATAGTCTTGTGCAGTTCGATATATCCACCCATTTGTAACCAGAATATTCAATCTTAACAAAGTTAAAGGCTGAATTAACACAAGCCCTCATCTTCAATCTTTACTTATAACTGCCCAGAATGTGAAGTATAGAAAATGATGAGAATAGAGGGGTCTGCTGCAGCGTTAAATACAATGGAATTTTAGAGATATATGATGGTGTATTGGTACTAATTTAAGCTGTTACCAAAAGCTTCTGCATTTCTGAAACAGAAAATTGAAATATTTCCCGAGATCCATTAACCTATAATGACTGAATAAATCCCATTTGAGTGAGAAAGGAGTTCAAAGATGTGTTGCACTTACAGAAGTTCACCAGATACAGGCAGGAAGCAATTTTTAAAAAAAATGGTGTCAGAACATTTACAGTTGATGTGCCAGGGAAAATTATTGACCAAATGAACAAGATTGTCAAATTAGAGATTTCTGTGCTGTTAGTTTATATTCAGCAGGAACTGGGTCCAGACTGCACAAATAATTAGGATCCTTAATAGAAAGAGAAGTTCATCTTATTATTATAGGCTGGATTTAGAAATGAAAGGAATCAATAGTATTAACAATAAATACTCTCGCGCTGATCTTACCAGTAAAAGAATCAGCATGCAGGCATTCACACTGGGAATCTGTTATGTATATGCAATCACTCACAATTTTTTGATTTGCTTGCTGGCTGAGGTGGCTACTTAACTAGCTTTGTATACAAATCAGGTTAATTTAGTTACATCTAAAATCTATTTATTGGGTCCTCTTAGTTCTATCAATATATGATTGAGGTGAAATAAAACTTCAAGAGATTTGATATTGCTAGGCTATTGATCAAAAATGGAATAGCTTTAGAACATAAGAACATAATATTCACTGCAGGAATTCACCAAGGCTCCTTAGACAGCACCTTCCAAATCCATGACCACTACCCCACCTAGAAGAACAAGGGCAGCAAATAGATGGGAACACTATCACCTGGAAGTCCCCCTCCAAGCCACTCACCATCCTGGCTTGGAACTATATCGCCATCCCTTCACTGTCGCTGGGTCGAAATCCTGGTACACCCTCCCTGACAGCACTGTGGATGTACCTACACCACATGGACTGCAGCGGTTCAAGAAGACAGCTCACCACCACCTTCTCAAGGGAAATTAGGGATGGACAATAAATGCTGGCCCAGCCAGCGAGGCCCACAGCCCATGAATGAATAAAAAAACCTAAGGAGTAGGCCACTCGGCCCCTTGAGTCTGCTCCACCATTCAATAAGACCATGGCCGATCTGCTTGTGTTTTGAATTCCACATTCTCATCTACCCCCAATAACATTTGATTCCCTCACCTAACAAGAATCTATCCATTTCTACCTTAAAAATATTCAATGGCCCCATCTCCACTGCCTCCTGAGGCAGAGTTCCAAAGTTGCAAAACCCTCTGAGAGAAAAAAATTCTCCTCATCTCTGTCCTAAAAGGGCCACCTCTAATTTTAAAACAGTGCCCCCTAGTTCTGGACTCACCCACAAGAAGAAACATCCTTTCTACATTCACCTTGTCAGGACATTTCAGGATCTTAAGCACTTCAATCAAATCACCTCTCACTCTTCTAAGCTCCAATAGAAACAAGCCCAGTCTGTCCAACCTTTACTCATAAGACAACCTGCTCATTTCAGGTATCAATCTAGTAAACCTCCTCTGAAATACCTCCAACCTATTTACATGCTTCCTTAAATGAGCAGAACAAAACTGCATTCGAGATACGGTCTCGCCAATGCCCTGCATAACTGAAGCATAACATCCTTACTTTGATATTAAATTCCTCTCATAATAAAGGATAGCATTCCATTAGCCTTCTGAATTACTTGCCGTACCTGTGTGCTAACTTTTTGTGACTCATGCACTAGAACACTTCAATCCTTCGGCACCTCAGAATTATGCAACCATTCTCCATTTAAGTAATACACTGCTTTTTTTATTCCTGCCAAAGTGAACAACTTCACATTTTCCCACATTAAACTCCATTTGCCAGATCTTTCTCCACTCACTCAACTTGTCTATATCCATCTGCAACCTCCTCATGTCCTCTTCATAACATACTTTCCTGCCTATCTTTGTGCCATCTGCAAATTTAGCTACCATGTCTTCACTCCCCTCATCTAAGTCATTGATGTAAATTTTAAACTTCAAAGCCTAATAATATCCATGGCTCCCAGAATCTGGAAGTTAAGATCTCATAATACACCGCCTCAAGCTATCATACCTAAAAAAAAATCACTAAGTATTTATTAGCTATCTGTATTCAATAAGATATCAACATACAAGTGATTTTTTTTTAAAATTTTAAACTCCATAGTATTTTTCATTTATAACATAGGCCTGTCAGTTACATTTTGAAAAAGCGAGTCACAATTTTGATTCCCCTGACAGAAGTTAAACTGTGCTCCATCAATGTCATAGGTCGCTTCACCACTTACCAAGAGCCCACAGGACATCTCACCATCACGCAGATAACAAACTTGAACTCGGCAGTACCGTTCGCCTGAATGATCAGCTCACAGAGTTCCTCGGATTTCGACAGCAGAGCCGGTCATAGCCTCCAGCGTAGTCAGGCAGTCAGCTCACATCACCATCATAGTGCCACAGCAGTTACTTGATTAAGTCTTTGCTGTAGAGCTGGTTTAAAGATCACTGATTCTGTCAATTGCCTGGCAGGACCAATCAGACCGCAGGTCAGTGGTGAGGCACGTTCCTCTTTTTAATGGTTGTTTCCACTACAGGTTCCAAAGACACAAACAAATTAGTTACAAGAGTTTGACTAGAATCTTATGGTGAATGGTATTCAACAGAATCATTCAGTAAATGGATGTGAGGAAATTGTAATGTCATAAAAAGGGAATGTTTCCTGATTAAACACTTTCCATTATGCACTGTTTAATCTCGTACTGACCTGTATTCCATTACAGTTAAATGGTAATGGCACTCCAGAGGTGGAGAGACAGAGTATCGTGGGATTAGGAAGTGTTAAAAATGCTACTGAGTTTCTCTATTGTTATGTTAAATAAATTACAGCTCCCCACATACAGGCATCATGACAGTGATGCTCTCCCGAAGAGGATGAAGCTGTAAAGATTCAGTCTTGTGTCTTGCAATCATGTGAGAAGGTGCTGACAATGTACAGCAGCAGCTCAACATTAAGTTTCTGCATTTTTTCAGCTGAAGGTTCTTCCCCATCCTAATTGCCTTGTGAAGGGAAGAGTGGTGTCTCTGTTCCAGGATATTATTCATAAATAAAAGGAAATGTATCCCTTAAAATCATTATTGATTGACTTCAACAATTTAATAGGATTTTGGACTATCTGCAGATTTTTCTATCTTCTCACCGAATTTCCATTTGGATTTACCTTAATTTGCATCAAATTTTCTAAATTCATACAAATATACGAACTAGGGACAGGAGCAAGACATTCAGTCCCTCAAGCCTGCATGGCCATTTGATAAGATCATAGCTGATCTGATTGTGGCCTCAACTCCACATTCCCGCCTATCCCCAATAACCTTTGACTCCCTTGTTAGTCAAGAATCTATCTACCTCTGTCTTAAAAATATTCAATGAGCCTGCCTCGACCACTCTGGGGAAGAGAGTTCCAAAGATTCATGACCCCCTGGAAAAAAAATTCTCCTCATCTCCATTTTAAACGGGAGACCCCTTAATTTTAAATTGTGTCCCCTACTCTAGTTAGTGAATTAATGTCCCTTAATTCAAGACCAACCACATGTCTGTGAAGTAACACCATCAGAAAAATGTTTTTATCAGCAGTACAAAGTTTTGAAAACATTTATATATTAAACAGGCGTCGTTGGAAATGTTATGCCTGCTTTTAAAATGTAGAAGTGGACAACATATCTACCTGTAGGCCTTGGTAAACAGTTCTTGTTACATACTGGCTTCGTTGCCCTCCTCTAACCAAAAATAGGCATAAAAAAAGAAACACTGATGCACAAATAGTTTCCACTCTTCAGATTTGGTGGAAAGTATAGAAACTATTAAACTCCTAACACATTTTCAAATTCTTCTGCCTGTGGCTCAACCTGCAGATATAGCACTGATGGCAATTTCTTCCTCTTTAGTGAATGTCAGGTATTAAATATTAATCATGTAAAAGACATCTTCAACAAAAATGGGTTACATACTTCCAGCCTTTGTACACTATAAATCTTTATTGTTGTGTGCTGCACCAGCAAATCTCCAGTTCAATGAAACCCTTCTATCTGCACAACTGGAATGTCTTTTATATAGTTACTTTAAAACTACATAATGGACAGAGTTTTTAGGTTGGCGGGTTGGGGGTGGGGGGGTTGGGAGGTGGGGGGATGTGGGGGCGCGGTGGCGTGCTCCTGACCCGATCGGATGCAAAATCGCACGAGACGATGTCAGGCGAGCATCCTGATATAATCCCATGCTCATGCGATGTTTCAGTCAGCGGGCGCGCACAAAAGTCAGAAGCTTGCCCGCCAACAATTAAGAGGGCAACTAGCGTAATTAAAGTTGCATTTGTCTCCAAGTTTTCATGGTCCATCCAACCTTACGGTTGGTGAATCAACCAGGTGGGCTTTGCCTTTTTCATGAAACCTCATCCAAGGGCATTATTAAATTTTTAAAAAATCTATGGACAGCATTTTTGTCATGTATATATTCAGGTGACTGATTGTGATGCTTGGACATTTTTCTCCTGGTTTTAAAAACTTTATTTGATTGTTTTCAAGTCTTCAGCTTCTTGAGGCAGCTCTCTGCTTTCAGTGAGCTTTCACTCAGCACTCACCCGTGCCCACACTTACATCAGCGCCCACCCTCCTCCCGCCCCCACCCCAGCAGCGCTGAGCAGTTCAGCGCGCACTTCATGCTGCCTGGCAGTTAACTGGCCGGGCTCGATCACAGTCAGTGGTCGCCCACCTGCCAACCTAAAAATTCTGCCCAATCTCTTGAAGCTCTTTCGCTTGGAGGAACATTAGTGTTTATGAGTTCAATACCTGATGACATCCATCCTTCTCGGGGAAACATCTGCGAAGACTGATCAGTGTATAGAATCACAGAATGATATTTCACAGAAGGAGGCCATTCCTCCCACCCTGTCTGTGCTAGCTGAAAAAGAGCTAACCAGCTTAATCCCACTTTTCAGCTTTTGGCCCAGAGTTTAGGAAAGTTACATACTTCAAGTGCATATCCAAGTGCTTTTTAAATGTTATGAGGTTTTCTGTCTCTACCATCCTGTTTGGATAATGAGTTACAGACTCACACCACCCTCTGATTGAAAAAAAAATACTCTTCAACTCCCCTCTGATCCTTCCACCAATACTTTAAACCTATGCCCCCTGGTTATTGACTTCACTAATGAGGGAAATGGATCTTTCCTATTCATTCTGCCTCGGTCCCTCATAATAATATACCTCAATTAAAATTCCCTTCACTCTCCTCTGCTCCAAGGGAAGAAAAATCAGCCTATCTTTCCTCATACCTTAAAATTATCCATTCCTGGAGACATCCTCTGTAAATCTCCTCTGAATCCTCTCCAGTGAAATCACATATTTTCTGTTATGTGGTGAACTGAATGCATCCTCCAGCTGTGGCCTGACTAGTTTTTTTTAAATACAGTCTTGGCATTACCACCCTGCTCCTATCCTCCAGACCTCAGCTAATAAAGAAAAGTATCTCGTAACACTTCTTAACCACCTTTACCACTTGTCCTGCTACCTCCAGGGACCTGTGACATACACTTTTAAGGCCTTCCTATTCCTCGACATTTTGCAGCATTGTATCATTTGTCACGTATCCCTTTGCTCCATTCGCTCTCCCGAAATACATCACCTCACACTTCTCCATATTGAATTGCACTTGCTGTAAAGACACAAATCTAAAGTGAATTCAGCTCAAAGTATTAGATAGTTCAAGGAACATCAACACAGATTAAATCAAATATTGAGCTGAACAAAAGGAGACATTAAAGTAATTGGAAATGCTGAGCTATGCTGGGCCTCTCTAAGGCCCTGGGGCCACCACTGGGACCTTGCCCGCAGTGGGTGGAATTGAATGAAGACTCTGGGAGCAGGAAACGTGGCGGGCGGGGTGAGTTAGTCAGGGTGGAGCCAAAATCATGATACAGGTTCAGAATGGAAAATTAACTCCGCGGCGTGTTTGAGACTGGTCAGGCGTCACACCATCCCCAGCAGTTTCTTACTTGTAATACCTTTACATTCCATGAAAACACATTATATTAAAACTTTTTGAAATTAAGTCATACCTTCAAGATTATGTCAAGCAGCATAAAGAAATCTCATGGCATGGGGTAAACTTTCAGTTAAAGGTAGAGTGCAACAGTCAGCTTTGTGCAATTGTGTCTGAAGTTAGTGGTTGTTGTCATTGTTGAACTCTGCAGCAGAGGAGGGGAGCAGGAGACTGGCAGTTTGCATGCAGCCTCAGGACTGGCATGGCAAGTCAGGGCTGGCAGAGGTGGGGGAGGTGGTGGGCACAGGCAGGGCAAGGAGGAGTGGAAGAGAGCTCCCAGGGAAGACAGAAGGTAAGGTTGGTGTGCCGTAGGAAGGGCCTGGCATCTTGATTGGGGAGGCAGGCTGGATGTAGTCAGTGTGGATAAGCAAAATGAGGGGCCTAAAAGGCGCAGGTTATACTGTCCAAACTCAGGGTGCTGGCTGGCAGAGGGAACATTCACAGTCATGAGCAGAGCTGGATTTGGTAGGGGGCAGGTCCAATCTGAGGTGGGGAAATGTCATGGAATCTAAGAGATATTCTAAAAGCGATGTGTGGAGGGTCTAGGGACAGAGGAGGAATCTCAACGGGGCTGGAGGTGGCTCCGTGGGGGAAGAGATGGCAAGTCCATTTCCACTATGACAAGGCCCAGGGTGATGGAGGAGGCTCAAGGGCTACAGAGGGAAGGTGCACAATGATGCTGAGAAGGTCAAGTTGAAGGTGACGGGGCGGTGGAGGGTCATGGGTTGCAAAGCAAGGGTCAATAGCACACTCACTGGCCATTGACAAAAATTCACTTGAAGCTGCCAGAAGTGCAACTCCAAGTGGGAGGAGGCCAGTGTGGGGTGGGTGGAGTTTTGGGTGTGGACAATGGGAGGAGTGGAAAATCTCAATACTCAGCAGCTGTTTGGATGAAATCCCTGGAGATAACAGGTTCACATATCACACAGTTCACTTGGTAGAATATCTATGGGTCTTATACACCCATTCTTCCTATATCCTCAGGAACACGGGAAAATGATGTAACAAAGGAGGGGGCTCTTGCCGATCAACAAATGAGGCTGCAAGACCAGTAGCAGACAGCACCAAGGATAAGTCAGTGGTCAGGAGGCAGTCATCCAGGGATGGCATCAGGGAAGAGAGTCGCTGTTGAATCAACGCGTCTTCAGGATGCAAACAAACTACCTCCAGATGTCCTAGAGGCAATGCCAGAGATGCCTGAGGCTGGCCCTGAAAATAGTCACTGCAATCTGCTGAATCCTGCAGCAAGACTTGTAGCCACACAGATTTGGCAGCAACCCCTAGGCAATGGCTCTCAAAGTGACTGCAACCACTGGCTGTTTCCAGTGCACCATGAGAAATGTGTGAGGCATTTTGCAGGCTGACACACACAGCGTGCATCAAGGAGGTGACCGATGCCCTCTTCCATCATGACAATGAGTTTCTCATGTTCACCACAGTTGATGAGTCAGGCAGCCAGGGCAATGGGCTTTACAGCCATTGCTGATTGATGGCACATGTAAATCGCAAGGCATTCCACTCTAAACGTCCAACTGGTCTGCGACCACAGGCAAAGAATCATGCAGGTCTCTTTCCATTTCCCAGGGAGCTCTCAGGATTCATGTACCTTATGATCTCACAGCTTCCTGAGTTTTCGAGGCCCCTATCCAGATTGATGTCTGGATCCTAGGTGACAAAGGCTGTCCTCACTGGACCTGGTTGCTGACACTAATGAGGCATCCCCACAGCACGGTGGAAAAGTGCCACAATGAAACCCACACTTTCACCAGAGCCATAATTGGACAGACCGTTGGCAAGGTAAGAATGCGCCCCCTGCTGCATTGACAGGGCTGGAGGGGCTCTGCAATACCGGGCGTGGGGAGGCAGGCCTGATGCTCCGACGTGTAAAATGACGTGCGATGATGTCGGACGTGCATCCCGATGTCATTGTGCTTCATTTCGAGATTTCGTTCGGTGGGCATGCGCCGGAGCCTGTTAAGGCCATTAAAAAAGTAATTAAACCAGTGAAGAACGCTGCTCGTCCAAACTTAAGTTGGCGGGCAGGCAAAGAGCCAAAGCAGCCTTTGTGTTTTTCAGGAAACCTCATCCACGGACGGGATGAGGTTTCCTGAAGATTTTATAAAATAAATAAATAAATTTTCCGAACTTCACAAACATGTCCCAGCTCATGTGAGGGGGACATGTTTGCATAAACTTTTCCTTTATTTGTTAAAAAGTTTTCTAATCCATTCAATCTCCCTGAGACAGCTCTGTGCCTCAGGGAGATTGCTGCACTCTTGTGTGCTTATGCGCGAAAGAACGCAGGCCCTGACTCTCCCTCCTCCCCCCGCCCGCACAGGTAGTGCTACCAGCCGTACGTTACACTGGCCGGGCCTTAGTTGGCCCACCCGCGCCCTCCCCCGCCCGCTCCCACCCACTCCCGCCCAGCCCACCATAGGGAAAATTCTCCCCATGGTGTTTACAAACATATGAACCTGCAAATCAGGAGCAGGGTTGGCCATTCAGCCCCTCGAGCCTGCTCCGCCATTCTACGTGATCATGGTTGATCTGATTGTGGCCTCAACTCCACATTCTGCCACCCCGATAACATTTGTCTCCCTTGTTAGTCAGGAATCTAACTACCTCTGCCTTAAAAATATTCATTGACTCTGCCCCCACCGCTCTCTGTTGAAGAGAGTTCCAAAGATTCACGACCCCCTGAGAGAAAAAGAATTCTCCTCATCTCTGTCTTAAACGGGGGACCCCTTATTTTTAAACAGTGACCCCTAGTTCTAATCTCTCTCACAAGGGGAAACATTCTTTCAGCATCCACCCTGTCAAGTCCCCTCAGGATCTTATATGTTTCAATAAGATCACCTCTCATACTTCTAAACTCCGATGGATACAGGCCAAACCTGTCCAATTACCTTTCCTCATAAGACAACACCCCCCTCCCCCATCCTTGGTTTCAATCGAGTGAACCTTCTCTGAACTGCTTTTAATGCATTTAAATGCTTTCTTAAATAAGGAAACCAAAACTGTACACACTACTCCAGATATGGTCTCATCCAAAGCCCTTGTAGACCTGTAATCACTACTTTTTGAAATTTTATATTTTTGCCTTTTATTTCTGCTTTGCTCTTGATTTTAAGAGAATTGAATTTTTATAAGTACTTTAGACCTTTATTTAAAACTAATTGTGATGGTGCTTTGATTAAGTCAAGCAATGAATCAATTATGTAATCAATAGTAATCAGAAGTGATATTATTAACTGTGGAATTGTTTTTTCCCAAGGCATTGTTTTTGTGCTGGTCAAAGCAGGCCATATTCACAGCTGTTGTTTTGCCTAAACTACTGCTTTTCCTTCTCGTGCTAGATTTGCTGGATATTTACAACATTCTACCACCCTTGAATGACAAGCCAGCACAATGGATAACCTTGCACATGGGGTGGTCAGCTATGGTGTGGAATCAGGAGATGGAATTTGACTGCTGGACGGTATAACCTGATTGATGGCAGGTGGGAGACATCATCAAAAAGATATGTGAACAGCCTGAATACTGTGGAGTCTGTAAGCCTCCTAGTGCCTGTGAGAAGAACTTGATGAGGACTCATGGTTGCCAGATTCTTGTTTTGAGAAAGCCTGGATGAAGGCCTTGGATGGCCGAAATGGAGCCAGAACTTGGACTTAAAGGGGCACAGTATCCAATGTCCAGGGCTGCAGCCCGAGTGGATTAGTCAACCGTTGAAGAGTATGGAGGAAGGGGCATCGACGGAGTGACTGACCGGAAAATCCATCCCCTGGACTCGGAGACTCAGTGATGTATGAAACAAAGGGAATTTTACCATTTTAGGGGACTGTCTCAAACAGACCAATTTGGGGTTGTCTTACAATTTTGGGGAACTGCCTTGAACAGACTAATTTGGTGTTGCCATTTGTGCCATAACAAAGTTGTCATCCTCCCTTTCTTTTAATCTATACACAAAGTGTTCTTTTTTTAAAGATAAAGTTATCTTCCCTTTTTTATCATTAATAATTGTTTAATAAAAATTGTTTTCATGCATTATTTGGCATTGTGTCACTCATTCCTGTTATATCCAGATACAGCTCTGTGCCTAAGTGAGACTTAAAGGACTCTCATGCTCCTACATCCTGTACAACTGTAGCAAAGTATCTCTACTTTTATGTTCCATTCCCCTTGCAATAGATGACAATATTCCATTTGCCTTCCTGATCACTTGCTGTACCTGAATACTAACTTCTTATGATATATTCCATGTTTAGTCATGGAATGTCGTGCACTGCACAACATGGCCAAGAAACGCAGTGAAACCTTGCATAAGGACAACAAGAAGGAGCAACATTCCTCCTCAGATGAGACTAAATGGGATGAGCCTAAGGAAGAGAAGTATGCGTGAGCCATTTCTGGATTCCAGGGCCATGGAGAGGGGCACCAGGGGCATTCTCATATACACAGGATTCACCCAAGATTGAGGAGCCTACATGAACCATTCTCTCATCATGTTTGCCTGCCTGGGATATCTACCCATCCTTGCCAGTTTTCCTCCTAGCAGCTACCTTTGAACCTGAGTCCTCTACCACCTAGAATAGCAAGGGGAGTGGATGTCTGTAACACACACTCACTGGATACTGTTACCCAGGGAAACTGAAGTGCTGGTGGGCATAAATCAAGATAACTATAATGACCGAAATTCTGCAGAATCTGTTGCATCGCCACATATCATTGACTTCACATAAAGCCATTCAATTGTCCCTGTGCAGCATAATCCCAGGCAATTGCCTCAACACTGCATATAATGGAGTGTATGCAGAGCCCAAAACTTCCTTTACGTCCCATAGACTAATGACCAGCTAAATGACACAACACTAAATAAAGACTAATTGCAAACATACAACACCATAGCCTCTTACACAATCAAGGAGATGTCTAACATTCCTCTGTAGCCATGAATGAGTGCCAAACATGAGACATGACAGTGCAGTTAGGTCTCTAACTAAGCAAGTCCCTAAAAAGGATAACAATGCTCATGTGAATTAAGTGGAAACAATATATTCTGCAATATTTACATGTGACAAATTGAAATTTATTGAAACACTCATTCCACCTTCATGTTCTCAGACGTTCTTTTCCTACCAGTACAGCATAGTGTGAACGTGACATCAACAGCCAGGGCAGGCTGCTGAGTTTGATGCCCTGTTTCCTGCAATGAATTTGTCCTGCATCCTTTGGAGGTCCAGGGCCTTGCAGTTCTGTCCTCTTGGGGGAGTCCCACATGGGTATAGGGGCAACCTCCTCGGCCACGCTTACTGGAGGCAGTTGGGTCAATGACAGAGGGGAAAATAAGAAGCTGCTGGCCCTGGGGGTGAACAGAGAGGAAGCCATTGAGGCAGCTGGCACATGCTCCTCTCCCTACCTGGGGGCACAATGGCATCCCCTCTCTCCCTGAGGAGAAGGGGAACCTGGAGGGAGGTTGAGGTGCCTCGTTCCCCTCTCACCTTAGCCACTGCTGCACTGACCCCATGGCTGGAGTGAGGGGATGGCCATCAGAGCGCATGTGGATTGATTGCTCGACCTGGCTCTCCATGACAGTCGCCAACCTCTCCAGGGAGGAAGCCATGCGCTCACATGCCTGAAGCATGGCAGAACCCACGGCATGCGCAGACTCCTTCACAAAACCGCACAAAGCCGTGCATAACCCCTGTCATATGTTCTGTAACCTCTCGTGCATGTCCAGCTGACTTCTAGTGGCTGCAGCCAGAGGCCTGTCACGATACAACCAGGTGAGAAGGGGTGAACTGGCCCCTCTTTATTCATCCTCCTCAATTTGTCTCCACAAAAGTTTAAGTTTCTTTTGCATCTGGATCTGCCCTTTACCAAATCAAAATATATTTCACTTTCTAAACTGTGAACAATAAGGAACCAATCAAACAAGGTTTGCTTGAGTCAAAGAAAGAGCAAATTATTTTCCCCCTAAAAATGAGAAAAATAATATAAAACGTGATGTTAAGCATTCGGTTCACATGCAATCATTCAGGCCCACACACAGTCGCACACGTGCACACACCCATAAACACCCATACACACACCCATACACACTCATACACACACCCATACACACCCATACACACACCCATACACACTCATACACACACCCATACACACCCATACACACACCCATACACACTCATACACACACCGATACACACCCTTACACACACCCATACACACCCTTACACACACCCATACACATTCATACACACACCCATACACACCTTTACACACACTCATACACACCCATACACACACCCACACACACTCATACACATACCCATACACACCCATACACACACCCATACACACTCATACACACACCCATACACACCCATACACAGACCCATACACACTCATACACACACCCATACACACCCATACACACACCCATACACACTCATACACACACCCATACACACCCATACACACACCCATACACACTCATACACACACTCATACACACCCATACACACCCATACACACACCCATACACACACCCATACACGCTCATACACACACCCATACACACCCATACACACACCCATACACACTCATACACACACCCATACACACCCATACACACTCATACACACACCCATACACACCATGACACACACTCATACACACCCATACACACCGATACACACACCCATACACATTCATACACACACCCATACACACTCATACACACACCCATACACACATTCATACACACCCATACACACCCATACACACACCCATACACATCCATACACACACCCATACACACTCATACACACCCATACACACACCCATACACACTCATACACACCCATACACACACCCATACACACACCCATACACACACCCATACACACACCCATACACACTCGTACACACCCATACACACCCATACACACTCATACACACCCACACACACCCATACACACACCCATACACACTCATACACACCCATACACACCCATACACACACCCATACACACCCATACACACACCCATACACACACCCATACACACCCATACACACCCATACACACACCCATACACACTCGTACACACCCATACACACCCATACACACTCATACACACCCACACACACCCATACACACACCCATACACACTCATACACACCCATACACACCCATACACACACCCATACACACACCCATACACACACCCATACACACACCCATACACACCCATACACACACCCATACACACTCATACACACCCATACACACCCATACACACACATACACACACCCCTACACACACCCATACACACCCATACACACCCATACACACACCCATACACACTCGTACACACCCATACACACCCATACACACTCATACACATCCACACACACCCATACACACACCCATACACACTCATACACACCCATACACACCCATACACACACCCATACACACCCATACACACACCCATACACACACCCATACACACACCCATACACACCCATACACACACCCATACACACTCATACACACCAATACACACACCTATACACAATCATATGCACCCATACACACACCCATACACACTCATACACACCCATACACACTCATACACACCCATACACACCCATACACACACCCATACACACACCCATACACACACCCATACACACTCATACACACCCATACACACACCCATACACACTCATACACACCCATACACACACCCATACACACATCCATACACACACCTATACACACACCCATACACACCCATACACACACCCATACACACTCATACACACCCATACACACCCCCATACACACCCATACACACACCCATACACACACCAATACACACACCCATACACACTCATACACACCCATACACACACCCATACACACTCATACACACCCATACACACACCCATACACACCCATATACACACCCGTACACACACCCACACACACCCATACACACACCCATACACACCCATACACACACCCATACACACACCCATACACACACCAATACACACACCCATACACACTCATACACACCCATACACACACCCATACACACTCATACACACCCATACACACACCCATACACACCCATATACACACCCATACACACACCCACACACACCCATACACACACCCATACACACACCCATACACACACCCATACACACCCCCATAAACACCCATACACACACCCATACACACACCCATACACACACCCATACACACTCAAACACATGCATACACACACCCATACACACACCCATACACACCCATACGCACACCCATACACACACCCATACCCACACCCATACACATCCATACACACACACACTCACACACACACACCCACACACACACACCCACACACACACACACTCACACACACACACCCACACCCTCACACACACACACACTCACACACACACACACCCACACCCTCACACACACACACACCTTCACACACCCATACACACACCCATACACACTCGTACACACCCATACACACCCATACACACACCCATACACATCCATACACACACCCATACACACACCCATACACACCCCCATACACACACATACACACCCCCATACACACACCCATACACACGCCCATACACACACCCATACACACCCATACACACACCCATACACATCCCCATACACACACCCATACACACACACACTCACACACACATCCACACCCTCACACACACACCCACACACACACACACACCCATACACACACACACCCACACACACACACTCACACACACACCCACACCCTCACACACACACACACTCACAGACACACACCCACACCCTCACACACACACACCTTCACACACCCATACACACACCCATACAGACCCATACACACACCCATACACACACCCATACAGACACACATACGCACCCATACTCACACCCATACACACCCCTATACACACACCTATACACACGCCC